>NC_059187.1:8954014-9283389 GCF_020631705.1 Daphnia magna
CTTCAAAAACGTCTTCTAATTCGCTGTTACGGAGGCGCTGCCTCATAGCAACCGATGTCGACCTCTATTCGGCTTTGGCTCCGTTACTCCCGCATCTTCAAATGCTCTGGGAACTGCTCCTCTGTGGGGAGCCGCTAGTGGTCATGGCAACTAGTCCTTCCATTTGCTCCCACGTCGTCCAAGCTCTCGTCAAGTAAATGAATTTTACATTTTGCTTATCGCTCGAACATACCTTCACATTTTCTTTTCATGAACAAACAGTCTTATCCACCCGCTTCAGTACTGCCTAGATTATCGACCCTTCTTTACCATACACGACTCTGAGTTCAAAGAGTACACTGGGCGTCCGTCCGATCCTCCGCCATCTGTTCTGTTAGGCGTCACCAATCCCTTTTTTGCCAAGGCATTGCAGCATTGGCCACATATTATCCGCATTGGCGGAGATATTCTGAGTAGTAAGTTATAATCATTTTCCAAGACCGTTACTAAAACTATCTGATCCAAATAATTGTGTGTCCTTCAGGTAGTGCAGGACTGAAGATTCGTGCTACCAAATCGAATGTATCGAGTTCCAGTAAAATGTCAGAGTGCAAGCCAGGCGTGTACACTTCATACAAGTCTCATTTGACACGAGACAAGGCGCTGTTGAAGCTAATCGCCAAAGGGGCACAAACACGGCGCCCTAATCAGGTCCAGTCGGCCTTGATGCGTCGCCATTTCCTTGAGCTAACGCAGAGCTTTATCATTCCGTTGGAGAGGTACTTTGCCCGGCTGATGCCTTTACAAAAATCCATCTCACCTTATAAGGTTTGCAATCTACCAGAATTCAATGGATCGTTTACAGAATATCGTTTACAAATAGCTTTTGCTTTTTATGTTGTGACTTTAGGCGGTTCCTGGTCTAAGTCCTTTCAAAGCTGAAGAATTTTTAGCCAGCGTCGAACATTGTGGCCCACAGCTGACCACAGGGGTTAAAGGCGATTGGACAGGATTATACCGCCGCTTTTTGCGGACGCCAAACTTCGAATCGTGGTCACAACAGCGCCATCAGGAAGCTAATAATAAATTGCGTGCCCTTCAAATGGATGCCCTCAGCCAATCGGTAAAAATGTTGACCGTGAAATTCATTGTAGGAAAAATGCTGAAAGCTATTCTCTCACAAATATCAGGACATAACATCATGGCTTCAAGGGAAACGTGAAGTCGAAGTAGTAGACATGGTGCTACGTCTCCGAGAGAAGCTCAATGTGACGCTGGCCGAGGAGACACTTCCAGTAAGCCCTCAAACACGATTACATCTACAAGGGCAATTGGACACAGTCTTACAAAGTCTCCCAGAGGACCTTCGATCCGTTCTTAAGGCCAGTTGAGCTTAGCTCATTTATTATGATTATGCTATCTCCTCTCTCTTTTTTCTCCCTTTTTTTCTCACATGGTCCACATCTTTTGCATGTGCTGACAAAACAAGCCTCCAAAAGCTTTGTTCCGTGTCAAAAGGTTCACCAGTGGACCGAATTTTCGTGATTCTTCCCTTTTTGAAAAGAGTATCTTCAAATGACCGACGATTACGTGTCTCAGGTTCCATCGAATATGTTCCTGATTTTACTCGAGTAACGTGACTCCTCTCTATCTTCCTCCACAAAAAAAACACAATTTTCTCTCAACTAGGAAAGTTACACATGAGAATCGCTAAGGGCGCAAATAACTAAAGAGATTAGTGTACGTACGTGTGATCCCGCCTTACATGTTTTAACATTTTGTCGTACAACATACATACTCTGCTAGATTGCACCACTTTCTCCATTTGGCACTCCACGAAGGCGATCGGTTGCTAATATAACTTTATTGGTGCACTTTAATACGGTATAGTACAAACTTACGGTTGCATATTTTGCTCAACTGACGGTAAGACTTGTCAGTTTATGTGTCTCCCCCTTCAGGCGTCATCATCGTTATCGATTTAATACCGTGTAGGCTATAATTCTTTTTTTCTGTCTCTTACGTATTAACGTCAATACACATACATGATCGACCATTATTTCAACGGGATGGGTTTCCTGTCCCTGGTGAGTTGTTCAGAAATGTGCGCTGGTTTAAAAAAAATCATTTTTCTTGTGTATTCGATAACAAAAAGCCGGATTTATTGGTGGGATTTCCACCGCAAGCACAAAGTATCGAACAAGGATATGACACTCCCATGCGATACAACCGCATTTGTACTGCGTGCGGTGTCATTTCAAATACCGGAAAATAATTTCTAACGTCTTTGACAAACAAGTTAACAACCTATGCAATTTAATAGTACTTTTATATCTACAGGAAATATGCCATTAATCACTTGATTACAAGTGAAAAATCAACTTGAGTTCTGCCAGTGTTTGAGTTACAGAATTAGAAAACGAAAAAAAAATTAACATTTATTACGATGGAATCATAATTTTGCATTACGAAATGTCGGATTGACAGGAATGTGATAATGGTATGCATACGATACAGGTAACTTAAAAAAAAAAACAAATCAACTATGCTTAATTTTCAAAATTAATAACCAGCTTTTCTAATATGGCAGCAGAGACCTAGAGAAGTGATCATAGCAAATGCTTCTATGATTCCGACAATGGCTAGCACTGTTGGTGAATTTTCAAGGATAGTCGATATCCTTGTTTTCATGACCGAAACGCAGCCCTGTAGATATGTAGAAGTTTGTTAGCATGTATCACCTTGCAACAACCACGATTTAATCAAGCAAAGAGACCTACCTCTGCAAACAAGTCTGGTGAAGTTAAAACCCCTAAAATAGGAGCCGCGGAATTGCAATTGTTGTCTTCAGATTTACAGCAAGAGACTGGAATACTTAATTTTGCCTTTGTCCAGTCCCTATAGCTTTCAACACCACAGCACTTAAAACTCAGTTGAAACAAGTCGGCTCTCTCCTTGTTTGCAGCCAGATCCGAAAAAAAGCTTTTGACGACGCCTTCGCTCTCGGTGATGATCGCTGTGGTGTGACTATCAACTACGATGGCTGCTGCTACATCCAATGCCAAGGCAGCGATCATCAAACAGACGAACTATTAGAAAGGCAAGATTAAAGTCCAATGGATTTTTTTTCTCTAATTATGTACTGTAATGTTTTTGTTTGTTTTTTTACTGTTCCTAGAAGACATTGATTCTCGAAAGCGGCCCCGCAACACCCGATGAAACCAACGATTGTCAGTAAGCTGCCCATGACGATGACGGTAACACAAATCTTGAACAACATGGTGTAATCGTCCTTTGTGGGATCTAAACCGTTGCTGTTAATAAGCGCCAACGCTGCAAGAGCCAACACTGCGATTCCTACAAACTAGATGACCCGTGATACAATTAAAGGTAATGTAAAAGTTTGAACGTTAAATATTTAATGATAAGGTGGATTTTCGAGCGTGTTTCGTTATTAGCTATTCAAATGTTAGCTTGCCCTGACAGTGTTTCGTTCAATTCCACTTAAACGTATAAATAATAAGAGAATCCCTTACAGTTATTAGAATGTTGATGAGAAAAACGATGCATTTGAGGAATTTGCAGCAGCAGTCCAGACCCATTTTTCGTCTATTGCACTAAACTAACACTCTTGCGTACGTGTTCTAGTTAAAAGAGAGAAAACCTGACAAGACTACAAGAAAAGAGGTTTTCACGTCTATGTTCTTGGATGTGACTGGCTTTTACATAGTTCTTGAAGTACATATAGTATGTGCGGGCGTAGTCTTCAGAAAACCACAGATCTCAAACCGACAAATTATTTTTTACCCCATTATGGCAACAAAGGAAATAACAACAAAAACACGTCTTGATTCAGTTTTTCGAGGTCCTGTTGGTAATCGGTGAATAATTGCGGTATCCTGTTAAACAAAGAAATAATTACGAAACCGAAACTTGTATTTGCTCTCATTCGTTTATACGTAATTTTCGAAAACTGTATCATAGAGTTTTCGAAATCAAGAAAATTTTGGAACCTTCCCACTTTTATATTTCTGGCAAAAGTCCACCAAAAGTACCATATTGACGTTAAACCTACATTGATGTTAAATCTATTGCCCCTTGGAAACCACGGGGCAATAGATTTTACCTAACTATTTCGTACGGGACAGACAAGAACAAAACCCACGATCGAAATCGAATTTTTGTTGTTTTCATGTTTTCGTTTGTCCGCAAACAGAAGGACGATGATTTCTAAATTTGGCAGATGTGGATTGGTTAACTAGTTATGGTTATGTCAAGTTGTCAACCTTTGATTGGCAACAGCAGAACAGCTGACTGTCTGTTGGGCGTGCCGGTGTGAGATGTCCGAGGCAGAATCCTAGCAACTCATCATAATATGGTATCGTCTATTCTATAAATTTATACGACATCCTGTACGTCTCATCAATTAAAATTCTAATCCTTCAAATAGATAATCACATCTGCGAGCAAAAATCAGCTCCGGATTGAAAGCCATCAGCAAATACAGTGAGCCAATATTCAAGTTGTCACAAAGTTTGCACAGGTTTGATTATTCTCAATCACCTATGCAGTAGGAAATGATTGTCAGAAAAATGGTACACTAACACCCCATAAATATCAATCTGATGGATAGGATTTTTCCATCCAGGCTTTGTGGCAACTGCCATGTAGCTTCTTATTACATGATGGAACAAGGATTCTCTATCAATAGTGGGGATGTTACACATGGTAATGCATTTTCACAGAGTTTGTTTGGTTTCCTAATTTCAATTGAACATTTTTTTTATTGGGCAAAACAATGCTGAAAGAAAGCAGGACAATGGTAACCAGGCCTTTGAATAATGTTTAGCAAAGTGTGTTTAATATATTTGTCTTCTCAGTCAGCTGCCTTACCTTTCTGATGGCAATGAAGAAGAATCATTAGAGTAAGAAATATTAAAATTTGGTACTGTATTGTGTGTTCCTATATGTCTTTTAAACTGCTGATGCATGAGTAGAACTTTCTGGATTTCTAGACCACGCAGGACAAATTTTTGAAAAAAGAACTGTATCCAAGTATCATCCATTAGTCATGTACAAAAGTTCCAAAGGTATACGATAGGCGACGATTTGTACAGTCCTTGGAAATCTTTGTTACCAACACGATTCGATAGCTGGTCTAAGAGCGCCACCAACTGGGTCAAGGCCAGCCTTGGCACCGAAAATCATCAAGTTAAGTCAAACTGACTCGAGTGCAAGACATTCCACCGATGAGATGATTCAGTTTGTTTATGTAGGAGATGGTTTGGACCTCACCTCCATGAAAGTCACAGATCGTCCTATGAATTTTCGAGGAGCTCTTGATAACATTAAAGCTGCATCTCCTTATGCCCACGAAGATCTGGTAAATTAAGTTCAATTAAATCAAGCTTTAAATACAAATATGGATACGATTTCTTAAAATCGCTTTGGATCGACTCCAAACATGAACTTAAGTATTCCCCTATTTTTTGTTTTCAATCGAAAAATATTTTAATGAAGTTATTTTTCATTCGCAGAATTTTAGTATAATATCGAGTCAAACGAATCCGGAAGGTACGGCAGTTTTTTTACTTAAGTCTTTTTATGGTAACGGAATATTTCGACGAAGTATATCTGCTCGATGAACGTTTCATGTGGGCATGAGTCTGCTTGCTGAAACTAGTGTTGGATGCATATTCTATACAATGGAAGTAAGTGAAAAAATTGAAATTGAACATTCAGAAAATGTGGTATATGTTCGCAAATTGTTAAGATCTATTCAGAGTGGCACCATAAAGTATGACTGTAGGAAAGGGTACGTAGGCTTCTAAAAGTAAAGAACATATCTGGCGTCTTTGGTAAGCGGAAAAGGTACTGCAAGGAGAAGCGTCACGTGACGGTTTTAAGAATGGACTCTTTCGTTTGCTTTGCCCAATGAATCTGTGCTTGGAACTGTCAGGTGGCGTTTAGCAGTGGCACCCAATCTTTATTCTTAAACCCAGAGCTGTTCTTTATTTCTCAGGGGGATTGATTGATGATACTTATTGGTTAAACCATGAAGAACACCAATAGATGGATAAGTGGAGGGTTATTAAAATATGAAACTGTAATTCCTCATGGAATTTTCATTCATGCATTGGCGACAGTTCGTGAGCAGACGAACCATTGAAATAGCTTTGCGCACTGCGCAGTCTAGCTGCATCCAGCCAGATACTACATACCAGTAAGACCCGAATCAAAAGTTTTGACAAGTACTGTTATATTACGGTTTTAAAATGTCAAATAACTCCTTATTTGTAGGTCTATCAGAAAAAAGATTCAAATTTTCATGATCCTCGTCAAATTTGGGGTCGATTCCATGGGTCAGCTCAAAATACCCGAAAATCGTCAAAAATCGATAATTTTCATGAAAAATCGCGATTTTGGTCAAATCCGACTTTTGGCTAAAAACACGTCATTCCAACCCCAAATTTGATAAGGATCACGGAAATCTCACTGGTTTTGTTATGGGATCACTATTTCCGGAGATATTGGCTACTTCCTGTTACTTCCAAAAATTTTCGTGCCAATTTGCAAAACGTAAAAAAAGAGCTGTATTATTCTAAAAATTTCAAATGTTTTTCTTGCATACATTAGGGTGTTCTTGCTATCAACAGTACAGGCTGGCCAGGGTAGTATAATGAGGTTGGAAGATTGCCCAACATCTCATATCAGATAGTTGTACTGACACAATCTTTCTTTTCTAGAACCAACTACATTTAGCAGGTTGGCTTTATTGGAGAACTTTTAAATATTTGATACGATTGATTAAATCGTAAGAAAAATGCCAAAAGGATTTCACTGTATTAGGTAGGTGTATCAGAAAAAATTTAATACTAACTCGTGTTTTTTTCTTCAATGTAGATTACAAATCACACTGAATTAGGATAGGATTTTGACTGATGCTGGGTGCCAAAACAATGCATGATAATTGGAAGCGCGATTGGAAATATCCATGATTTATTAATGTTCTCACGTTACGGTATTTTATTAAAGATAAATTGAAGTGCATATCTGGGCTCCCTTCTTTTCTGTGGCCCCGTTTCCCCTTGACTCGTAATAAGCCCGTAGGGGGTCATGCCCCTACTGTACGGTATATATAAAAACAACATATATCGAGGTTTGGAGGGCTCTGGCCGGAAAGGGGACGTGGGGGTCCTCATAGTTCGATGAAATGCTTATGGAGGGCTATGTCGCTACCCACAAATCCGAATTAAAGGTTAATCGCTCCTGTAAAAATGTTCCAAATCTTCAGCTCTTCTTCCGGCTTCTCTTAGCCAAGCACTGGGTAATCTCCCCGGTGAGTCAATTGAGGCAGTGTCTCCCCCTGCCTTGGTTGACAGCAATTTTTGAAATGGTTATTTAACCTTTTAAAAGTTGCAAAATATTTCATTATGTGGAGAATTGTTAATACAAATTTTATTTTACATTAATTTTGAAAAACTTATCATTCATACATTCTTTGTATTTACATTCTATTCATTTCTAACATTAGCACTTGTTTCTTTTGAGCATTGGACCCTCAACACTGCTGAGATGGCCACTGATGTGCAGTCCTTGTACTAAGAATCCCGGAGTGCCTTTGAATTACCTCTAATGAAATTCTAATAGTGGAATTGGTATTTCGCTTGTGATAGGTTATGCTATCACTTATATCGGTTTATCAAATGTATTGGAATACTTTCCCTTATTTTAATTCAACTCTTTCGGGTATCGATCCCTAAACTTTCGGCGTACATTGCCGATGCTCAACCGTTGAGCTATGAGTTACAAATAATTTTACACTAATATTAGAAGGCAAGAAAAAAATGAAATTTTTATAGGCTCGCAAAAATATATGTTAACCTGAATAGTTTATATTCAAGGATCACAGCTCAGTGGTAGAACGTTGGTTAACGGATCTAGAGGTCTCGGGTTCAAATCCCCGATTATAGTAAGTATATAAGCCCTATGATGTTATTTCTATTAGATAGATATACATGCTAATACTACTTTATCTTGAATCACGCTACAAAAATTATTCTAAGTCCAAATTTGTTGAACTTAATTAACCTGAAAATATAGACACTTCATGAACATGAATTCTGGCGCATTGGTAGAGCATTGGCCCAGTACGCCGAAAGTTTAAGGTTCAAATCCCAAACGAGTCGAAAAAATACTAAATAGTTTCACTTGATTGAATATATATTTCAATCTTACACACACTTAATATTGATAATGAAATTGTGTGAGATCTCTCGGCAGAGGATGGCAATGGTTAAAGTCCATTGCAAAGCGTTCAAGTAATAAATACGCAGTCACGTCGATAAACAGAAATAAGCAATTTATTAAAATTTGTTATTGGGTATTATATTAAACATTGCCAAAATATCCGTCCCATTACTTCGTAATGGGGAAAGTTTCTCGACCCGACTGGCTCCTGGGAAGGTAGACCCCTGGGAAGGTTGGAACCCCAGGACATCGTGAACCTGCGTGGAGTTGAACCACGGACCTTGGAGTTGCTAGTCGGATGCGATACCTTCCTGGCAACCCCCCCTATATCCCCCCCAATGGTATTTGATCCCCTATGTACAACTTTACACAGTTACATTAATGTCTTGAAGACTTGGATTTCGTAACAATATCTCTCATAGCTCAATGGTAGAGCGATGGAATGGAACACTCTATACCTTGGGTTCGAACCTCAGTTAGGTGAAAGGCATTCTGTGACAATGATGTACTGGATGAAGAATAATTGAAATTTTTTAAATTGTTTAATATTAACAAACAATAAGTTCAATACGTTTCCTCATCATGATGTTAAAGTTTACGTTCTTCATATCACTTGAAATGTCTGCGACCAATAGCACCATTAGTAGAATATTTTATATCAGAATATAACTTGACACTTTTGGGAATCGAACCCGAATGCTTCTGGATACCGCTCCGATGCTCTACCACTGAGCTATGTGTCACATAAACAAATTTTTTATATTTTCTTGTTAATTCAGTTCAACAAATTTGGACTTAGAATAATTTTTGTAGCGTGATTCAAGATAATTTATTATTAACATATAAATTCATCTATTAGAAACACAATGAAATAACAATATACGTTTTCTTTCAATTTATTATCCTTCAGCCGGGGTACGAACACGAGACCTTTGGATCCATTAACCAACGTTCTACCACAGAGCTATGATCCTTGAATACTGAGATTAGTCCAGAATTACTTATGTTAGCATATAGCTTTGGGTACAATCCCTATCGGGAAACTTAGGAAGATGAAGTTAAATCTATCATGCAGAATCACAGAATAATTTCTAGGTATTCTTTTTTAATTTAATTCTTTTTTGAAATTTCTGGCAATTATTATTTTTTTCCCACATCATTTTCACCTTCAGATTGTTGTTATCAGGACGCCATGCATCAATCAACACTCTTGTCTCTACTGATAAGTTGCTATTCCATTTTTACAATGTAGAGACCTTCCAATGGAACTGTTTCAAAGTTTCAGTTTATAACCAAGTTATCCACACATAAATATAACTTTCTTCACTGTAAAGCTCCCAGCCCCCAACTGGAAGGTAAAAACATAAATAGATAAATAAAATGTTTCCAAAGAAGCTTTTTGGTGCCTACACATTAATCTTGCTGATGCAGCTGTCTTGCATCCATTTTGGTGAGTTAATGCATTCATTTTTCTATTTTGTTTACAAAGTATCACTGTTGACACAAGTACACATATCTCAAAAATTGAAAACAGGAACGACAGAAGAACTGGTAGAGGAAATTTCCTTTCAGTTATTCACCAGGTATGTAAAGAAAACAGAACAGTTAATACATTTTCTGCCTTATTGAGAGAGCTGTAAACAGAAAAAACTCAAATGAACCCCAAATACTAGAGCTGGACGACACTACATTACTTTTTCAATCCAATTACAATAAAAGCTTGGAGACCAAGCTCTTTGCTCATGGACTGAACAGCTCACCTACATACAGCTACCCCACGAAAAACGGTATTCTCATTGCACCAAAATTTTGTGCTATTAAAATTATAAAATGAAATGCCGTTATCATTTCAAGGGTATTTGGAGAAACAAGACTGCAATTTTATTGCTGTCGATTGGTCCACTATGGCTACTGGAAATTACTCATACGTTGCCACCAATTACGTACCTCTAGCTGGCACACTTACCGGACAGTTTATAAATTTTCTCGTTTCACATGGAGCCATGTTAGACGATTTTCATCTCACTGGACATAGGTACGTCCCTCACGGTACAAAAAAATTCCAGGCTTCAAACTGATGTTACTTAATAACCATTCCCAGTATAGTTTTGGAGCGCATGTAGTTGGATTCGCAGGAGCCGCAATAGCATCTGGAGGAAGAGTGGCCAGGATTACAGGTAAAATCACACTTACCCTAGAAAGAGAGGCAGCTGGAACTTCGTGGATTTTTCTGCAGGATTAGATCCTTCTCACACAGACGAGTTCTTCCCTCTTGATGATGTTGATGAAAGGCTGGACGTGAGTGACGCTAATTTTGTTGACATTATCCACACGGAGGGTAGATTTACGGTTCCGATCGGTCATATCGACTTCTTCCCTAATGGTGGGCTCGTCCAGCCAGGATGCGAAGGCGTCACAAGTACGAAAAGTTATCTTGGGATGCGATAAATCAAGTGATTACAATCTTGAATAATTCATAGCGTGCTGCTCTCATTGCCGAGCTGTTGATTACTTCACCGAATCCATTACAAGCGAGGTGGGATTCCGTGCCGTCCGTTGTGACTCCTGGGACACATTCTTATCCGGCGCCTGCAATGAAAATGAATCCGTTTTGATGGGGGAATACGTTCCGGAAACGTAATGATTCAATAAGTCTTTTACTCGTTTGATAGTATTTACAGAATAAAACATACTATGTGAGAAATTGACAATATTTTTGAAATTTTCAAGAGCTACTGGCGCATTTTACCTAACCACCAACGACGCATCACCTTATGCAAAAGGATAGATGGTGTAGTGGATCAGTACCTTTCGGGTTGTTCTTGGCAGAATTTTAACATCCTTTATGAACTAATAAAATTATTACCAATATTTTATAGAATAAATAAGAGACACTGAACTCTACAAATAAAAAGATTATCTAAGTTACTGTCCATCAGCTGTCAATCATTTAGGATTAACTGCGTATAAACGAACGATATTTAAGACGTGATACCTACAATGATAACCAAACCATGTGCACAGTCAAGGCTATAAAATATGTCCACCAGTGGAGCTGGTGTCGAGTTAGTGTTGTCAATCTTGTGTCACGAGAAGAAAATACAAAACGAACATGATCGTGTTTCGATTGGTGATTACATCTTTAGCTTTTCTGTTGCTTCCTATTTGGTGCTATGTTATAAGTATTACAGAAATAGTTTTTTTTTTAAGGTAATTTTTTAGTTTAATCACCTATGTCTTAAATAGCGCCTTTTGGCTCCAATGCTGCAAGAGCGGCTCCTAACGTCAGTACAGTGGTTTTTGAGCTATTCACACGGTAAGACATAATTATTTCTGACGTCATGAAAACCTACCAAGTCAACGTTGATTGTGTTTCATGAAATTAAGGTTTAATCCAACGCAGGCTCAAATCCTTGAATTAGATAACTTGCAAGCACTGGAGCAGTCTTTCTATGATCCATCACTACCAACCAAGTTCTTTGCTCATGGATTGCACGATGGCCCGGGTGCTGCCTATTCTAGCAGAGATGGTAAACACATAATGTACATGTAGTTTATTTAAATTTCGTCGGCTTAAGGATAACTTCTTTTGACAGCTTACCTACAACGCGAAGATTGCAATTTTATTGCCATTGATTGGTCCGTATTAGCATCGGGTATCGAATACCCCATAATTGTTGAACGCGACGTACCAAGAGCAGCAGTACATACAGGGTCATTACATAAAATATTAAATCAATATAGCAAATAAACAGTTAAAAACATGCATGATTCATACCGTTGTGCAATAGCCAGTTCATCGACTTCCTTGTCGGGAACACAGGAGCTCCTTTCGAGTCCATTCACTTGATGGGTCACAGCCTTGGAGCTCATGTCGTTGGAGGAGCTGGAGCCGCGGTGACTCTAGGAAGAATTCCTCGTATAACTGGTAAACGTTTAGTTTTAGTTATCGTAACAGGTTAAAATGAATACTGCAATACTGACCCATTGCAGGTTTGGATCCAGCAGGACCGTTATTCTCCCTCAATGAAACGGATACGCGATTGGACACGACGGACGGTGATTTTGTCGACATAATTCATACAAACGGTGGTACTCTGTTGCACGATCAGCAAGGTTTCTTACCCCCAATTGGGCATGTTGACTTCTATCCTAATGGTGGCCAGTTCCAACCTGGCTGCACGGCCAACCATATCAAATCAACAGGTAGTAGACAAATAAGCACTTTGTGATTACCGTTACAATAGCAGCTGTTTTTTGTTTTTTTTTTTGCTTTTGTTTTGCCTTGGCACAGGACAAGAAAGAGGTGCCTGTGATCACGCAAGGGTGGTGACTTACTTTGTTGAGTCCATTAACAGTGATGTCGGTTTTCGTGCTGTCGAATGCGAAACACAAGCGGACTTTGAAGCAGGATTATGCTCCGATAACGTAGCCGTCCTTATGGGTGATCCTACACCGTCTTCGTAATTTCTTTACGCTTATGGCACTTTTATAACAATCTACATAGAGGCGAAATTTAATAATTTGTGTTACGACTTTTCAATCTGCAGAGCTCGAGGCATCTATTACCTGGCGACAAATGACAAAGCACCGTTTGCCTTGGGATAACCTTCCCACAAAGAAGAATATAAATTGGCCTATTAAAAATGACGATGACACCTCCAATAAGAAAACTGTGCAAAATACAATCAGATATCGGAATTTATTAGTTAAAATCCTTATAAAATTTCTTCATTACCAGAAATCAGCTGCTAATGGAGACGTCACGATATCTTGTGACCATTCAGAAATCCTGTAACTAGACTACAAGTTTATTAATATTAAGAAAATTGTTAGAATCGTTTACCTATTTTATCAATAATGTTCTCTTTTCTAGCGGAAGATGTAGCAAACCCTTTCTTGGGTTAAAGATTTAGCTATCTAAATATACTTTATGAATTATCAATGTACGTAAAGCATTTATCAAATAAGGCAAATTCAAAGCCGACAGCACGGATCCACTAATTATCACGTCCGTCAAAAACTTTATCGAGCGATCACTATCTGTGAAAATACGCCTCTTGCAATAATCAAAACTTGGTTGCACTGCCTATATTTCCAGCCGCATGTTACTCTTGAATCAGTGCTGCGCCAGTCAACCAAGTTATTTGCAGCTCCGGAAATACGAGACGAAAATGGCTTCCTTTCGACTGCTGATCGCATCTTTAGTGTTTGTATTATCTCCCACTTGGTGCTACGTCATAAGTAAAAAAAAAAGAAGTTTATCCAATTTGTAATTTCGTTATAATGGAATTACTTATGCAAATTTTAACAACTTCGTTATAGCATTTGAAGATTCCATCGAAGGACGGGCCCCCAATGTCAGCACGGTGGTCTTTGAGCTTTTCACACAGTAAGAAACAAATTGTTAAAAAATAATGAACAGTGAAAATGTTGATTATTATATACCTCGTTAATGTACGTGAATTAGGTTTAATCCTACGAAGCCACAAATTCTTGAACTTGACAACTTGGAAAGGCTTCAGTTGTCTTTTTTTGACCCATTGGTGCCAACTAAGATCTTTGCTCATGGCTGGAATTCCGGCCCACTTTCAGCCTATTCAAGCAGAGACGGTAAAGGACTTCATTTCAAATTTTTAAAAAGATACACCATTTAACAAAAAATCCTTAATAGCCTACATATACCGCGAGGATTGTAATTTCATCGCAGTAGATTGGTCGGTTTTGGCGTCCGGTATTGAGTATCCTCTCATTGTAGAACGCGATGTTCCACTGGCTGCGGTTCATGTAGGGTTAGTACAAAACACAAATTTAACCAGGAATCATTTTTTCTTACCGAATGTTCTGCATCAGACAATTCATAGATTTCCTCGTCGAGAATACAGGCACGTCTTTTGGCAACTTTCACTTGATGGGTCACAGTTTAGGAGCTCATGTCGTAGGCGGTGCTGGGGCGGCAGTCACTCTAGGAAGAATTCCTCGCATTACTGGTAAAAAAATTACATGAAGGTTAAACGTATGTTACGATATAGTAATCTGGAAGAAATGCTCCACAGGTTTGGATCCGGCCGGACCTTTTTTCTCCCTCAATGACACCGATACGCGATTGGACTTAACCGACGGCGATTTTGTTGACGTCATTCACACGAATGGTGGAACATTACTTGGTGATGAACTGGGTTTCTTACCACCAATGGGACATATTGACTTCTACCCTAACGGTGGTCAGTTCCAGCCAGGCTGCACAGCGAATAGCATAGAATTGACGGGTAGATACCATAAAAGAAAATAAGAATCAATCGAAATGGTTTTCTAACAGCAGTTTTTTTTTATTACCTGTAAAAAGGCCAGGGAAGAGGCGGTTGTGATCACGGACGTTCTGTTACTTACTTTGCCGAGTCCATCAACAGTCAAGTTGGTTTCCGCGCCGTCGAGTGCGCAACGCAGGAGGATTTCAATGCCGGACTTTGTGCGGATAACGAGGCCGTCCTTATGGGGGACCCTACACCATCCACGTATAAAAGAATTTTATTTATTTATTAGACGGGTTTTGAAAGTTAATATTCATATCTATTTTTTTTTAACTTAAGGGCTCGAGGCATCTATTATCTCGCAACAAGTGACAAAACTCCATACGCTTTAGGATAACAGCTATATTCTATCCATTTCAAAATGTAATCTTCTATAAAAATGACGCACTTATAACAAAAGTGTTGACGATATGTTCTAGTCAACAAATAAACTAGTTTGAACTCCGTTTGACTACCTATTTCAAAGTTAGTTATCAAAACAGGTAGACGTAAATAAACTAAAAAAACAAAAAAAAACCAAAAAAAACATTGATAATGCGTAGCAAACATGTGTCTGAAAGAGATAACAATCTGAACTCGGGACACTTTCAATTGTGTAAAATACTTGAAAAACTGTTACTTCTTTTTCTTGTTCGCCAAGAGGGGAAAACATGGCTCTCGTCTCGCAATGGTTTATTGCATGTGCCCTCTTATTATGGACAAGTTCCGTTTGGTCGCACTTTCTAGGTAATTCTATAATTTAACTTCACAATTTTGGAACGGGATTCCTGCCATAAAAGTTCACTTTAAAATCAATTTTCAGATGCAAACAACTCTGTTGAAGAGACGGAGACGTATCTTGCCAATGCGAGTTCTGTCTTCTTCAACTTGTACACAAGGTAGTAAAATAAACAAATTGTACATTTCCTTTCCGACCAATTGGTGACGAGGAAAAATGGCTATAAAAACACGACAGGCAAAATCCATTTGAGCCTCAAATTCTGAGAGTTGGTGATTTGGAAGCCCTCCAACAATCAAACTACATGGCGTCTCTTCCGACTAAAATGGTGGCCCACGGATATAACGGTGATCCGGGGACGTTCAATGATACCAAAGATGGTATAGTCTCCTTTACAACCGTCTATAAATATTGAACTCTATAAAAGGGCCTGTACTGCAATTGATTTAGAGTTTCTACAGCGCGAAAATTGCAATTTCATAACAATCGACTGGGTTGAATTGGCTTCGGGCATCGACTACCCCTCGATTGTTACACGTAATGTTCCACTGGCTGCATCGGAAACAGGGTACAAGTTAATTTAAAAAAGATATATTACCCAGTTTGCTATTTCGGGAGAAGAAAAAGAATAGTCCATCAGCCATCTTTGTCGAATTGCAGGGCTTTTGTTGACTTTCTTTACGAAAATACCGGTGCAACGTTGGGTTCTTTTCACTTGATCGGATTCAGCTTGGGGGCACATGTCGTTGGTGGTGCCGGGGCTGCTGTAGTTTCGGGCAATTTACCTCGCATTACCGGTAACTACATTAATGTATATAATTGAAATTCAAGACAGGTTGTATTGCAGGAAATTTCTTTTATGTCCTAATGGGTTTTGATTACTTTTCTCCCGACATAAGGGCTAGATCCGGCTGCTCCAGGTTTTTCCATTAACGACACAGAAACGCGATTGGACACTAGTGACGCCGATTTTGTTGATATAATACATACTAACAGTGGACCGATATATTTAGGAGACGTATCGATGGAAGAAGCCATTGGGCACGTTGATTTTTATCCAAACGGAGGACAGAAACAGCCTGGCTGTCTACTTGCTGAAGCACGAGGTGAAAAATGCAGACGAACTTTCTTACATATTGTCAAATTCAACAAATTAATCTAATTAATCGTTAATTAATTAATCTAATCGTTTAAAGATGGCGAAACCAGAGGTTGTGATCACAGCCGAGCAGTGCTATTCTTTGATGAATCCATTAATAGTGAGATCGGATTTTGGGGCGTCCAGTGTAATTCATTCGAAGAATTCCAAGCCGGAGTGTGTGACGGCAACGCGGCTGCTCTTATGGGGGAACCTACTGCAATCACGTATTGAAATTTAGCTTTTCTCAATTCTTTCGCAAGAATGGCTTTTCCTTGTAGCATGTGATGGGAGAAGAACTAGTTTTTATCGTTAATCAGGCGATGCCTCGTCTATATTTACCGCAATAACGTGCGATTTCTCTCTCACCCAACAGAACCCGGGGCATCTACTACTTGGTTACGAACGATGTGGAACCATATGCCATGGGGCTACTGTGAGATTCCCATTCGTCGCATCACATTGCCATGTAAACCTCTCAGCAAGATAGGACCGTACTCTACCAACTCTTATAGACACAATCTGTTACGAGAGTTTTTCCAAGAAGAAAAAAAGTTTAAAATGAAAAACGAACAGTAAATGAAATAAACAGTTAGAAATGTGGAAGAAAAAAGCTCTTTGTTTTTGTTTGTTTTCGGTTGCATTGTTGCCACGATTTGCATTCGTCTGGTTTTTAGTTGACACCCAATCTTAATTTGTTGCGCATGACATAAAGTCGTGTTGGATTTTCCAAAAATTTCTCATTTTTCGAGTCACGTACTCGTTTTTTTTTTTGCAACTGGCCTCAATTGGCATTTTTATTTTGGACACTTTGAAGACTGAAGAAACACGAGTGGAAAGGTAAATCGTGACACGACCATAAGTACAAAAGAAAAACTGTCGCACCCAAGTGGATTGCATAGTCGTTAAGACAAGTCAGTCATCGTCAGTAGGTAGAAACTATGATAAAAGAAAAGAAAAAAAATGGAAAGAAAAAACGAACGGGTCTGTAAATAAATAATAATGACAATAAAAGAGTCAATGTGCAGAGCGTTGGCATGGCAAAACTGGAGCCCTGAATGGATTCGAAAGAAAAAGAACACACTTCACTTACGGCAATAAGAAGAAAAAAAAGGAACGAAAATGGCGTTCGCAAACGGTCCTCTGCCACGCCAGCGAGCGCTTTCTGCTCGGATGACGAGGCATATAAAAGGTAAAAATAGGAAGAGGGAAAGAAAAAAGGGTTGCTAACATGGTCAATGACTAGAATAACAAATGCGTGGATGTGTGAAAGTGTGAACGGAACAAAAGAAGAGAAAAAAAAAAGAAGTTAAAAACCCGTTGGTTGTCTCTCTCCTGGGTAAGGCTAGTCCACTGAGTAGGGTCGAAAAGACCGTGTCCTTAGAAAATACAACCCGGAAGCACTATCGTACAACGACATAAAAAAGGAGCCCATTAATAAAAATTTAAATAACAAGAGATAATTAATGGCAATTAATAACTCACCTGGTTGTGAGGTATTCACCCATATAAACGCATTTCGTAGTGGAATTGGTGCCACAATTGCCGCAACTTCCCTTCATAAATTCTTTGTACGACGAACAAGGTACTGCAGCAAAAGCGTATGGCTGGACAATCGATTCCACAAAATATTGTCTTGATCGGACATGACTGCATTTATCTATCAAATTTTCAAAGATTTCTCCATTAATTTTCGACTAAATTACACTAATTAATGAATGTAATTCTTACTGGTTTGAAAAGAGAAACCAATACATCCAGGCATTCGGGAGCCACCATTGGGATAGAAATCAGCGTGACCCAAGGGCGTCTCAATGCCGACCGCATTGCTCAGGCCGACACGAGCATTTGTGTGGATGACGTCGACAAATTTGGCGTCAGACTTGGACAACCGACGTCGGGCATTAGGCCCATCGAAGCCCGGATATGCCGGATCAAATGCTGAATCATAAACAAAATGTTTTAAAAAATCAAGAAATAAAAGAAGACGGGGAAATCCGTAAATGCTGCGGCAATGGACAAAGACATCACGACACATCGTGATCTTTAGTCCGTGATAAATGCTTAAGAATCAAGAGCTAGACAACTAGAAAAGAACAAAATGTGACACAAATACGGAAGGCGGATATATTAGAAGGTTGGAATTTGAGTAAAGGGATTAGCGGTTGGACCGCAAGAACACGGGAAAAAAGAAATGATTTCCTGCAAAGAACACGCAAATACCGGTGATTCGCGGCAGTGTACCGACTTTGACGCTTGCTCCGGCCCATCCAGCTGCGTGAGCTCCAAGACTGAATCCTAACAAATGAATGTAGCTGATGGGTGTTCCTTCGTTAACAAGGAAGTCCACTAAATCGGCAGCTGCTTTACCCACGTCACGGGTGTTAGTAGCGGCCGAGTTGTAAAACGGAGCACGGGCCAGTTCACTCCAATCCACGCCAATGACGTTGTAGTCACCAACAGACAGGTAAGCTGTTGTTGAGTCCATTAACATAAAAAAAAAAAAAAAAGAACAGGAAAACAAACAAAAAATGTAACGTTCTGCATACGAAATGTGGCGGTTAGGGGACGGACAAGATACTTTGTTTGACACAAGATGAAAAGTTTTTGAAATACCGTTGCGCGTCTGGATGACAAACTCCGACACCACGTCGTTAGTAAACCCGTGGAAGAGTATTTTCGTGTACCTGGCCGGCGAATAGGTAGACAGTTGGAGGAGACGCGATTCGTCGACAAAGAGCTCGCGGGCCACGTGTGCATTTTGTCTGTTGGCGATAAGACGGAAATTAAATATTCGTCAATCGGTCAACCAAGAAAAGGTCAACCTTGCTGCCTGCAACTTCTTTTGCTACCCTACAGCCTTGACCTTCTCATTTGATCTGATAATGTGAAAGAGATCAACCATGAGGGGGGAAATGCATGAACTCATTTTCCATTTCCCGTTTTTTTTTTTTTATAGTTGGAATTTTAATCTGACATTTACCTGGTCCAAAGGAAAAAGCGAATGTTACGTCGAGTAAGCGAGGGTTGGAGATCCATTGACGGGTCATCCATCACGGCAGGATAATAAACCCAACCGTCAGAATCCGGAACGAAAAAAATGCTGGTAGCTGGATTCACTTGCCCTCGTAACGCCAAAACTATTAACGAATAAAATATGCAATCATTAAAATAATTCTTTTTTAAAGTGAAAACTGATAGAAGGGAAAGTAAGGAGAGTGTTTGATCATTTTCATCGTGAATGTCTGGGTCAGCAGATCGCATCTACGATGTTGAATAATAATAATGGTAATTCTCTCGCCATATGTGGGATGGCAACGAAAGTCTATAAGATGTTAAGTTCTCTCTACTTTGGACGTTAATGGAAAAAAAAGGCTTGGCAGATTTTCTTGGATGGGTCAGGGACATTGGGGCGGATCCCGAAAAATCGTAGTGATTCTTCTCGAATTTTATGCCACTTTCAAATCACGTTTCTGTTTCATTGTTTCTCTTGGATTTTCTCATTCACGTTTCGTTCGCAACTTCTCCGTTGGCAATCCAATCTCGTCATTAGCGTCACGTCAACGAGGGGAATTGGAATTTAATGGCAAATGCAGCAGCGCACTTTTTTAATGATTAGAAAGCAACATAGGAGCGTCGTACGGTATTTTATCTTTGGCTGCTTCGCCTCTAAATCAGCAATTTAAATGACCCCCTGCCGTCTCCCCTAGATCTCAAAGAAGAGGGGTTCAAAGAAGGTTTCAAGGCTAAAAGGATCACACTAAAATTTTGCAAAAAAAAATTAGATAAAATAAAACTCACAAGTAACTTGTAATCCGGACCATATGGCCCAAATAAATCCGAGGAGAACCATTCACAAGGCCAACAAAGAAGCGCCAATACACAGGTGCACACACACACACACCCCTGAAAGCCGTCGAATAATCCGATACATATATGCAAAAGAATGAGAAGGCGTCCTTATCTTTCGGGTAAATGAAAGAGTGGAGGGCATCAACCAGATGAACCGGTGAGCTTCCCTCTCTTTCTATTAATTTTCTTCAGCTGTTCTTATCCACGGCCATCGAGGACCACTGTCCAGACGAGACTGAACATGAACAAGGCCCGCTTTTTTCTCCGTACCATTAACTATAAAGTAGCCGTGGCCTCAGGTGGGCATGCCTCCACACTAGCGGCTCTTCTCTCCTCTTTCTTTCCCTCGTCCTTCCAACCAGAACTCACTCGGCACCTACCTTACGTGCCGGTTTTTAACGGCACGTAATCAAGAGGGAGAAAAAATTATCGAACTCGTAAAAAAAGATTGCCACCCGTTATCAGTAATACGTGACGGCCTACACCAACCGTCCTACAGTTACATCATAATTCAGATTAACAGAAATTTGAACTGTCAAAAATAAATAATTATGAAATTCGATGTTTCTGTAACAGCAGGGGCTTCCCGTCCTTCTCGAAATCATAAGTCATCTTTCACGGTCAGTCGGTTCAACGTTCCAAATTGGCATGCAGTCGTGCTCCTTAGTATAGTAAGCAAAAGAAGAAAAAACTTACTTTGCGAAGCGGTTTGCGTCATATGTGATTGTAACGTAATTCCTCTCATGCACGAAATGCATTCAAAAACCATCTGTCTGGGGTCGAACAAGAAAGAGAGAAAAAAAAAGAGTGAGAGAGGAAGACCAGAACAAACGAGCAAAATGGGAAATAACTGTTTTTTTTTTTGTTTTTTTTTTTTGTCAATAACGGTCCAATAGAAAGAGAACCGCCTTTTTTCTGGGTCTTAAATTCGAGCAAGATGTGAGTCTCGAAATCAAGGCCCTTTGACAAGCGTCTGGGAGGGTGCCACAATCTGAAACAGAACCATTGAGGTCAAGGTTGAATTATTTGACCCAATGCGATACATTTGAAATGAATACAATAATTGTTTGTTTTTATGCAAAACATACTTGTTTTCTATTACAGAAGCTAGGTTCGGAAGGCCAAGAAAGATTCATAACACGGTTTTTGTTTTGTTTTCTCTAGTAGATTTTTAGAAGTGTAGAAAACATAAAAATTTTTTTGCAGTGGATGAAATTACCTTCACAAACTGTCCTACACATAGTAATACAGAATTTGCATTTTTTTTTTTTTACTCAAAAAAGAACTGTACACAAACGCTGTTTAGATAAACCGTGGAAAAATACCTTACTACGCCCGCATTCACTTCAAATTGTTTCCGACTGGATATCATATTCTAAATTTCTCTGGCGAATGCGATCGCGATGTAACGGATCAAGGATAGGAGTTAGGATGGCGGCAGTGGAGTCGATTCTTTCCCGGAATCGGTCTGCATCGCGGGCAAATCGTTCCCAATCGCCTCTACGGGCAGCACGATGGGCATGGGTCCAGGTCAGCATTGGACGCACACGGATAAGTTGATGATCGGGAGGGAAATGAACCTATTGATTAACGCGGAAACAAAAAAGAAAGGGAATAATAAGGCAAAACTGATCGATTAATCAGTTTACCTTCTTAAGCGGCGTCTTTTTTCGAATGCCGTCAAGTTGGTCGACAGCTGCAGACATTTGCTGGTTCCATCTTCTATTGGCATCGTGAATGCGCTCCTCCGCCAATTTGCGTTCTCTGGCTTCTTCTTCTTCGTCGACAATATACCCGTGTCCACAACAAATTAACACTCCATCACTCTCATCACTATCGTAGTCATCTAGAGCAGCAGCTATGACTGGAGGCGTCTGGCAAATGGGTGACGATATGGGGGAAAGTGAATCACCGTTCCATTTAAAGTCATCGATAACTTCCCCGTTTTCGCTTTGGAAATCTTCAACGGCGTCCCAGTCCGAATTAGAGTCGTCTTCGTCATCGCTATCACTAACACAAACAACGATGTTGCTCAGCCACGGGTTAGAGATGAGCACATTCCGGTTTTCTTCTTGACTTATACTTGCCCAGCTGGTATCCGAGCTTTCGCTCGCTGTCCGGAGAGGGCTTTGTTTATTTTCTTGATGATTAGGCATTATAGGTGGCGAAATGGGTAAAACTGTTTGTTGCGTCACTGAGGGGGAGGATATCACTACGCTAGGAGTAAGAATTTCACTTATGATTGGTGATGTCACTTTTGGACAATTTTTAGGAGCTGGTATAGGTTTTCTCCGCCAACTTCCTTCACCGTACGGTTTTCTCTGAGTATGATTGGGTGTTAAAGACGTCACTGTGGCAAATATCTGTCCAAGCAGATCTGAATAGTTAACTGACCCATTTTTGTCACAAATTTTGCTGCCCACAAAACCACCAACTAAGAAGGGCGGTGGCTGAGAAAACTTGGTGCTCGGAAGTTGTTCTATCCCCTTCTTTATCCGGAATGGATAGTCCAACACAACACAGTTGCTGACAGACGGCATGTTGGTTGGTTTATTGAAGGGGGGCTTCATCCAGGCCTTGAATGCAGGTGTTCTGTAACTTTCAAAAGATCCCCTAAAGTAATCCATTGTCTGAAAACTAATTTGT
Source organism: Daphnia magna (assembly GCF_020631705.1). NCBI lineage: Eukaryota > Metazoa > Arthropoda > Branchiopoda > Diplostraca > Daphniidae > Daphnia > Daphnia magna. Next base: position 8,976,909 of record NC_059187.1, read on the forward strand.
AGAAAAATAAGTTTAAGCAAAATGATAAATTTGGTTATTTGAAACAACTTACTAATTTAACAGACACTGGTGTTTTGCTTCAAGATGTTTTCTCTCTCAGAATGCCATAATTTTGCTGCAACAGATAAATAAGCAAATAGGCTTCTATGTTGAGACAAATAACCAAAATGTGCACAATGAAAGTTGGTAAATGCAGCAAATTTAAGGTCCTTGTTCGTTGGAATCAAATGCGAATCTTTCAGTGATATAGCCATTCCTTTACGTTTGAAAAGGCGAATGAGAAACGTTTGAACTCGCAACACTTTCTTGATTAATCCGTTGTTAAGATGACTGTCAACTGAATCAAATCTTTACTGGACTAAAAAGAATCAAAGTGAGACAGCCAAGTAAATTCTACGCAATGTGCTCGTTTTGTATGCTACGTGAATCCTTGAAAGCCAGCTATCGAATGTCGGCCATGATGGGAGTGAGAGCAATAGAAGCCTGAGAGAAACGAAAGTTGCTGTTTAGCACCCATGACGTCAACAACAATTGCATAAGCCAATTGCTGATTGGTTGACTGTCGGTAACAGTTCAAACAAGATATTTCCTTTGAAATTCATATGTAAGTCGTACACAATATCGCGCAACAATTTTCACAGTCATGTTAGTCGAACTGATGTAACCATACTTCGTCACTGGTTCGTTGCAATTCTTCTTTAACGAAGAATTCCTCTGCCAATTGGATGCTTCCAGCAACATCCTTGTTATCACAGTGACTATTCAATTTGTTTTTGATAAGCGCGATAGACCAAAATTAATGTTGTGACACGTGGCGAGACCTGTAATAAACTGACTTTACTTTCAGCCTCCTGTGTAAACAAATGATGACCTTGCACTCCGTCAAAATGCTGTCACTTAACGCAAAATACATTGCTTTACCACACGTTTTGGAATAACGTCCTTTTTATTTAGGTGGTTTGGGGCATCAAAAGTTGGAATTATTAAATTATACAATAGTACGTTTACGTGCGTTTGCTGACTAGGGAGTATTCCGTTGTAGATTACTTTGTTCTAAAAAATAAAAAGAAAAGGTGTCGTTTTTAGTCACGTACGTAGAAACCCAAATTCGCATGTGCCATACCGTTGTGCTGAGGGAGCTCGGGCACCCTTGCTTGTAAGACGAGCACTTGTCGCCGATCGCGATTTCATTTTCGCTGATTTTGGACGTACGGGATCAGATAAACCAATGACGTCATCATAGGACAGATACACGTAGCTTAGATCCAGCTCGGGTCTCTGTGGACATGAAATTCATTAAGCAAAATCAGATCCAGTAAACCAGCTGGTGAATAACAACATGAATGACGTACATATGTGGAACGAGCAGAGCGGCGTGGAGAATTATACTGATTAATGTTATTGCCAGCATAAGCCACGCCTCTCAGTTGCCATTCACCGTACTCCTCACTCCAGTTGACATGTTGCTCGATGATTTGCTTTTGAGAGATTAAGTATAATTTTAATTTGCCTATTAATAGTAAATCACGTACCTGATAGGGAGCAGGAATATATTGATCGACGATCAAAGTAGACAGTTTCAATTCTTTGGAAAGTTGCCGCACACCTTCGAGTAGCTGTTCCATTTGCGTTTGATGTTCTTGCCGCATGTCTTCGATTTCGCTCTTGGACGAATGCAGCAGCGTCCAAACTTTGCGAAGTTTGCGCGTCTTACCCTGTACTTCTTCTTGCAACGAGCTATAACGTTCTTCCATATCAATACGTTCAGCTTCTTTCTCTTGCAGCTGCTGGCGTAATAAATCTTCTTTGGCTTTTCGTATTTCCAATTCTTTCCTCGCCTCTTCTAGCAAACTGGCTTGTTGTTCCACCCGATCTAGTAGATTTTCACCTCCTACAATGACTTTGCTCTCCAATGAAGCTAATTTCTGTCTCAGACGCATTTCCTCTTCCCTGTTGACATAGAAAGTAAATCCACTTGAAGTGAATAGCTATCACATTCATAACTTACGCGGCAGTCTGCAGTTCTTTCTCCTGTTCCGCTAATGTTTGCGCTACTTGCTTACGCTCTTCTTCTGCCAGTTGACTGCTTTCCATAACCAATCTTCGCTCCTCGTCAATTTTTGCCTAAAAACTATTGATCGTCATTAGTCCATGTACTGCGTGAGATACGTTATAAACTGAAAATAAAAATACCTTAACGGCTGCTCTTTCACTCTCTGTTCGCGGTTTCCGCTTCTTGTCTTTGCGCAATTCGTAGTTTTCTGTCACCACTTTCATCAGAACTAGCACTACCCACTTTAAAGATGCAAAGAAGGGCAAAAACAAAATGATCATCAGCACCTTTGTTTTAGATATATTTTTGATAAACCTTCTTCCAACTGACGACGAAGCTCCTCGATCTCCCTCTGAAACTGTTTGAGTAATGCATCTTTAGGATCCTCATTGATGCGCGCTTTATTGCGAATATTTTTGGCCCGGCTGGCGTAGCGAAGTGTGTTCAAAGTTTCGTCAAAGTTGAAAGACGCCGGTCCGATATTGGCACACTAAACATTGTTTCACAATGATTGAGCATTTCATTAACTGGTTCCAAGAAACAGCAAAGGAAAACAACGGGACTACCATAAGCGTTTTAGCGTTGCCACCGAGAGAATCTTGTAACAGCCTGGTCAATTTGGAATTGCGGTATGGAACGTGAGACGCCTTGCCATCGGCCAAAGAGGAAATTACATTTCCCAGTGTAGAAAGCGACCAATTGATCTTGGAAGCTTCTCGCAATCGGAGGCCCGATGTACCGCTCTTGGTCTGTCGCTCACTTCCAGCCAAGTCAACCTATTTTCAGTTGAAAAATGAGCAATTTAATCGTGCCAGAAAACAATTTCATAGAAAAAAAAATATTAGATCATACTAAATTGAGTCGCCCAACATGAAGAGTACTGTTTCCATCTATTGCTTTCTCACTGCATTCGACGGCAACAGTGAAAATGGCGTGAGAACGTGAAGAATGGATGTTCATCTGCGTAGCACCGACTGAGCCTATTTATTGCATAAGAATTATTCTCGTTTCTGGCTTGGGAAAATTTAGGAAACAATTTTACGATTCTTATTGCCCATCGTCATAATTCGCTCCATGTCTTCGGCGTTGTTCACAACATACGTCGACAGGTCTTTGACGTACACGCCAACGTCAGGTCGCTCTTTGATTTCCAGGTGAATGCTTTGATTCTTACTAAGCAAATCTCTGACTTCTTCATTGTAGATTTCCAAGTAAGAGACACGAACCAAGAACCTAAAAACAAAAACAGGCTGTTGGCAATGTCATTTGAGCTTGTTTGCAGCAATACTTTTTTCTTTCAGATTCTTTAGCTATATGCCCAAAAATGTGGGCAAATGAATTTGGAATGATTCCTCTTAGTTCCGGAGCCTGTGGATTGCCCTCCATGGTGAAAGTCTTCCCTGTTCCTGTCTGTCCGTAGGCAAATATGGTGCCATTATAACCTTCCAAGACATTCTGCACAATGGGTCTTGCTGCTTGGTTGTACACTTCCATCTGCAAGAAATACTGGGGCTGATGCAACAATATGGAAGACATTCTTGGCTTGCGAGTCATCATACCTGAGACGATTCTTGATCGAACACAGAGTCAAAGACAAAGCTTCTGTCCACATTACTGTACGATTGGCCAGCGCTATTGCCACTATTTGGCTGTTGCCGGAGAATGATACTATTATTGACTGATTCAACTTTGACCACATTTTTGTAACCGGCAGTTTTCTCCGACTCGCTTAGTGGTCTGACTCTAACCACGACTTTGACATTTTCAGATCTAGGGCTAGTGTCGGTCATTTTGGATAAAAATAATAATCTAGTAGATCTCGAAAGGGGATCAAGCAGAGATCACTATCCACCCTTAAAACCACTGACAATCAATCCCGAACCCCATGTTTCTCTTTCCAAGTTCTGTCACAAAAAAAATTAATCGATACTGTTTTGACATGCGTTCATTATTACCATGGAAACGAAAGTTCTCGTAGCAATCATAGTCAGTGTCGCCATCTTACGGCAACCGTTTGTAGTACTCGCGAGAAAAACGTTCCAAGACCGATAACGTCAACATCGGCGATCCTTCTATTTTCAGAGCAAGAATAAAAATCATTAACAGTCAAACATTAAACTCTATAAAGCAGCGCATCTACCAATACAATCCAACTGACAAAATTAAATTCCCTTCAACGACTGCAATCGAACGATGGTAGAATAAACAGTTGAGTATCGCGAGAATCTCGTTGAATCAACATAGGAGGCAAACGAGATATCGCTTATTGCTTGCCAAAGGGGTGGATGCCGAGCATGTTTGGGGGTTATGTCAACACAATAAATGCAGCCAAACTGTAATAAGCTTCTCTCGATGGGAGAACGAGCGCATCTCGAACGGAAGGAAGCTATAGCAGTCCTTGATTGGTTAGAGTCCCGTTGTCCGTTCCCTCCCATCTAAAGTGATGAATAGGAAAACGACGTGCAATCGCGTACATCTAAAAGGAACACACACACACACACACGAGACATCGTTTGGCATCGACTCTGTGTGTCTGTGTCCCTTACTACTTCATTATTGACTCGTATGTAATAAAGCTCTGTCCGTCTGTACTTTATCATCTCCCCACATTGCGCACACATATTGGACCTTTTTTTCTTTTTTGATTCTTGTTACCCTAGTTGCGCCTTCCGAATCCTGTTCACCAGGTGACTAGGGTTACCCAGGCACCGTTTATGAGCTGGAAAACGTTTTGATCGAAGACGGGTAAAAAAAAAAAAAAGATCTTAACTTTTTCAAAGTCTTGACGAGATAAAAAAATGTGCATTGGAAAATGGGAAAAAGGAGACACATCACACAGAGGGGACAGAATAGCTGCCAAGAGCAGGCACAGGGGTTCACGGTCGACCAACAGTCGAAGCTGTACATCAAAGGAGGATGGATATATCAGAGCAATATAGATCGGTTAGACACGCGTGAATGCAGCCACTCTAGTAACTCTTACCACCCAGCCATCTTACATATATTGCCTCTTTAGCCCCTTCCATCTTTGCCCTTTTCGGCAGACGTACAACATCTCACGCAAAATGCGTACACGTCTGAAGTGAGAGAACAAAATAAAATAAAAATGAAATAATATTCCCAGTCAATTTCGAATTTGGCCACACCCACTTTTAAAAGCCGACATTTTTCATCGTTCTTTTGTTACGAAATATCTGCGCAATGTGCCATCATCGGGAAAAGATCTGTAATGTTCTACTGGATGCGCGTGTTAGCGTGTATAATCGTCAGCGGGAGGCTCTTTCTCTTGTCTACCAGCCCAGCTCCAATCTTTTTCATCATCATCTTCTTTAGATTCCCCCTTCCCCCGTTTTTTTTTTTTCTTTCGTCTGAACGAGTCATCAAGTTGTCCCGATATAGAGGAGACAAGGAGCTAGAAATAAATAAAGAGAATCTTGTCTGAGAAACAGCCAGAGAAAGGGGAGAGAGAAAATAAAAATGTAAGAAGAGAAGGCCAATTCTTCTTCGTAGACTATCCACCAGTTCTAATATATTGAAAAGAAAAAGAATAAAAAGCCGATCGATTGTGTTCTTCTTTTGCCTCCCTTAGTACTTGTTTGTGTATGTAGAAGACGATGGAGCGGAGGGACGTTGGAGAGCTGTCAGCAAATATTCGGGGAGGATGAAAAAAAAAAAAAAACGAGTTTGAGATAGGCGACGCGATTTTGAACTGCTGGCAAGAGCAAACAATAGAAGACGAGGATTGGCAAGAACGAAATAAAGCTGAGATTTCATCGCTGTTGATCACTGGCCGAACGAAGCGCCACTCTGTCAATATTGAAACTAAAGGCAACGTTTCTTTAAAGTTCGCTTTCTATATAGAACAGTCTCCGAGCTACGCACAAGTATTTAATCCTTTCTTTCTATAGGTGTAGACTAGAGTTCATAATAGTAATACTACATAGTCCCTTTCGCCTCTGTGTAAGGCCTTTTCCCCCCTCGAAGGGCTTTCGGCCGATGTGCCGTTTCCAAAGCGACGCAATTCAAACTGTAGAAGCTCAGCTATGAGACTTCCATTTCTTGTGTGTGCTTTTGGCAACACTTTTATTGACGCACAGCGAAAACAAGGAGATTGACAAGAAAGAAAGAAAAGGAGAGAAATCGTGTATAACTCAACTCTGTGTTCTTGCTCAATCCTTGTCTATGTCCCGCCAAATAACGTGACCCGTGTATAGAAAATATCCAAAAATAAAGGGAGAGAGAGAGAGAGTTGCTTCTTCACCAATAAATCGAACCCATATTCGTGGACATATGCACGTCCCCCGTAAGAAAAGAGGGACAACAAGAACCGTGCCCGGCTTGCTCTATAGAAGCTTTTCCCGCAAAAGAAAATAAGAGAAAGAGCCCAGTATAAATATGGATATTTATATAGAGAGCTTTATGCTGTATATATATATATATCTACACACAGACACACTCAAAGCAAAAATTAAAAAAAAAAAAAGGAAAGAAACGAAAGGTTCCACAGACTGGATATATATTGCCTCATTGAGTTTCAATCGCCTTCGTCTTATTATTGTTATTCTTTCTTGTTCTCTTCATTTCAACCCAGTATAGAAAAGTATAATAAACACATACTAGCACGAAGTAAGTTTGCCGAACGAAAGAAAAAAAAAAAAGAAAAAGAGAATTTCTTTTTTCTTTTTTGAATACACCTAAACAGCAAAGCTGCGATAACTTGAAGGATATACATAATAGCTAAAACGGTAAAAAGAATAAGAACGGGAGGGCTCTATTGAAGACGTTACGGACCATTGAAGCTTCAACCGTGCGCACGCATAGATTGCGCATAAAGTATAGATATACAGACGCACTACTCTATCCTAGATGGTATTACAGAATAACTCCGATTCGCAAGAAGAAGAAGAATAAAAAGCAAGCTTTTGAAGAGGGAGCTCTATATTTTATTTTTTGAAGAAAAGAAAAGAAAAAAAAGGTGGTAAGAAATCCCTGATCGCCTATAGACATAAAAAAAAAAAAAATCGACTCATTGTGCATTTTGGCGTTGATATCGTCACATTGATTCGGGTGCTGGTGAGAGGCAGAAAAGGAGGCAGGATCCATTAAAAACGGATTTCAATCCCAGTCGCGTTTCATCGCGCCCTCTTACATTTCGTCTCGACTTTTTCCGTCTGAACGCAGAGATTAGACGACGAAAAGCCGATGGTAAGAAGAAGGGGGAAAAAATAAGAGCGTCGCCCCTCTTTTTTTTTTACTCCAACCCTAATCCTACAGACACTCCCCATCGAGTCGCCCCCCTTCAAAAAATCCATCCACGTCTTTGAGATCCTTATGAATATAATCCATCCCTCGATTTCTCATTTTTTTTTATTGACGGACCACACAATAAAGAGCGCAATTTTTTTGTTGTCGATGTATCACGTCAATTTTGAACAATTGCCCAGAAATTCATTTTCATGTTTTGCCCCATTTTTTTCCTCTTTTAATTCCCTTAAATTATGAAATAAATCCCCGTCTTCTTCGTATAGGTAAATGAGAAGAAAAAAATTAATTCAAGAACGAAAGATAAGAGTACATTTGAAAAAAAAAAAGAAAGCTTTTTGATTGCAAAGCGCAATCCATCAGCCGGGCACTACAGCGCATCCAATCGGCCGCGGCTGATTTCATCGGTGTCCGTGTTTCCACCCCAGCGTTTTTACTTAAAAAAAAAAAAAAAAAAAGAGCAAACATTCCACCCCGCAAACTGGGAGCAATATAAAAAACAGCATGACGATCAAATTCAAAAAAAAAAAAAAAAAAAAAAATCAGATCGGCCCTTGATGGCCGCGAGAGGATGTGTGTGGGTGTGTGAAAGATGGATCGTCTAACCAAGTGGAAAGTCTGATAGAAGAACGGGAAGGGGAGAGAAAAGTAAAGAAAATAATCCCCACAATATCGAAGAAAAAAAGAAAAAAAAAAAAAAGAGGGACGAGCATCAAGAGCTGCGAGGACTTGGTCTAAAAAGGCGATTTCCCATCACGCAGACTCTGACGTCATCTGATTTCCCTGCCATCCCCTACTCTTTCTAATCACAACAACAGGGCGTCCGAACTTCCAAAAATTTCGTTTTTTATTTTTAGCTCCATTTGGCAATCGATGATGAATCATCATCGCACATTTAATTGATCATTCGATCGAAAAGAGGAAGGCAAAAATAAACAAAAATCGATGGTCAAGACGAGAGTAAATAAAGGTCTGATCCCCTATAGATGTCCGGAGTAAACACAACCGGGCAGAGAGTACACACTTTACACACACACACACACACACACACACACAGTCGTCCCTTGCCCACAAAATCGTATCAAAACGCGTCGAAACGGGGGAGAGAGCAGAAAGCACTTGACTGGCTTTTTGATTGCGATTCCAATTTTTGACGTTGGCCAACACCCGCTGCACGGGGGCCAAAAGAGTCCGCAAGAGAACACCAACCCTTTCCTCATTTCCGATCAATTCATTCAACAGAATCCGTTTTTACAGACTGCTGCATTTGAGATCAAACCTAATAACATTTTTTTCTTTTCTTTTCTTTTTAAAGACCAAATTGACGTGGGTATGTTGCACTGCATTAATAGTGCGCAACTACAAAGTAAAGAGTTCGTCAGTTATGGACTGTCGTTTTCCCTTTTGTCTTTCGACAGAGTGCCGTTTCCCTTTCGCACTTAAGTTGGGCGACTCTTAATTGCTTTTCTCTGGCAGCAGAGTCCTCCGTCTATAGTAAAGAGAGTGGCTTTCGCGTATCAAAGTCACTCCTCTCAACGATGCGATATGTTGTTCACCCGCTTTTTTCTAATACACATATATATATATTCAAACCGAACGATTCATCATGGCTTTCGAAAAACAAACGGACAAAAAGAAAAATCTTGGCGGATATGGGACCGTTGCCAAGTTGTTCCAGTTCCATCCAAATGCATCCAACACAGCTTTGACTCTCCCCCTTTTCTTGTTTGCTCCTCCCACTGGAAGAAAGAAAAAGACAAGCAGAAATGGAACACACACACACACACACAAAAAAGACATGGAGGAATATCTGTATGGCTCTTGGACTGGAGGACGGCGAAAAAGGAAAAAGAGTGATGAATACGCAACAGAATCTGAGCAGTCAGCACACACACAAGCCCTAGTATTGATTGCACCGCCTATATCTCTTTATGGCTGTAGTCTGCATATATCCCATCCAGCAGAGCCCGAGCACCAAGAAAAGAAGAAAATTTCTTCAGATGAGTCTGCTGTCCTTTTCTCTCCCCCCCCCCTCTCTTTTTTTCTGAAGCAAAGAGAATGCGTCTATAGTTTTTTTTTTTTTTTCTTGCTGATGTGTTTTGCGAAGCGATGATGATGAAACAGCATCTTTCCATACGTGATGACGGAGGAGACGTGTCGACTCGAGTTCATCATTTGTTTTGCTGCTTAACAACACGATGATGTGCGGGAGGGGCGGAAAAAATGATGCTTGTAAATCAATGAACGTTTTTACGTGACCTTTGGTGAAGGGGGGGGATGGACGTTGGATATAAATGTGCATAGCTTTGCCTCTTTAGTACTCGTGTACTGTTATGATAAGAAAAAGAAGCGATCGTTCAATGTTTAGATTTTTTTTTTCCTTTCTTAAACGAAGAGGGTACATAAAAAAAGAGGTATGTTTAATAGATAGGGTTATAGACATGTTGCTCACGTCTGGCCTATACAACTAATTGAATTCCACGCGGTGGGAAATGTAATAATACACACATATCTGGGAGCTGTGTATATCCAAATCTATACACACACACACATACACACACACAAAAAGCGGCGGCTTCTTTTGCCAGAGCGTCTCTGACTTGCATACATCTCCAGAGGCGACACGTGTTTTATTTTTTTAGCCACACCCATGTTACATCACGATCCCGTTTCTCGTTCAGTCAGTTTTGCGTGGCGCATCGTCACTGCAGCTCACAATTTCATAAGGCAATTCCACATTTAATGTCTTTATCGTATCTCTAACGTCATTAGCGTCTACCAAGATTTTCAGCCGTGCAAAGGATAAAAGCCGCATGGAAGATGACTCAATAATTACTGGAACAAAATTATTTTCGATCCGTAAGATTTCGCGGACGGGTCACGGTGTTTTCATTCCTCTACGTTTATGTGTTCCACCATTTCCATCATCTGTTTTCTAACGACTTTTCATGTTCTTTCTTTCAAATTTTTTTAAATTAACTGTCGATGCAAAATATAATTACGTAAGCCGTCGTAAATAACTGTAGGCTATGAGCGTTTAGCTTAATGAAACAGCCTACGGGACATCCATTTGTAATGAAAAGTTGAAAAATGCGACGTAATCCATTTCATTAGTGGACACATCCCTCCCTCGTCTATTTTAGACTTAAAGTATTAATGATCGCTGACTCAGTTTTTTTAAAATATGCAATCAGCTGATTGGTGGTGTCCTCGATACGCGACGTCTTTTGTGCGTAAAAGAATAGAGCACTTGCTTAACAGAGACGAACTATGGCGAATCAAAAATCAATGGAGGCGAAACAAACAAAAGAAGTGAAGGAAAAAAAAAAACAAACAAACGAATTGATGCGATTTTTATTCCAACATTCTTATCAAATTTGTGTTTATTATGTCGCCGGTAAATCGATCGGGACTGTTCACGCGTGACCATCGCGTCTCCATATTATCATAGCGTAAATTGATATTTATTTATATTGGATTTAAAAAAATAAAAAGCCAATAGACGAAACAAAAGAGTCCGGCGTCTAACGCAAGACAACAATGCGCAATCAACGGATGACGCAAGTTTGCTTTAATTGAAGGCGATCAGTTTGTTTTTAGGATCCACGTCGTTGTCCAGGAGAGTAAAAGAAAAGGCTCACACACAAAAAAAAACCCGGAGAAAGGGAGAATCGAAAAAAGATTAGTTTCCGGTCGCCATGTCGTCATCACAAACCGATCCATGACAACAACAAAAAAAAAAGAACAATAAGAGTGTGTTGGTGTGCGTTTTTTTTTCTTCTTCCAAATCGTACGCACAATAGATGACGTCAATTACGTTTAAATTTATACAATTTCATTTACAAGTCCTTTCCCCTCCCTCACCCATTCCCCGTTTGAAAAGGAAGGGGGAGATGGGAGAGTAGTGTGAGACATGCCACGGCCGGTTCCATTTACTGCTCGCCTAATATTAAACTGGTACAAGCAAAAGTCATTGGACACTTAAACACGTCGGCCCTTTTTTTTTACTTGCTGCATGTCAGTCACTGAGAACTTCTCTAATACATTCCACGCTATCCTATATCGTCTATTGTTAATGAATCTCTTTTGCATAATGAACAGCAGCCACGGCACCCAAAACACGAAGAAAAAAAAAGGGGGGGACATAGCAGCTGTCAAAGCTTTCGGGGCTTATAAATCGTCTCTACTTTGGTCACCAGATATGTGCACATCGTGCGATGGGAGGGCGACAATCTTCAAAGAGAAATTTCGTGCTAAAACAAGAGGAAGGACTAGATGCTTCTTCTTCTTTTGACTGGTAGAAAAGGGGGAGGTGGCTTAAATTCATGCGGTGGTAGCGGCGCCAGCGCGCGCGGGAAACTCCCAAACAAAATGAGAGAAAGGAAAAAAAGAAAAAGAAAATGCAGCGCCCCATGAGCGCGCCGGTTAACACGCAAGCCGTACAACATTTTCGTCGCCCACCCAACAACTGTCTTCCTCCTCTCGATCGCCGAGCTTTTGCCATTGCGGCCACTTCAGTCGAGTCAACCACCGTATCCGCACGGAGCAGCCGGGACACACAACAAACTGGGCATCCACAAGCTCATCGAGTAGCCGGGCCGGCAGTTTACAACACAACTCGCGTCAGACAAAAACAAGAGATTTAAAAAAGAAAAGAAAAAACAAATTATTAAAATCTTTTGTTTTTGTTCGTTCAAATCGCCTACAGAGGGAAAAAAAAACAAAAGAAAACATTTTTCTTGTTGAAAAAGTGTAACAGATGAGCGGGCCGGTCCGCGCTTTGTGTTTCAACAGCCTCAGCGTTATCGGAAACCATTTTCAGTTGAGAGTTGGTTTTTAACTAATCACGAAAGTAAAAGGCAAAACAAAAAAAAATAAGGGACAAGTTGGGCCGGTTTTTTTAAATTTTGTCTACGAGAGAACGAGCGATTATTCATCATGTCCGAGTTTCTTTACGGTCTAAAAGACCGGGCAATGTCAAGCTTGTCCACTTTCCGGTAAGTGAACCTTCTTGTTTGCTTTGTTTTTAAATATATATTTTTCTTTTTTATAAATCCGTAACATGCATGAAAAATGGGAAGGAAATTTGACGATGGACAGTGAACTTTATTTTAAAAATTTACGTTTAAATTAAGGATCGTCTTGCGTGGAGGGTATAGTGTACACAAACCCTTACGTAAGAAAGGCCGTGTAAAATTACCAATTTACTGATCAGACTAATAAAGCAAAAGTCTTTTAATAATAATAAGAATAATTTTTAAAAGAAGAGCTGATTAATTATCTACGTCCCCAATTTGTGAACATCGCAGCCCCCATTATTATATCCTACTGTTTGATTTGAAAGAATAAAGAAAAGACTTATCTGTAAAAAAAAAAAAATGTTTAACTCGCAAAAAAAGATTGAGAACATCTTTGATAAATGATATTACGTGTACGGTATCAAACGATCGCCGATTAAATTTAGTACGCAGTGAAGGTTGAGATGTTACGCACGCGATCAAATCAATCACAAACTCTTCATTCGATTAAGCCAATAAAAATGGGTACGATCTACATTCTAAAATCTTTTCGAATACGCTGTCACCAATGTCGTTTAGAAATTTTGGCTCGACTAGTTTCCCTGAAAGATTTTTCTTCTGAAAAACAAACAAAACAAAAAAAAGATTGTTGGAAGGAAAAACTCGTAGCGGATGTGCACATCCGCATTTGTTTTTATCCTTCTTTTTTTATGTAGTATACATTTGATATCTATTGGTTAGACGTCGGTTCACTGGCCTGTACTTTCAGTATATGACTCACCACGAACTGCGAGGTTGATGGTACACAAGAAGAAGAAAAAAGGGCAGACATAGTGGAAGAAAGATATGGAGAAAGGGAGGATATCCGACTGGAACTCAAAATGGTTGGGGGGGTTAGAAAAGACGGAGAAATAAGTAGAATTCCTTAAAAATAGATAAATAAAAAAAAATAAAAAAGGAACAATGGGCGAAGAGCCAAAAGAAGAAGACATCGACGTCGTCGATCTTCTTCTCCTACCATTTTTTTCCCCCTTTTTTTCTTCCTTTTCTTTCGGAGGATGGGTATATATCCATGTTTTCACGACCCCAATAGACTCTCCTGTTTTATCTAGACGACTGTACGTTCCTAATGGGGGGGTCGAGGTCGGTTGAGAAAAAGAAAAATCGCACAGAATATTTTTTTTTTATTCTTCTTCGAAGAAACACGACATCATCCATAACTGTGTTCCTAAAAGATTCTTCTTTTGGCTCCTCTCCCCCCCAACAACCTACTCTGCCAAAAATCGCCATTCCAAATTTTTTGAAGAAATTTCCAACTTTCCGAATTTTTTTAATACTCGTAGAGTTTGAATTTCAAATGTTATTATATATTCATGGAACATAATTGAACAATCACTGTCGTCGTCAGTTGGAACTAGGCAAACAAAAAATAAAAGTCTTCTCGCCAGCCGATTGTTCCCCCCCCCCGAACAAAACTGTCGGCAGACTTTTTAGCGGTTTGTTGCCTCGGACCGTTTTCCCTATTGTTCACACACACACACACCCACTCACGCTATAACACAAGAGAGAAAAGAGACAGCCATTAAATATGTACCAGAAGCCCCCCCCCCACACCCCGATTCGAGTAACTGCTGTAGAGCAATTGACTCGTGTTTTTTTCCCCTTTCTTTTAAACAAACAAACATTACGACGACGTGCGTTCGTGTACTATAGACGTCGGTGACACCCGTTGTGTAGTTAATTAGTCTAGAACTCTGCACATGATTTGTAGCGCAGCCATTGGCTGGCGAACAAGGTGGAAACCTTTCAATCGCATGCCTATTTAGAGTCTATTCCCATTGTTCATTGTTATTAAGCACAAAACAGAGAGAGAGAAAGAGAGAGAGAGAGAGAGAGGTCGCTGTAGGCTACCATGTGTCGCATCCGACAGTAGCTCCAGGAAATGAGACTTCCATTCAACACAAATAAAATGAAAATAGAGAGAGAAAAGAGACCCACCGTCCAAAGAAGCAAAATCTACGCAAACATTTAAACTGGTATTACGGACAAATAAGAAGAAGACATTGATGAATCAATGCCTCGTTCGGAAAGATCTTGAAAACATTCGATCGTCCCCGTCTTCTTTTGTCCTTATAAATCCCGTGGTAACCTCAACCTGAAGAAATGTGTCCCCTGTATCCTACCTGGCTATAGCAACTTTGTTATTGCTAATCGACGTAATTCAGCGTTAAAGCGATGACGCAAGCCGCTCCCTCACATTTTTGAAAAATTATTTTTGAAATGACCTCGTCCCCAAAATACTCTTACGCAGACTTGATTAAATGATCTCATCCAGGCCCCATCTATGACATGACATGACACTGACCATATTTCATATTCATTTATATTTTTTTAAAAGAAGGGGCAGTGGGTTTGCCCAGTCAGAAATTTACATTGACATGTACGAGTGTACAGCAGCTCGATCCTTTTATTCTAAACGTCTTTTGATGTTGATCCTGTTTTGATTAGATACGTTTCTAAAGAAATGGGCCTGCCCATTGACGGACGACAAATAAGGTTAGCCCCACACACAAAAAAAGAAGAATACAGAGACTATACATGTACGCTTCTGTTATTGCGCCACACACATTTCGTATCTTAAGATTTAAACATCAAGTTGGTATATTTAGATAGAAAGGTTCCAAGATTTGCTGTGCAGAGCCGGAGGGGAGGATCATCAGCCTCAAACTTCTTATTTAGAAAAAAATATTTATATTTTTAGGGGGAGGGGGGTGGGTTAGGGTTGAAAGACGATGATGAAAATGGACGCTGTAGGCAAAAAAGAAAGTCCGGTAACAGATACGCACGTATTTCCCAATATATAAAAATATGAAAGCCAGGCACACAAAAGACGTATAATCGCATCTAGGCTAGATATATATGTACACTATATAGAATAGCCTCTGCACTAGAACGAGATAAATATATATATATCCCTATATAAGCCGATCAGGAAAAGGAACGAAAGAAGAAGAGATTGATGCACTAGCTGGACTTTGGGTCCTCATCGATATATCAACGGTCTGAGAAGGAGGAGGAGGGGGGGCTAACTAAATTGAATCTTCCTCATCGCAAAGTCATCTGCTAGCTTGGTATCCCGAGCCGACCAACTGGAAATGTATCGTATCTTAATATGTTATATATAGAATAAAAGAGTTAGAATAGAAAAGGGGAAGAAGAAGAAGAAGACAAAAAAAGAGATGACGAGGTTTTTACGCCCAAATGCTCTTCTGAGCCTGAAATTCAATCTGTTTTGGCAAAAAGCCCGCTCTACCTCATTAGTAGCACCTATACGACTGGATAGCGAAGCATATCGCTCACGAAAAAAATAAATAAAATAAGACCTCGTCAATATCTTTTATTCTTCGTTGAAAATTCGATTTTCACGAGTCTTCGCGTCGGTTGGACAAGATTAAAGATGTCCTCCTTGTACTCATTATCGTCGATCGTATTGCCAAGTTTCACTGCCCCCCCCGACCCATAGATTCTAATCAGCGGGTACTGATGCTATTAACAAAACAAGGATGCAAGTTTCCCAAAATAATCCGATTCTGATGCGATATTCGACGCTAGCGAATTATTATTCAAAAATAAGAAAAGACGTTTTTTTATTTTTCCTGTTCCCGCTTCCAGATGATTTTGACATGGCAGCGGCTGCCAGGCAGCCCGTGTAATCTTTAACGCTAAATCTGCGTGTATTCCTCCGGGTCGTGTCAGTTGTGCCAACTGATTTGTCCCCAAGAGTTAATGTAAGCCCATGACAAACATCTTGGAGACGGGGAAAAGAAAAAGTCCAATGCCCCCTAAGGAAGAATCCAGTAGCATCCCAAACGATTGTATCCAAAACTCGATCGCTAAAACACAAACCGTTTTGAAGAAAAACAAAAACAAAAATCAAATTGTTCTTCTTTTCCGGGTAGTGTTATCATCCGAAATATTCGCACAAGACAAGTTCAATTATAGATATGCAGACAGAAAAAAAAAAAAGAGGATATTGCTTTAAAAAAAAGAAAGTGGGGGAATAGACAAATCCTGTTTTTATAACAAAAAAAGGGACACATTTGATTCCTCCCCCCTTCCGCGTTATAAATCGCCATTTTTTAAATACTGGAATTGGGGTGGCAGTGCACAAGATATCGGGATTATGCGATTCTTTACGACCCTAAACTGACTATCCAGCTCTCTGCATTTCACTTGTTATTGTACCCCACCATTTTCTATCGTTTGGTGGCCACAAGGAAAGTTTAGCAGACGACTCAATTTCAAAAGTTGGTTGGCCACCACATCACAAAGAGTGTCAAAGGAAAAAAGAAAAAAGTTTAATCGTTGGGGCTGTGTTATTTAAACAGTCATCGGTTGGAAATACCCTATTTACGATGGATGCTGGATTCTGTAGATACAGGCCGGAGTGGGGTCCTAGACCTAACTTTTATGAGTTAAGCTGTTGATTTATATTCGATGGACGAAGACAGAACAAAAAAAAAAGGGGGCGGCAGAATAATCTTCAAAATCAATTCAATCGAGTGCATCATTGTGAAGACTAGCCGTACAATTGAATATTTAATAACTTTAATGTAAAAACGATAGCAGCCATTCAAAACAAAGCAAATTCAATGAGGAACGAAGACATTTCATTTTCTTTTAGGTAAAAACAAAATGTTGGGACCTACTTTTTTTCCATTTCAGACCCATGAACCCTAGACATTCTAAACAGTGCGCATCACTCTCTGCTACTGATGAAAGAGAGTTGACAGTGAAGAGGCAAGAAAAAATGAAAAAAAAAATTTTTGTTGAATGGAATTTCATTTCAAAGGGCTGGACAAGTTAGAGAAGCGTAAGAGGAAGGCCAACGTTACATCGTATCGTTCATGTGTCGACTCGAGACGGGTAAAATTTGAAGCTATCGGTCGACAGTAGTGAGGAGGGAACGGAATAATAAGGACGTAAAGAGAGAGAGAGAGAGAGAGAGATAGAAAGGGGAGGTTAGATGGAAAAGCAATTTCCTGTTTGTTTACTCCGGCAGCCGGAAGAGACGTGGGATGCCATCCAACCGAACTGTTGTATCCGATTTAAATGAAGGAAAAATAAGAAATGAAACGACAAAAAAAAAAAAAAGGAAAAAAGGAGAGACAACGTCACTATGGCAACGGCTGGACACAAAGTGACTTCATTTTGAAATTGGATTTGAAGGGAGGATGGCAAAAATAAATCGCTTGGACATGTCCTTTTATTATAAATTTTCGTTCGAATTCTGAAAGTTATTAAACAGACGAGTTGACAGCCAGAGGCCAATCATTTGAATTTGCCTCCGCTGTAAAAATATAACAAAGATATTTCGGTTTGTGTACATCATTCTTCCTGTCATTTCTTTGTGTGTTTACTGAATAATAAGGCTCTATTATGCGCGTACCCACCCCACACGATAACAAGACGTGAAAAGAGTTGCGGTCATTAAGTCGAAGACCATCAGCCATTTCTTATTTAAAAAAAAAAAGGAATCGTTTTTTATTTGGAGGAAATAAACGAGCCTAAGGCGATTCGTGACGTATAGCGCAATCTTCTTTTTAACGTAACGTTAGTCAAACTACACAATGGCGCTAGATTCCCTTTTGTACAATTCTAATCGCCTATAGAAAACATCGATGTCTTTTCGATTAATTTTTCTCATTTTCTTTAAAAAAAAAAAAACAGGCGAGGAGCCAATTACGAAGAATTTGAAATGCCCAAGATGAGGAACCTCAAGAACATAAAACCAAAGTAAGTTGTTTTTTTTTGTTTTGTTTTTGTAAAAACATTCAAGTAGCGAATCAAAAAAGAAAAGGACCATAGACAAAATGCAAAGGCCGATAATAACTCTTTCATGCACGAAAGAGAAAGGCCATCCCTCTTCAAGTTGGGCCAGCTTTTAGTGCACACTACAACGACAAAAGTGTAGAGAGCTCCATCGAGCATAGAGTGCTCTCTTTTTACAGAGATTACGCGCAAAGATGAAGGCCAAAAGACCCTAACAACATGGGAGGGTTGGTTGAGAAACATTAAACGAGATGCTACTGTTGTTAGCAGAGTGGTAAATGTTGCTCAAGGATGGGGAGGAAAAAATATATTTAAAAAAAAGAGAGACATGAGGCAGCAAGAAAAATCACACAACGTTTGCAACCAAGTCGACCACATGTCCCACTCCTTGTCGCCCGATTAGATCCTAAATCTTTTGATCCGATTATATTAGACGCCATCGTCGACTTTGCTTCAACGGTAGCATCCAGGCGACGTCTAATGAATTGTTCTACACTACATGTCTCATACATGTGTCATGTCTTTTTAAAATATTTAGTCCGTTTAGCAAGCAAGAAGATGAGAAGGGATTCATTACAACTGACGGAGGAGGAACCGCCATGGGAGAACTCGGATCACCGGAATCACTGCCCGAAATGGAACGTCCCCCCCTACGCAAAATCGACATGTACATTCGACCAGATTGCCCATGTTGCAGCATGTCCAAAAGATATACAGTCGCTTTCTTGGCTAGTATTGGTAAGAATGGCGAGCACGCAAAAATGTTGTTGTTGATTTTCCAAAAAAATTTAAGAGATTCGCCTAGCAACAACATCGTTCGTATGGAATTGCTTTAAAGGAAAAAGATTAGGCCATGAAACATTCATAGCCCATTTCGGCGATGATTTACGATATTGTCAACGACTTTTCAGTTTGATGGTGGGGGAAGGAAACAACTGAATCGGACCAAGACAAAATGGCGGCGGGGGGTGAGAGAGGAAAAAAAAAAGCGCCCAAAAGTTCGTACATTGCCAAGACATTTGCATTTAGCCTTACGATAGAAACTGATGCAAATAACTCGATAAAAAATAACGGCTAAAATAGAGTACCATAAAAAGAAAAAGACTTACTACTTGAATGTGGAATTCTCTCGCTTGGCTGTAGGGCTGAAGGACACGTGGTGCACGATTGTTCATTGAGTCATACAGATTTGTTCTTTTTCGACGTCACACAACTCTTTTGTTGCAAATAAGACAAGACAAAACTGCTGAGAAGTATTGCGTTTTGTAGAGAATGAAGATTTGTAGGGCCAAGCATAATTGAATTGTCTGTCGCTGCTCTGCTTTAACTCTGGCGTAATTGGTCGGAATCAAGTGATACACCCCAGGCAAAAAAAAAGAAGGGGGTTTCAGGAAAAAGTCTGTCGTTGACATTTAATCTAACTCGAGTGGTAGTCGTCGACAAAGAGAACGGGACGGAGATGTGTGATCTACTTATACCACCGCCATTTGGATTTCATCTCTTGTTTTGCATGTTCTGATCTGCCCGGAACTCGAGAAGGAACGAAATTCATCAGCGAAAGGCGGCATTGCCGAGTTTTTTTCGAATTTCTATTTATCGATATAATAATTTCAATCGATAACTAATGTTGGCTCATTAAAATGGCGAATTAAATATGAAAATTTGTCTTTTTGTAGGTTTCTTGATCTCGTTTGGTATTCGATGCAATTTGGGTGTTGCCATCGTGCAGATGACGGCGAACAACACTGAAACTGGCGTAAAAATTAACATGTTAATTTTGCGATCTGGAATTTTTCAAAATGTCTTCTGCTGATGACACAGGTGCCAGAATTCAATTGGACCAAGAGAACTATTGGCCTAGTAGATTCTTCTTTCTTTTGGGGTTACTTAATCACTCAAGTCCCCGGAGGTTTCCTTGCTTCCAAATACGCTGCTAACAAGTAAGAAAATTCTTGTTTCTCCATAAATCTCACCACCCACGTCATTTCATGCAATTATTTGATAAGCTCGTTACCTAGAAGTAACGTAAGAACTTGGACAGTGTACAGTATAAAGCCTATGCCCACCTCATTACTGCAGTTCTCCCCTTTGCCAGTTGTCAAACTGTTATAGAAGCTTTACATCCACCTTTGTTCTTCGTTGTTTCCACGCCATTTTTGTGTAAAAATAAACCCCACTAATTATTCCGACGATCGTACACATACACAACAGCAATGGATTGAACTTATTCCTAACAGTGGAACTTTTTGTACTTAAAAAGGGTTTTCGGATCGGCCATCGTCGTGTCAGCTTGTCTCAATATGCTTCTACCCGGAGCGGCCAAACTATCTCCAATTGTGTTTACGCTCGTTCGTATTCTCCAAGGACTGGTAGAGGTAATGTAATACATGAGAAAGTAACAGGCAGACAACATTACCAGTACAACAATACAACAGGGAGTCACATATCCGGCGTGTCACGGTATTTGGCGGTGGTGGGCTCCGCCACTGGAACGATCCCGACTGGCCACTTTAGCTTTTTGCGGGTCATACGCAGGTGCTGTAGTTGGAATGCCTTTGTCCGGATGGCTGACGGATGGCATTAGCTGGCAAGCACCCTTCTACTTCTACGGTAATTAAATGGAATTCATTTTCTTTCCAGTCGTTAGATCTCAGTTTCTGTCTTTTTGGTTTTGTTAACAGGTGTGTTTGGTATCATTTGGTACGTTTTCTGGGTGTGGCTATCCTTTGAGAAACCTTGTATGCATCCGACCATTACGCCCAGCGAGCGTCTATACATCGAAGAATCATTGTCGCATGTACAGCGCACCATTCCCAACTTTTTTACGACTCCATGGCGCTGCTTTTTCACATCCATGCCCGTCTACGCCATCATTGTGGCAAATTTTTGCCGTTCGTGGACTTTCTACTTGCTTATCCTTTCGCAGCCGAGTTATTTCAAGCAAGTCTTCAAGTTCGACATAGGAAAAGTTGGAGCTTTGGCTGCTCTTCCTCATTTGGTCATGACGATCATCGTACCAATTGGCGGACAATTAGCCGATCATTTACGTCGCAACAAAATCCTTTCGACGACATCTGTACGCAAGATTTTCAATTGCGGAGGATTCGGGATGGAAGCTATCTTCTTAATGGTAAGATGACAGTCATTTTTTATTGAAGAGCGTCAAGAAATTCTCTTTTAATTAAAAATGTGAAAACTCTTTTGAATAGGTGGTGGCTTATACACGTGACACAACCATTGCAATCACAACCTTAACTTTGGCTGTCGGTTTCAGCGGTTTCGCCATATCAGGTAGGAAAAGATCCATTTCCACAACTCTTTCGTGATGGAGTGACGGGGTTCACTGACGGGTAATACCCATTGTTGTTATATGCAGGTTTCAACGTCAATCATTTGGACATTGCTCCACGCTACGCTAGTATCTTAATGGGAATCTCTAACGGAGTAGGAACCCTGTCGGGCATGTTCTGCCCCATTGTGGTGGAGTCACTCACTAAAAGGGAGGTAAGCTTTCAACTTAGTGACAGCAGATGATGGCTGCAATGACTTAATCAGCCCTTTTTCTCATTCACTCACTTTTCTTGATTAAAATGTAACAGCTACCAGAGGAGTGGCAGACTGTCTTTGTCATAGCGTCGGTGATTCACTTCCTGGGCGTGGGTTTTTATGCAGTGTTCGCGTCTGGCGAACTACAGCCATGGGCTGAACCTAAAGACGATGAAGAAGATGTACCAGCTTTGCCTGCACCGGCCACAGCGTGGAATCCATTCGATTCTCAGCAGAAACCGCAGTATAATGGAGAGCCTAACTACGCCTCTACGGTAAGATCTGAAGCTTTGGCTTTCACGTAAACGAAAAAAGGATGAATAAATAAATGCTTAAAACCCCTGCTTTGAATGCAGGAGATGACGCCAGCTGTTCAGGGTAGCAACAATCCTTTCAACGGTCGATTACATTCCTATGGAGCCACAGCTGACTATTCCTATCAACAACAGCAGGCTCCGCCCAGACCGCCCTTCCCTAATCCAGGATCATTCCAGGCAGATTTCTCAAACGTTCAACAGGTTCAACCAGCTGCTCAGGACATCTACATGCATGGCACTCTACAAGATAGAAACTACTAGATAGTTGAGAGGCAAGAAGGAAAGACATTTACATGATTTCAACAACAAAAAAAAAATATCTATTATGAAAGAAAGTGATTTACATTTACTTATAATCTTGATCAATGGACTATTTCTCAAGAAGTTTTTCTAAAAAAAAACAACAAAAAAAGCAAAACAAAAAAAATTGATGTATCCGCTGTTAAAAAGTTGTTTCTTATTTGTTCTGTGAGTGACGTTAACCGGTTTGTTTCATAATTGTGGCAATAATTCGGTGTTTTCTATTTCTTTTATTCGATTTCGTGTCTACTAAACATACTTGTTCGCGTGCGCAAGTTCCTCCACTTGTTTAATTTCACGTCAAACAATAGTCAAATTTCCTCTTTCGCTGCAGTATTGCGTAATCTATAGCTGTCTTGCATCCAATCTCTTAAATTTATTCAACAGAAATCATGTTCCATATATTCATGTTGGATTTGAATGTTTTGCTGTTATTACTGTTACGAGTGAACATTTAGAAAATCAAGATTTAAGATAAGAGACAAAAAAAATATACAAGTTCAAAACGACATTCACACCCCTGGAATCGTTTATTAATAACCAGTGACATTAATTTAGAAAAGAAAATTTTACATCCGAAATGGAAAATATCTTTTCTTTTAGCCGATGAGGAATACCAAAGTAAGGGACGGCACTTAAAAATCTTCTGATCCAGTCTTGATTATTTTCGGGCGATATGATAGTTGAGATTGAACCACTGAACCGTGCGCTCAATAGCATCCTTGAGCGGCATGAACTGAAAGTCAGGTAGATAGCCTCGCAATTTCTTATTGGAAGCAGTCTTTTTGTACTGGCCGTCGGCCTTGGTAGAGTCTAGAATGATTCCATGCTCTAACTGGAACGCATCTGCAATTATCTGAGCTACTTCTCCGATCGACACTTCACTAGATTCATCAACTAAAGACAAAGAGACCCCACTGCATGTCTATCGCAAATGAATTAAAAATCATTTACAATACCTGACAAGATGATTGGATCAATCTCTTCATATTCTCTAAGTACAAACAAGAACAGTTTGGCCAAATCTATAGAGTAGATAAACTGTCGCAGCGGCTTCCCAGATCCGTAAACTACCAACGGTTTTCCTTCTTTCTTAGCGATGTAGGCCTTGTGGATGAGTCCTGGAATGACATGGCCATCCTAGAAAATTGTTCAGAAGGAATTAAAATCTATAGGTGAACTTGCATAGATTTATAGAATATACCTCAAGATTGAAATTATCATAAGCTCCAAAGACATTAGTGGGGATCACAGCAGTAAAGTGACATCCATGTTGCTGATTGTAAGCATG
Organism: Daphnia magna; assembly: GCF_020631705.1. Lineage (NCBI taxonomy): Eukaryota > Metazoa > Arthropoda > Branchiopoda > Diplostraca > Daphniidae > Daphnia > Daphnia magna. The sequence goes on from NC_059187.1 coordinate 9,000,528, forward strand.
GTTCTGAACATCAATCAGTCGCTTTGCATAGCTGTACCCAAAGTTGGAAGAATGAGGTGGTCCATTGTGAATCTGTGAAGATATCAAAGCAATGTAATGAATTTGTTCATTAATTATTATTCACACAACTCACCATAGTTTCATCGATTGGGTATGTTGTTTGATCAGGAAAAACACAAGTTGACAAGCATGAGACAACTTTCTTTACTCCCAATTTGTAGCTGTTCTGAAGAACATTATCATTAATGAGGATATTGTTCCGCTGAAAAAGAAATGCAACAGTTTTAGATTGTCCTACAAAGATAATAGAAGTTTTCCAGTAAGTCATGCTCACAGTTATACCAAAAAATCTAGATTGTGTTTCATATTGTTAAAGAGTCCTCCAACCATAGCAGCAAGATGAATGACATGAGTTGGCTTATATCTTTCAAAAATTCTCTGCGTTGCTGCTGGGTCTCTATAGGATTTTTTTTTTTAAATTCATAAGAGGTGATCATAATTATCATAACCAAAAGGTTTACTTAAGATCTCCATCTTTGGAACTGAGAAAAATAAAAGTCTCGTTTTCTCTCGGATCTTGCTGTTTAGCTTGCTTGATAGCTTGTCCTACTAGACCACTGCCGCCGGTGACCAGAATGATTTTCTTTTCGCTACCCATGACTTAAGTTGAATTCTTTCGAATAAACTTATATAAGAGAACTTACAACCAAACCTACACTAGAGGACTGAGGAAAATGTTGAGCGTTCACGGAACGGTGTATACTTGTACTCGAATTGGACAGAAGAAAGACTATTCGTGAAGTGACTATGGGCAGGGGTATGGGCTATGGGATTGTCATGTCAGCGAGGGTGCCACGTCTTCTGCTCGTAAAAGCCGGCAACAGCTTTTCACCCTTTCAAAACCACCTGAGGGAAGCGCCACTAACGCCTCCTGCCCTGCGAATGTTACCTAAATTTGAAAAGTGGCGCACTACGTCATACTCTCTGCCAAGTGCCAAGTAGGTCTCATGTACAGGTTAACGACTTTTAAATGATATGGGTTTCTTATTTTTATTTAATACTTTATTGCAATAAACTGTATATGTTAGAAATCATATTATTGCATACATCAGAAAACATCACGACATTAAATCTATGTATGTGTTTTAGCAGCCAAGAAAAGAAATAAGGAATAGATGGATGTCATGTATTTAGGTCATTTATAGACAAGAGAAACACAATTAATTAATGAGGGTTAAGCAACTGATTGCAGCCACTTTTTCAAATTTTCCAAATCTTCTGTTTGGGCACTTGATGCGGCAAATTCCACGCGCAAAGAACGAATATCGGCAAACTCAAAATTCTTGCCTCCTTGTCCAAGGTAGAATGATTTTCTGTTTCCGCCTTCAGCTACAGCTTCTAGCTGGTTGGTTTGAGTGTTTCTCAGCACATTCCTTTTGGTTAACTGGGTAAAATATTTGTCTTTTTGGCAACATTTATCAATTGGTAATACTTACATTTCTTTTTCAAGAACAGATTGAATAACTTGGGGTCCTTTAGCTAAAGGATGATCTTGTTTGTTGCATAGGATAAGCACCTGGGGTCGGTTCGATGACACTACAGGATCACTCAGGATAGTGTAAAGGTATCTAATTACAAGGTGGTTTTATATAATTTTCTATGACCCTTTGTAATAAGAACATACTCAGCAACATCACGAATATCTTTGTTAAGACTAAAAGAATCAAGGACAAAGACTATCCCTCTTGCTGTGTTTTTGTAACTGTCAAAGAAGCGTTGGCGAACACGTTCATGGCCAGGGATATCAATTAATTTTAAGGCCCCCTTTGGTAACATACTTAGTAAATGTAAATAGAAAGTTTGGATAGAGCATATTATTTTTTACCTTATTAGCAATGTCTAATACTCCTACATTTTCTTTCATTGAGGTAAAGCTTTCAACAGCTTTTTTATAGATCAATTGAGAGAAGATTAGTGTCTTGCCAGATTCACACAACCCTACCAAGCAGATTCCACGACGTGATACACGTCCTTTTCTCCATACAAAAAGGAAAATAACTGAAAGAAATTGTAAAAAAAATTGATTAAAATCACAACAGCTGTCAACATGAGAACCATCAAATAGTACACAGCGTGATGAGACCAACAATCAAAGCGACTCCAATGGTTCCCCAATGTGCATGTTTTTCTTCCGCGTCTAAGACACCACGAAACGTCTCATCTTTTTTTGACATTTTCAACAAACGTAGCAATCCTTAACAATCTCAATAGTTAGCCGTTGTTTCGAAAAAATTTAACTTATTATTTTCGAGACGTGTCCCGTCGTCTACAAGTCCAGAACACCACCTATCGTCCCTGTAAGAACTGCATATCCTTAACAACGAATTCTCGCATGCAACATACAACAATTACAACATCCGTTGCATCTTCCGACATCTTACACAAAAATCTACAGGCTAATAACGAATCACATATTTAGCAGACTACGAATCAAGGAAAACACACGCAAGTAATAGAATGAAACGAATTTCGTCGATAGTGTGAAGTCGTAAGGGCTTTGAAAATCGGCTTAGTTTGTCGAAGATGTTCTTTTGGCTGCATTATTCTGTATTCCATCAACACATTTAAAGCGACATTTAAAACAATTCGATAAATTAAATTAAAATAAGTGATTCGAAATGTAAAGATTTATGGAATTAAAACAACGTATCCGGTTGGATGTAAGGGAATGGACGAGAAAGGAAATCATTGCTCTCTTCATTTTCTTCAACATGGATTGATTCCTCTGCTCCTACACATCCAAAACGAGGCAGCATGAGGAAAAAGAAAGAGAGAAAGATAGGTTTAGGTTAAAAATGGACGGTGTTCACAACAATTTTCTTGTTTTATCTTCACCGAGATCTTCGCATTCGGCCCACGGTTGTACTTGACTCGATCCAAATATCAAAAAGATCGTGTTGGAAACACAGTAAACTCCGGCAGCGATCAAAAATACTAAGCGCCACTGGCCAAGTGTTTGCTGTCCACAGAAAAAGCATGTAAAATTAAAACGATGAATCTAGAAAAGCTAAGAGAATTATGCTCAAATTTTCCGTTGCCATAACCAAGGATTAGAAGAACAAGTAAGACAAATTAGTAAATTAACGTATTAGTATTTAACGTTTAGCGTGTAAGACTCACGTTTCCTTTCACTAGCACGCCGACAGCATAAGGAGCCATGAATCCGCAGAGATTGGCTACCGCATTAGTAACACCAAACAAAGTACCGGCATATGGTGGCGCGATTTCGACAAAATTCACCTGGTCATCAATAATACAAACTTTGACGTAAATGGGCTTTTCAATTAAATCCTTTTAGAGCTCTACCTGAAAAGCAGAGTAAGAAGCACCACTGAGTCCGACGGCCAGGGTCAGCAAAATCACGGCTGCCACAGTATTACATCCAATGAATCCAGCACCTACTAATGCCAATGCTGGTCCATATTGTCCTGAAAATAATTTCATAAATTGTGAAATCAACCAGAAAAATTAAGGTCTACCTTTGCTTCTAATTACCTATCGAATTAAATATTTTCCGAACAGTTATGACTCTAAATATTTGTTTTGAAATGAGCAGATCTGCGATTGTGCTACATAACAGCGAAAAAAGCCACATTGCCAAATACGGTAGAGCAGAAACGAAACTATTCTGTAAATCATAAAATTTAAATTAGGCAAAAGTTTGAATAGCTACGCACATTCGGTGTTTCGTGGTACGTACTTGTTTCATATTAAAATGTAGTATGTTATCCATGTAACTCGGAAGTTCGGTCAATAGAGTGTAAAATCCCCAGGCATGGCCAACATTTGCGGCACCGACGGCCCAACAAGCTTTGGATCTAAACATGCATCGCCATGGAACCGGAGCACTTTTCTGCAAGACATATTTACAAAAATCGATTAATCAGCTTGCTGCTGAAGACAGAATAATGAGTTACCCTTTTGATGGAATCTCTTAACGAGCTGCAGATGTATTCTTTTTCTTCTTTAGAAATATTTTTATGGCGTGATGGAGAGTCAGCAGTCAGAGGCATCCATACAGCGAACCAAACTATACCTAACGTTCCAAATACATAAAATACTGTTGGCCAACCACCGTCGAAACCGTGTTCGCAAAGGATTCCCGACAGAGGTAAGGTGATAACTGTTCCAAACTGAGCACCTACAATTCATTTAAAAGTATTTCCGTGAGAGATTTGGTCATAACAGCAAAGTAACAGATTATTAATTGGACCTGTAAAGGCGAAAGCGGCCATTTTACTCCTTTCCCACGGTGGGGCCCATTCAGCAAGCATAGCGTACATAGCAGGAAACGTAACGCCCTAATAGACGTTTTAAATGATGATTATTTGTTAGACGAGACCAATCCATAAGAGCACCGGGGCTGTTTTCAAATGGGTCACATTAGTACGGCAATATCGTATTACCTCTCCCAATCCCATTAGGACGCGACAGAAGATCAGTAAAGTGTCACTAGCACGTGCAGCGAAGGGAGTCAATAAAGTGAAGACGGAAGTGCTGAGAATGCCGTAGCCAAGCAATTTTCGACCGCCAAAAAGCTCCGCCAACCTCCCACCAGGGATCTGCGTTAAAACGTAGCCCCAAAAAAAGGATCCGAGGATGATGCCTTGTTTATATTCATCCCATGCAAACTCTCCATCCTTTATTTTTGGTTGAAAATCGAAAGAATGAAGATCATTAGTTTCGTATGGAATTACGTTTGACGGAGAATGACAAATAGACAAGCTTAAGTTGTGCGCCAGTCTACAAAAAGTACCAGAGGCCTTTTCGGGGGCTCTATACAACAAAGCCTAGACTCGTGACAGGATTAACTCTCGGAAGAGAAAGATAGAAAATAGGGATGATAAAGGGATGAACAACGTCTACTGAAAGCTTCCAATACATCATCTCTGAATATGGACCCAAGGGCATAGCGTACACGCAAAGCCGAGGATTATATCCTAGTAACTTTGCAGTTAGGTTTGACATGTTTACACCGTAGGAGTATTTTTACCTTAACTAGTCCAGATTGATCGCTTCCCGGAGTCACCGGGCAGATATCGACTGCTGTTTGATTGATGTGCGGAATGGCGCTTTGGTTGACCATCGCTACGATCGTCACGGATAAATTCACCCTCATGGCATAGACATTGGCAAACCCCAAGAAACCCAGTAAGACAAGGGTATGCCTTGTCCCCCAGCATCCTGTTTTCAATAATAAAAACCCTGTTACTACATAACATTAATCTAGTAAGTCTAAAACAGAAGACAATGGATCGCAGAGGACAAAACATGCATTTTCTTAACATAAAGCTGTCGATTGTCTCTCCCTGTAGGTTCAGATATCAAACTAGGTACAGAACAGAATAACTAGATATGAGGGCAAGCCTGCTTTCCACACTACACAATTGATACCTTGGTCTTCATCATCCTGAGGAATTAATCGTAGCTTTTCATCTAACTCGTTGGGTTCGACTGGATTCACAAGTAGACTAGATTGTTGCACCATTTTACACTACTTCTATTGCACTAGATGGGGAAAGTTGGACGGGAATATTAAACTATTAAAATAAATATGCCATTGGTGCAAATTGTGCAAAGGAGACGGGTAGTTGTGCGTGTGGGTGGTATTTTTTTGTACTTGGAAATGTAAATAAAAATACTGTGGCCGATCGATGACACGTCTATTAGCCTGCGGCTTTATTCATAGATGTCTCTCATGAAGGTAAGGATTTCGTGTAATTTTAATAGCTGAATCTTCAGAAAAAATATACCCAAACGATTTTACGGCTTTTTTCAATGTCTATAAAGCATTTTTTTAATTGATCAGACCACATGTTTTATTAAAGAGTTAGATTCACAAATCATATAAACTAGTGCTGCCAAACGATTGATGGCGGGGCTTTTTTCTAAAAATTCCTCTGCTAGGTAAAAAATGTTTGGAATGGAGGCTTTGTGACCACAAACAAAAGTGAAAAAAGCCTAATTTCTTATGTAGGGATTAAATTAAAGTCCCAAAATGCAAAAAGCACAAGTGCACGTCTCTTCAGTTAGCAACACGTGTGCGCCCGGAAATGTGACAGGTGCTAGCAACAATTTCGTTCCCGAAAGTGCTCTTGACGGTCAACAGTTCATGCCGTCTTCGTCGGCCCTCGGCTTGGAAATATTATATGAATCATGTAAACAAGTGTATCCTCACCAACCAAACCCTCTTCAGGTGACAGCGTTCATAAAATATTGGTGAGATGATGGTTTTAAAAACTGGAAAAATGTTGGTGACCTACAGTCATCAACAGTTGTTCCTTTTATCAGAGTTGACTGCCTGATTCCAATCGAGAAAATTAAATATGGGTTCCTTATTACAGGCTTGGTGGTCCCGATCCATTAGATTATATAAGTATGTATGATCACCCAGGAATACCAGAACTACATATTCCACCACATTGGCATTACATTAGGTGGGTTAACAAAGATATGATTATTTGCAAAACACTTCATTAAATCACTGTATGACAGTTTTGGATTAACAGACTTACATGGTGATGGTAGGGTTCATGAACCTTCAGGACCAGAATTTCCTAGTGGTTTCGGTTTTGAGTTAACTTTCCGACTTGCCAAAAAATCTGGTGAAGCCACATCACCCCCCACTTGGCCAGCAGCTCTGTTACAAGCCCTAGCCAAGTATGTTTTCCACACTGGAAATTCCTTCTTCGCTGGCGATCACGTTTCTTGGCATTGCCCGTTGGACGGGTCTGATTTTGAATGTCGTTTGCAACACATGCTGCTGGCGGAAGATCTTCTCTTGCCACCGGTACAGGGGCCATTAGGTATAATAAATAAAGCGCCTTAAAGAAATTGACAAAAGGAATCCAAATTCAAATCATTTGGCAGGCTCTGTAAAGTTTTTACAAGTCGTCGCTGTGACGGAAGAAGAATTACAAATTTCCCAACATTGGAACGGGACGAGCGTTTTGGAACTTTTGCGAAGAGTTCCTTCGTAATTAAACTTTCTAGTTCAAACTATCTTTCTGTACAGTTATTTTCAAATTTCTTTCTTTCTTACATACAGTGCGGGAGGCCCTTGGCTGGTTGCCGACATGCAGCGTCAGTTATCACTATTTGAATTGCAGCCATCCTTCCGCCGTGAAGTCGAACATGGTACACAAAAGTTTGCTGCCCCTCATAGGAGCCATTTTGAAAAGTTATTTATAGGATCCGATGTATTTCCCTCTTGTCATATTTTTAGGAATCGATCGTGATGGATGCAGTTTATCAGGAGTCAGCGCCCGGTGCCACTGGGAGGAGAGGAGAGTCACTTCGAAGACGGGTTCAGCTTGGAGAAGTCCGGAAGATGAAGAAGAGGATGACGACTCTAGTAGTCAGGAAGACGAAGAGGATGAACCGGAAGCAGCAGCCGGAAAAGCGACCCTCGGGCGCCATCGACCAACGCCTACTGATAGTGAGTCCACCAGTGGAGAAATCTGGCCAATTCGACGTCTATATAAGGGTGTTCATTTAACGCTCAACTTGGAAGCTGCGTCTCTTTTGCCCGTCGTTCTTCGGTACGGTCCATATCTAATCCTTGTTATATAAACTTCTTTTTTCAAGCAAAACTTTTTGGTTTATATAGAGGGCGACTCAGACATGACCGACATTTTACCTTTAAAGCTGTGGCGGGTGAAACGGCCGTGACGCTCCTGACGGGCAGAGTGGGAGGCGCATTGGCGTCTCCGTCGGCTCCTCTCGTCGCCAAAGGTCCTTGGCTTCAGATCCTCGTTGACTCGGAGTGGTTAGCCAAACTTGAATCTGATCTGGCTTGTCTCCAGCAGCCTGAAGGGGTGATTATACATTTTACTATCGCCTACTTTTTTCGTCTATTTTTAAATATATTCAAATATTGATGGATGCCATGCTAATATTGGCATGTCTGTCTGACCCTAAAACATCTTTGTTTGCATCTTCTAGTTGGTCGTTCCCAAAACGTTTTGCTGGTTTGATCGACAGATGGCGTTGACGGTAGTACCGGATGAATTATGACGGCTGTATCTTGCCTGTCTACTAGTTTTTCTTTTTTTTTGTTTTTAATGTTGTTTTTCTTTTTCCCACCCTTTTTTGCCTCCTTTCTTTATCTATTCTTTTTCCTTTTTACAATTGTAAACTGTAACCACGTGCCTTTATTATTATTCCTCGTGCTCGCGTTATTATTCACGCGTGGAAAAAGAACCTGACCTGCGTGAATATCCCTTTTTTTTTTATAAACCGTCTTTCTCAACTGGGCGATGTTGACGGAAGCTGCGTGTTTGCTGCAATTATATGACGTTGAAAACTTGCCAATAACTTTCTTCTCTCTTTTAAGACATATTCGTTTGCTTTCTATTATTAGAAGTTGCACGAGGTGTACCATACACAACTCGCGTTTTGTTCTCTGCTCTTAAAACCTTGGCTTTCGTGCAAAAAAAAAAGGAGGGGGGGGGATCCTTGAAAGAAAAAGAGGCCATCATCCCAGCCTTTAGTCGTCTAAGAGTTCTTTTAGGGGGGGGCGTGCAGACATACGTGCAGCTGATAGGAGAGAGAGAGAGAAAAAACGAACGACCGGAGGTGGTATGTCACTCAAGCGCAATTAAAAGCAGCATTGGTCATCTTAAACTATAGTCTGAGTCAAGTAGAAAACGTTTTTTTTTTTTTCATCGGGATGATTTTTATCTTTTAAGCAAAATCAAAAACAAAAAATTATGTAACAACGCATTTATTTTCTGCGCGTTTGTTTTATCTCAACAATTTTTACTACGAGATTTTTTAAAATGTTTTACGAAAGCAAAAAAAAAAAAATCGGGAGGATGCGTAAAAGAGGGTTGGTGAAAACGAAGGAAAAAGGAAAGGAAAAAAGGTTCACGGCATCGATCGGACGGGCCAGTCTCCCTGGACCCTGCGCCGATGATGAAGGAAAAAAAAAAGAAGAGGAGGGGGAGTTGATTCCACTGCACACACGTACGAGGCTCTTAACACAGACGACGGATGGAGGGGGAGAGCCTATCAGGACGAAAAAGAAGAAGAAGAAGAGAGAAAAAAAAAGAGCGGATGCTGAGAGAAAAAGAGAGGGGAAAAGAAAGAACATGGCCGACTCCCGGCAGGAGGGCCCTGGGTGGGTGAAAATGGGGGGGAGTTGCTGACTCGGGCGGCTGAGGCTTCTTTTTATTTTTTACGCGTTCAGACTTTTTTAAGAGTCAACAATGAACTTGATTCTCACCCAATCATCTTGTAGAGAGAAAAAAAAAAACTTTTTCATTTTGAATCCCGCGGGAAATGTTCGACGTACCGACGTGTATGGAGCCCATCAACGAAAATTGGGTTTCTTCTTTTTATTCACGAAGAATCGTTTAAAAAAGATGACGTAAAAAGTATAAAGAGTGTCCAGACACACATATATACGCACTTGACGGGAGTTTTTAAAATGAAAACAAGAGACGCCATTTCTTTTGAAAATAGATGCATGTGTGTGTGCGTAGATTCCCCTCCTCCCCGTGGCCAGCAGGACATCCTTATTTTCATCTGGTTTTTCTTCCATCCACTTGTTTTTCGTCATTCTCTCATTCTCGCCGTTTTCTGAATGTGTATGTACGAGCAAAAGACGTCGTCTTCGGGGGCTCTCTCGGTTAACCTTGGAGAACACCCGACGCAAAGACTTTTTTTTCTAAAGGTGTCTTGTTGCCATTGTAAATTTAGACCCCCAACACAAGTCCAACACAAGAAGTTTTGGCATTCAACATTTCCATCTTTTTTTGTTCAATTTTTTGGTCAGCAGCAGGTGTCCCCACCCTTTTATTAGGTCATACCACCACACATCTATAGATTGAAAAAGAAAAGATTCTTGAATATGGTAAAAAGAAAAGGAAAGAAAAAGAAAAGAAAAACAAGAGTGTGTTGATCGTGTTTTGGGTTCCCCCATTCCGGAATTTATTTATTATTATTATTTCTTTTTTTCGTAGCTCCAACACTTTTTGATGTTCTTTTCGATGGTTGAACGATATATGAATCGATAGTTAACAGAAACGACGATTCTTTTTTTCTCGCTTTTTTTCCCTCCTTTCGTCCAAAGCGCCCGCCCCCCTACAAGGAAGGCAGTTCTTTATACACACTTTTGCTAAGTCGTGCCGCTAGAGGAGCTTCAGTCCAGTTGAAGCTTTCCGTGCGGTGAGGTCGCGGCTGTCGCCTACTCCTCGCCCCTTTTTCTCTTGGCGCCAAACATTTTTATTTTTATTTTTTTATTTCTTTTTACTTTCCCGCATCACATCTTAATACCCGACAAGCAAACAAACACGAGAGTGAAATACAAACGTGAAAAACAAGAGAAACAAAACAAGTGTTGATGCAGGTGCAACGTGCAAGGCACCATGTGCGTGTTACCCAGTGTCAAGTGAAACCATTGGCCATCGTGTAAAGGCACGTGTAAGTTTCACTGCGGATCTATTTTTGAACTGTGCCAAAGTTGAACTCGTGGAGAGAATCACACAACATAATTAATAAATTGCACGGACTAAACAGGACTAAGAGAGGGAAAACAAACTCACGTAAAAAATGCCAGCAGCGGCCGCCATCGGTCCCGATGGGCAGATTATGCGACCGAGAAAAGGTCGACCACCCAAAGGTGGTTACCCGTATCCGTATCCGGCGTCGACCGATCCCGCCCGCACCATCTATATAGGCAAGAACAACGCCCGCCACTGGGCCGATCTCAAAACGCGACTCGGCTACAATGGCGACGTCGATTTCGTCTCTTTTCTATTGCGCCTTGCAGAAGAACGTCTCAGGTAAAATAACTCTTAAAGAAAAAGACAAATAAAAAAGATTATTCATCGTGTCGGCAGCGTTGATGATGATCATTTTTGGGTACACACAATTCCGAGGGTTCAAAAAATGTCGTGTCATCGTCAGGTCGTCGTTTCTTCTTGTGTTATTTTTCTTTTACAACCCCCCAAAAAGAACGAAGAGGGAAATATAAAAAAGAATCGAAACAAAAGAAGAACGTTCTTGACCATAGGGGAAAGAAGGCCCCCCATTCCACCCGTTGGGTGACGGTCAGTGGGTGGTGGATCTTTCCATCTGATGGGGGGAAAAGAAGGCGCGCGCGGCGCCACAGTTCTTTTCTTCCAAGTTGCGTCTCGGCCAACCGCAACCGAGAAAAGCGAGGGAGGCAACTTTGCCTCCCTTTTTCTTTTCCCCCATCAGATGGGGTGGTAAAACCCCTCCATCGCGGAGGGCTGGGAGAGAGACAAGATCTCCCGCGGTGACCCGAAAAGTAGAGGGTAGACTTCTTTTTAGTCAGAAGATGGGTGGAGCCAAAGAGGCTGAGTGACGGTCACTCTTCTTTTTCTAGGCCTAAGGACACGCGCTAGCAAAAAAAAAAAAAAAAAAGAGGAGAGTTGTGGAGGGGCGGGGGGTTCAAGGTAGTAGGGTGGTGGGAGGGCTACTCTGGGATCCAATCAATAAGGAAAAAAAAAAAGCTCGGCAAAGAAAGATGGCCCTTCGCCCAAGAAAAGAACCCCCTTTTACACACACACGCCCTAGAAGAAATCAATCCGAGCCAAGACTCGTGTGTGTCCTCTTTTTCTCGTTCAAGGAGAGAGAATCCAGGCAACTTCTTTTTATGTGTGTATATATATATATATATACTATCACGATTTATACTACGCACTTATGAGATGACGGGCGTGCAACAGTTGTAGAAGTTGCCAGTTCTTTTTTTCGCTCTCATTTCTAAAGACTCGTAAAAGTGTATTTCTTCGCTAGCAAGGTCACATGCAATTTAAAAAGCCTATGCGGAAGAAGTAGACTAGTACTTTTTAATTGCCCTGAAAAAAAAAAATCATTTGACCTCGTTATTGAAAGTATTTTTACGACGTTTTCACAGCCAAGAGGAGCAGGTATGCGAGAAGCCAAAGCACCGCAATCAAATCAACGGCGGCCGGGTCGATCAACTTCAACAGCCAGTCCAGCAGCAGCAGCATCATCATCAAAGGGCCGGCGGCAGTGTGCCCTCTGGAGACGATGTCGCCAGTCATCCGCACCATCATCATCAACACGACCTTGAGTTAAGACGCGCCTCTTCCTCCTCTCCGCGTCGTAACAACGAACCCAAAGACGACAATCCCGTGTCTTCCGCCCATCCGCACAAAAAACTCAAGATGGAAGAAGCTGCTGCTGCTGCTGCTGCCGCTGCAGCCGCCGGATCTTCAACTGCTGTCGCCGTGGACGATGATGATGAAGACGAAGAGGACGATGAAGAGCATCCGCATCACCATGGTTACGATTACCATCACGCCGATGGAGTTTCCGCAGCGGCCGTTGCAGCTGCAGCCGCTTTCTCCGCTCACAACGGCAACAATCGGAATCACGGTCCGACTGGTGACCAACAACAACAACAACAACACGCTAGTTACCCTTCGGATGACGACGATGATGATAACATGGTGGACGAAGAAGATGACAATAGTCTGGCCAATACGTCGACCGCGGGCGATCACGACCAGGGCGGCGAATACGTTTGCAATTTTTGCAACAAGGTAACGTCGTCGTAAATAATTTTTAATGCTCTCGGGCGGATTATTTTTTATTGGACCGGTCATTGCTTGACAACAAGGATTTTTTCAACGTATAGTGGCCAATAAAATATTGAAAAATGCAATTTTTGTTGCCATTGGCGATTTTCTTTTTTTGGGGAGGAGGCGTTGCCATTAATGCGTACCATTTATTCATTTTTTTTTTTTTTTTTAGAGCTTCTTGCGACCGACTTATCTAAACGTTCATCGGACGTACGGCTGTCCGGCCAATCCAGACCGTTGCCGCCCTCAGTGCCATGTATGTGGCAAAGATTTTTCGCAGCCGCAAAAACTCAAGGCTCACATTGAAGCTGAACACGCCGGCAGCGATTTCGGCCATTGCGGTACATTTTTAAAACCTTTCAAATCTTTGCCGTGTCCATTTAAGAAACATTTTTGACAGCTGTTTCTCCTCCCACTACATTCTCTTGTATGTTCCAGTCACATTTGAAAATGACTTTCGGGTGGAACATTTCTCACCTTCGACTCCCTTTTTTCTATACCGCCCGCAGCTGGCCTGACTCTCGATCAATAAAACAGTCTCTACACACACACACGCTCGATCCACACACACGCACATCTTTTTTTCTCCCGACATACCATTACCTTCTCTCTTTTTTTTTTTCTTTCCTCCCCGTGATATCTGTAGATGACGGCTCAAACATTAGCGGAGGTTTGTCCGGCGGTGGAGGCACTCATCATCCATGTAAAGCCTGTCCAGCCGTCTTTACCACACGAGCCGCTTTGAGACGTCATCTGGGTGAAATTCACGGACAAGGCGCTTCGGGCACGTGCGTTTGCGACCAATGCGGCAAACTCTTTCAAACGAAATCCAATTTAAAAATCCACTTGTTGACTCACTCGGGAGTCAAACCATTCAAGTGAGTTTCGTGACACGCGGGAATGCAAATAACGGGGATTCAATTGATTTTTGTTGTTGGAAATTTTCAAGGTGTCCTGAAACGGAATGCGGATTGGGGTTTTCAACGAAACAGTGTTTGCAAGTTCATTTGCGTAAAGCTCATGGATTCAGTGAGGATAATATGCCGACGGTGCAACGCAGCATCCCGTACACTTTCGACGCCTATTCCGGTGGCGTCATCAAAGATCCTGGCCGTGGCAAATTACCCGATTTGCCACCGACGACACCGACCCGATTGCACCTGGATCCTAGCGGCCAGCAGGTGTTGTTCGATACAATTGATGTAAATGTTTTTATTTTTTTCCCCCTCATCCTCTTTATTATTTCTCCGAAATTGATTCGACTCCACCTTTGTTTATTTCCGTCCATTGACGTCCTTCTTTCTTTTATTTAATTAGGATGGATCGAATCCGCCGGGAACTCCGAGAGCTTCATATCCGATCCCCGAGATGCCGCGTCGGGGTAGGAAACCCGGTTGGCGCAAAGCAAATTCAGTTAACGGTGGAGGAGGAGTGAGCGGCCATAGTGGTGTAGGCCTATCCTCGCAAAACACGAGTTTATCGGACGAGATTCTGCACAAATTACGACACGATAAGGATAACGATGTCCTCAATTCCGGTCCTTTGCCATCATTTACCTCTTCAGCCGCAGCCGTTGTGGCCGAATTGGCCATTCAAAGTTTAGCAGCAGCGGCCGCAGCGGCAGCAGCTGCTGGTAATGGCAGCTCCCCGCCGGATCACCATGCTGATCTCAATTCTCCGGCTGGTGGTGGTGGTGGTGGTAGACAACCGGTCAACTACCACAACAGCCCAGGACCGATGCCGATGACACCTGAACCGCAAGCAATGGCGCTCAATTTAGCAGCTTCGCGGAATCAAAGTACGTACGGTGAGTCGAGTTATCCACCGGCCAGTCCTTCTCCATGGCAGCAACAACAGCAACAACATTTTGATGACAATTATCCATCGTTGGCACGTCCACAAGCGGTCAGTGCGCGTGCAACTCCCGGACCTGGTCAACAACAACAAACTTCAACAGCCTTTTATCCCGAACGACCAGCTAGTTGTTATTCATTTGATGGGAATCAACAACAACAGAATTACAATGCTGGACAACTTCTTCAACCGCCCCCTACACCAGGATCGATGACGTACGGTTCAAGTAACAAACTTCCACCAGCCTCACCACAACAACAGCAACAGCAACAAGATCCTTCACGATGTGCAACGCCATCATTGAGCAGTAGCGAACCTTCGTTTGCCCGGTTCGCTGCTACGGCGGCCGCGGCTGCAGCAGCAGCTGCTGCTGCTGTTACCGGATCTTCAGCTTCATCCGGCCAACGTTGTCCACCGACTTCAACGAGTCCTGGATCAGCTTCCACGGCTGGAGCGGGCACAACAACAACGACTTCATCTTCTTCCTCATCGACGAGTGGCGGAACGAATCCGTATCCAAGTCCAGCGCCCAGTCCAGGCTATGCGGCCGTGACATCGCGCGTTTTTTCCGGCAGTTATGGCCTTCAAAATTGGGGCAATGTCAACATGCAGGGTCTTTCAGGCTATTCGCAAACCTATCCGCTTCCTCCACCGTCACCCTACCCCCGTAATCATCCGTACGGCGGATACTATTGAATGACATCTGGACGAGATGCATATTCCAAAATTTAATTTCGCCAATTTGCCAAATTTTTTTTTTTTTTACATACCGGGATGTCGCAATTTAGTGCGCCATTTTTTGAAAACAGAAAAAATAATCGTGTGGGTTTTTGCTGTTTTCAATTCAAAAAAAGAGCTGTATACACTCTAGTTGTGTTTTATCACTTTTGTGCGTGAGCCCAACGGCTTCCCCCGTTTTTCTTTTTCTTTTTTTTTTTCAATCTTGACAGCATGTTGTTTTTTTTGTTGTTGTTGAATGAAGTGGCAATCTTTCTGGGGGAATGCCTCCCGTTCTTTTTAGAGAGAGACAGAGAGAGAAAAAAAACATTTTGGATAGTTTTTTGTTTGTTTTATATTAAAAAAAAGAGAAATACTAAGAAAAATGTGTTGCTTGTAGCTGTTGTGTTTGGAATCTTATCGAAATACTCTCTTTATAAAAAAAAACACCCACTTTTCGTTTAATCTCGATACCCGTGTGTTTGGATTGTTTTTGTTTTTTATTATGGATGAGAATCTCCCCCCTCATTGATTGATTGATCTTCTTTTTTTATTTGTTTGAAAAATGAATGTTTTTCTCTTTTTTTTTAAACCGGTACGTGTTGGACGTTTATAACCGTGAAAAATATTGTTTATTCATTTTTTTATTTTTCAATCAGTTTCCAGGAAGGAAAACCCCGTGTGTTTTTTTTTACAATTTTTTTTTTGTTCACAAAAAAAAAAGAATTTTTTCTTTTTTTGTTTCAAGTTTTTCTTTTATTCTTTTAACCATACCAAAACAAAAACCGCCCCCTTCTGTGTGAGTGTTTGTGTGTCACGTTCGTACGGATTTCTTGTTTTCTGTGTGTGTATCTCGCGGTGCGTGAGTTTTTTTATTATTATTTCAGCTTCCACACACTTTTATTTTGTTTCTTTAAAACTCGCCAAAACATCGCCAAAAACGAGGAAAAAAAAAAACCACGCCCTACAAAACAGGAATGAAAAAAAAACGCGACATTGATGATGTTATGTATACATAATTAATTATCCTTGTATAACTCTTCACTCGTATCGGAGACTTCTTATAATTTCTAAACGAAAATTCCCACATAGACACACGTTTGGCGCTTAATTCTTCCAGTGATACAAGAAAACAAAACAAAAACACATAAATTCATCGTTTTTTTTTTTAATTCTCCGATAAAGAAAGAAGCCACCATTAAAAGTTGTTCTTTAATTTGATATGACGTTGTTGCTTTACACACTATTCCGTCTTCATCAGAAAGCCATTATGTCCACCATCTTTTTTGTTGTCTTCGAATACATAATAAATTGTTCTTTGGATGAAACGGAAATTGACGTATGCTTCGTATTTATTTCTGTCCAATGCTAAAGAATGTGGCGTTCAAACCAACAGGTGGCCTTGGAAAAGATTTTCAAGGAAACGTATACATATATATAAAAAATGTGAACCCACAACTCACGCAACAACCCGAGAAGTAAACTTTTCCTCCCGTGACGCCATCGTTCAACTTGGCGCTTGACGTCACGCAGCAACTTGCTACACAATGCTTTCTTTGTTGGTGGCATTACAAGTTTCGTCAGCGTTCGTTATTTCTTTCTCATTTGGATATTCACGCTCCAAATATTTGCCAAAAGCAGTTTTTCTTCTTTTGCTCGACTAGTACAACTATTTTTGTAAAGACGACGGCCAAAACATGAACATTCAGCCAGAGGCACATATTGACCTTGACGTTCCGTAGCATTTATTTTATCGAGCGCAGCGGTGGCGCTGTTGGCTAGACACGAATTTTTGTGAATTTTTGTTGCATTCAAAATTCCTAATTAGATAAACAAAGCCGAAAAAAAATGGCACACGTTTAGAACACGTGGTAAAATATATTACACCTCTTGACACGTGGAAATTTATGTCTGTAGAATGCTCAGGTAAGAACAATAACATGATTTTTTTCCATTAAATGATACGTCTTAACGGAAAATATAGTCTTGTGTTTTTGGATTCGTGTGTGTAAAGTCTTTGACCACACTAGACTAGCACAAAATGTTTTTGGATTTGGTATTCATTCTTATTTAAATTTTTTCCAGTGCCAAAGAGCTTTTAGACTTAAGGTCTAGAAAAGCTCATCCAAGGAGCCTTCCCACCATGCCACCAAAAGATTTCGTACCCACTCATTCTGCCGAAGAAACAGCAACAATTAATGCTATTGTTGAGGAGAAAATGACTTATTTAAAGGAAGAAAGGGCCGAGAGAAGGTATTGTCTAATTATACTTACCTTCCTTTCTTATATTGAGAATAACTTTTTTTTTTAGGAATCTGCTCACAAAAGCTGATTGGCTTCCTCAAGAAAAAGTAGCTAAAATTGAAAAAAAGCTTGGCGGTGGCTGGGATGTTTATGGATTTGATAAGAATGGCAAGACTTATCTTCAACCAGAGGAAGCTCTATTTCTCATCGAATTGGTAAAATTTTTTTGCTGTAACATTTGACATGAGCAATCCTTTATGGCAGATGGTATTTTTGCAGTCGAAATTGGAGTTATGGTATTCTGGAACCCCAGTCAGTGTTCAACAAGCCTATCAAATTCTACTGGTAGAAGATTTGTGTTCGACTCTCAAGTACCGTGTATATTCTCACCTATGCCGGCAAGGCTATCGGCTTGTTCGCAGGGTAAATTCTCCATCAATTTCGATAAAGCGTTCTGGTGATGCCGTTCAGGTTTCTAGTCCTAAAAGGGTCAGGACGGATGAACCGTCAAACCACTCAGTCAAAAATGAAACAAGTGTTAACGTTTCCAGCGAAAAACAATATGACTCGAAATCCAAGTTATTATTTGGTTCTTCTGCAGCTGAACCGTCCGATTATGATTGCATTCCTCATCTCTTAGCCTCTGCATCGGAATCCGTTCTTATTCAGTTTTCTGATCTTGAATTCCTTCCTGAAAGCATCCGTAACAGGGAAAGTACCTATGTCATCAACAAAAAAGATTTCTTACATTTTTGTGTAGATCGGGAAGAAGTTGCGACCAGCATAAGCTTGGCGTCTACCAACAATCCCCTTTTTAGCGGGAAAACTAAGCCTCTTTTACTTGGGAATTTTATTGGTAATCTATTGCAGAACACGGATTCCTTTCTTCATTTAATTGATCGCCATCTTTAATTGCAGGAGATCCTTACTATGCCAATGATGGATTGTACAATCCAACGGACGAGGAACTGAATCAAATTGATGAAGATGATCTGCAGATTTCCTACGATGTCTATTCACCCGGTCGGCACTTTCGCAAATCCAATCCTGGTACACCATGCTTCATGTTGGCCATTGCCGAATGGAGCTCAAATGTACCAAGCCTGTTATGTTTTGAACGTTTCAAAAGACGTTGTGGCCCTAAAACTGTTCCGTTGGTTGCTGTTTCCGGAGCAGGATCTGGCATCTCTTTCTATCAGCTAAAAGGAGTAGTCAGTCCAATGTAAACAGTAAAGATTTGTTTGTATTTAATTTTCGTTTTGGTTTTTTCTGTTATATGTTCCCATCTCCCTAGTGCGCTAATCAAGCAAAACAAAAGCTTTTTGCCCAAATTTGAAGGATGGACAAAAGAGATAGATATCTCTTTAATCGAAACACGATATCATCACTTTAATTGTTCCAGCGGCAGCCGCACGAGCGGTTTCAAAGGCTTTTACAGTTTCCTCCAGTGTGAAACGATGAGTAATTAACGGTTTGACGTTGACAAGTCCAGTCGCTACGAGTTGCAATGCAGTTGGATAACTAGGAATTGTTATACGAAAACATAGTTATCATATTTCTCGTGTAATCTATACAAGTCAAAGATTACCAGTTGGCGTAGCGGAAAATTCCCCGAATATCGACTTCACGGACAGCTGCATTGACGATAGGTACTTTGATTTCCGCCTGTCCAAGTCCTACTAAAACCACTACACCTCCACTTCTAGTACCCTGTAATAACACTTTATTCAGCTTAGTGAAAAAGAAATGAGAATTGTTTAAATTACTTACAAAAATCGCTAGCCGTATACTCGATTCAGCACCGCTACATTCAATGGTGACATCAGAAAGCGAACCGAGTTTTTCAGCAACTTGCTGGGCCAATGTTTCCGCATCGTTCTGACTGACCAGTAAAGTGTGGTCAGCTCCCAGGGTTTTAGCAACTTCCAATCGGCTTTCAGATATGTCTGCAATCAAATACTGGGCTTTATAATAATATTCGAATACAAACACAAAATCGGATTACCAGTAATGATGACGGTTGATGCTCCCATAGCTTTAGCTGTTAATAGGCATACAAGACCTATTGGTCCAGCTCCACAAATAAGAATCTTCTGTCCAATGGTGACTCCAGCTCTCCTGCAGGCATGAACGGCCACCGAAAGGGGTTCCAAAAGTGCCCCCTCTTCCATGGTCATGTGATCAGGTAGCTTGTAGCAAAAGTCTGCGGCGTGAGTATAAAATCGCGCCAAATTTCCATCGAAGGGCGGCGTAGCGCAGAAAGCCATTTCCAGACACAAATTGTAACGACCTCCTTTGCAGTAATCACACGTTCGACACGGAACTCCTGGTTCAATAGCTACTCTATCTCCTAAAATAAAGAGGAAAATGAGTATTAAATTTTTGCAGAAAGCATATCAAATACAACCTGCTTTCAAATGTGTAACCCCTTTTCCAACTTCTTGTACCACTCCAGCAGCTTCATGACCCAACACCATTGGTTTGGTCACAACAAAGTCTCCGATTCTTCCATTCACCCAGTAATGGACATCTGATCCACATATTCCAACTTTGTCCATTCGCAACAAAACCTCTAGATTACAAAGAAGAAAAAAATTACATTCTAATTCAATGATAGAACATCTAAAACAGGGAACATGTTTTGCCTACACTTCATAGACATGTAAAAGTATAGCTTCCTCACCATTCTCTTTGGGCTGGGGGATAGGACGATTTTCCTGAATAAATTAAAATTCCTAGAGATGTAATTAAAGATAAGCAAGTTTTTCTAATACAATTAATTTATACCAATCGAAGATCATTGACCGTGTGAAGAATCGCTGAAAGGTTTTCAGTCGTCATAGCTATGTAAGATGAACTATACTTTCTTGAAGGATAAACTTAATAATAGGATGCACAGGTTGGCCAAGGCAAAAATGGAAATTGCGTAGCAAAATAACTATATCAATTCTTATCATCACAATACTCAAAAGAGAATTGAGACGTAAGGTCACCTGAGGGACATTGTTTTGCCCAAGCTTAAAAGTTTCATCACCAGAGGCTCCCAAGGACGCAAATCTATGAAGTCAACCCGCCTATTTTTTAAACATTGCAAACTTGTGCACTTGTTTGTTACTCGAATTCGTAAAATTTGCGAATAAAAAAAGCCATCCATTCAGTATAATCAAGTTTGATTTTTGCAAAACATTTTCTTCCTATACGGATGTATTAAGAGATTATCAATTAAATAATAATAATATAAATAGTAATAAAGATTATCAAGTGTTATTTCTGCTTGTTAGCGACACACATTCTGTTTAAATATTTAAATAATTGTATGGTAATCTTTCTTAACCTCTCGCGGTAGTGGGTGATATTCAATAGAGGAAATATCAATGTCAATGAAAAATATCCGGTGGGATAACAACGCTGGGGGCGTTGGTCTCGAAATATAGGTCACCGAAATGCGCAATATGTTTACGAAAACAAAACTTGTATCAAGAATTCTTTCGGCTTTGTCTATCTCTGGATTGTCTGGACAAAACAGATTTCGTTAAGTTGCGTAAAATTCCTTGCAGAAAATAGTTTTACTAGAGGGCTATAGAGGGCAGACTTTCAAAACATATTTGACATTTGTTTTGGTGTTTTGGGAGAGACGTAGAGAAAGTTCTCCTCTGGTTCTCCCAAAATGCTAAGAAGTAAACCGAATACTTCAGTAGGATTAGGGAAGAGTAAGAGACGATTGTAACGTATCGACATCCAGTTACTCTGCTTTTCCCCAATAGTGGCTAACATTTTTGGCTACCTTTCCTTTACAACTTCATCCCCTTCCATAGACAATCATTCCCTTGTCTGTTGCAAGTGTTCTTCTTTCTAGTTTAATACTTTTGACCGCTACATTTCTGTCTGGTTAGTAATATACCATACCATTAAAGTCTCAAGTCTTGTAAAGTGAAGCTAATTTTACTTTTCTCTTAGGTGTCATTTTTTCAGAAACATCAAGATGGAAATTGATAGAAAGTTCATCAATGTCATAGTCCTGGGGTTGGCTTTTATGCTGATCTTTACAGCATTCCAGACGATGGGCAACATTCAGGTATGTGGGAGTGAACACACTAGTTCTTGCCCTTCTCCTGATAATAATCATTAATGTATTTAACAAATATGGAACCAATCCAAGAAATGACTGATTAAAATTTTCAAATTTTATACTGCTGTCCATATCCAACTTTTCCCTCCTTAAAAGCACATGGAACAGAGCCTAAAGGAAAGAGAAAGTTGTTTGCAATTAGTTCAGTTCTGTAGAAACCAGTTGTCTAGCCGATGAAAAAAGGTTACTATACTTACCTCCCAGTCAAATTCTATTTTAGCCATAATTTAGCTTCGTTCCATTTTTGTCGCGCGGGAAATTTCTCATTTTATGAGTGGAGGTCAAAGGAGAAAAGCGGGAAAATGTGTTACTAAAACAGAGATCAATAGATTAGCTTAATGAAACCAGATCGAAAAGGCGGCGGGAGATGACCTACTGACATGCCCAATAAGATTAGGTGTTATCGATTTCTCTAGAAATCTAAAAAATTCTGGACTTAAACAAAATATGAATTCTCTGCAACAGCAAACAGTGATCAAAAGCATTACTCAAGAGGATCCAACTTTCAAAGCGGATGGCTTCATTAGTCTTGCCATTATTTATGCTGTCCTATCCATTTCAAACTGGATTTCTCCATCTATCATCTCCGTCATTGGACCAAAGTGGTCTATGCTAGTTGGAGGTTTCTTTTACTCGTAATAACCGAATAAAAGATTTAGCGATTTGGAAAATCATTTATTAAATTTTGTTTTATTATTTTGTTTAGGCTTTATATCGCCAGTTTCTTTCTACAGCAAAGTTGGGCTCTATACACTTGTTCAGCTCTCCTCGGATTCGGAGCGGCTCTTATATGGACAGGTAATCTAATTGTGTATATTATTGGCCAGATCGGTACAATGTTACAGTCTCTTACAGGACAGGGAAACTATTTAACACTTAATTCCGATGGCACCAATATTTCCAGAAATTCCGGTGTCTTTTGGGCAGTTTTTCAATGCAGGTTAATTCAGAAATCAAAAATACTTACCTTAACTTAATCTCGCTTCGTATTCACGATTATTTATTGTCGCAGTTTTCTCTTCGGAAATTTGTTCGTTTTCTTTTTGTTCCAAGGAAGAGAACAAATCGACCAGCAAACACGCACCATTTTATACAGCGTTTTGCTGGTAGTTGGTACACTAGGTCTCTTATTGGTCCTTGTATTACCAGCGGTAATCGATTTTTATCTGTTTTCGGGATTTTAAAAGTTATTCATCTTCAGCGTAATTTCAGATGAAAGATTCCGATGCAGCCAGAAATTCGAATTCTAAATCCGGTGATGGACCCGTGGCAACTCGCGGAGCACAGCTTACTCAAGGCCCATTGGATGCATTTTTAAGATCAATCAAACTCTTTTTCACAAAGGATATGGGTCTTCTTTCCGTCGCATTCTTTTATATTGGTAATTCAAAAATTATTTGGTGAATTTTTATTTGAAACGATCCAAGTGTAAATTTCTCAGGTATCGAGTATTCCTTTTTAAGTGGCGTTTACAGCCCAAGTATTGGATTTACGCTCGAATTTGAGGACAGCAAACGATTGGTCGGTTTATCAGGAATTTTCATTGGTGTCGGTGAAATTGCAGGTAATATTTTGTTTGCTACTATACGTCGTCTTGCTAGTATTTTGGCAGTTGTTAATGTTTAAAGGTGGAGCTCTGTTTGGAATTCTTGGATCAAAAACTGTGCGATATGGCCGTGATCCCATTATTCTTACAGGATTTCTAACACAGGCCGTTGGCTTCTTTCTCATCTTCCTCAACATTCCAGATAATGCTCCTTTCGGGGATACCACTGACACTGCATTCATTACAAGCAGGTAGTATTTATTAATTGGTTTGAATTAAATTCCTGGTAACATTTCAGTTCCTCTCTGTCATGCAGTTCATTTTTAGCCATTTTGAGTAGTTTCTTGGTGGCTTTTGGTGATGCTTGCTTCAATACGCAAGTCTATAGTATCCTTGGCGGCATTTACCCAAATGATAGCGCGCCAGCATTTGCGCTGTTCAAGTTTGTTTCGGTACTTAACCTGCTGCTTGATCGATATAATTAGTAGAATTTTAATGTATCTCGTTTTTGTTTGTTTTGCTAGTCAATGGCATCTGCTGCTAGCTTTTTCTACAGCCCATACATAGGAATCCATCCGCAGTTGATAATCATTGGAATTCTGTTATTCGCTGGAACAATCTGTTTTTGGCTTGTCGAGTGGCGCAGTGTTTATAAGAGAGCGCACTTGATAGAGACGAGTAATCCCGATTCCGCAGTCGATAAGGAATTCGACTAAATTAATTTTGTTACTCCAGATTCTTATTTTTTTTTTTATGGTGAAGGCTGAAGTGATGTAAAACTGGATTTTAAAACAAAGATATAATACACATATTTTATTGCACACTGGAGTTTGAAGTGAATCCTAATTCTTAAAAGGTGCCTTCTTTATTTTTATTCACAACAGAACACAGAAGTATAGTTGAGAAAAAACAAAACACAATCCTGTCGAGATTTAGGAACCGTACAACCGAGAAAATCGAATGAACACGTGGAAAAATTCTTGTCAATAGTGAAATCTTCAAAGGTCTAGCTCGTTCCCTGCACGACTTCGATTTAATCCCGGTAGAATCTTCCCTCTAGCTATGTCAAAGTTGACTGTTGGCTCTTTTCTGCACAAATTCCATTACCAAAAAATAAGGTAGTATACCTTTTACTTCACTGGACAGTTCAGCCTTCAACTGGAAACTGAGAGTGTGTGACCATAGTGAGTGGCATTTTTTTGGGTTTCAGCACACAAATAAGGTAAGAAAAGAGTTTATCTATACAATTATTCATATCCCTTTGTTGTTGAACTGGTTTCACATATCTCTTTATTAAGCTTCAAATATCAGTCAAACCTACTCAATTAGAATATTAATACATTTTAATAAGGCATCCACACCCACAAACAGTGCTCGAACTTTTGTATTCTAGGGTAGCCCAATTTGTTACTAAGTGTGCAGTACATGACAGTGATATGTATACAAAATAAATTTTTAGTGATTTTTGTCTAGGCTAAAACCATTACCATCTCAGACCGACCATGAATATCTACAGTTACCTTAAAAGTGTTGATGTTGATTCTTTTGTTTTGTTTTTCAATTATAGTTGTTGTTAACATGATTAATATTTTCTCTATTAGAGCAATTAGCAACATTGTAGTTGCTGGCTGCATCATATGTAGAACTGAGTTGTCTACATTAACTCTTCCTAAGACCTGTTTCAAGAGTAGCTACAAAAATTTCAGCTGTCAGTCGAAGTATGATATGATATTCCATAAGTTCCCAACATTGTCTAGTTGCTATTTCTATTAGAACTATTGACTATTGAGTATTAGAACTAATTGACTTTAGATACCTTGTGATAGATATACTTATCCACAGCAATTTGTATCCGATGACTTCGATAGTGACCAAATGAATTTGCAATCTAATTTGATGTTTTGGATTTCATTCCTCGATTGCCATGATAAGGCTTCGTTTTTGTCTACGGTTTACACCAACTCACGAGTCTTGGGCGGTAGATTTGAAGTCCTTTTTGTCTTTTTACTTTAATCTAGATGTTTAGCACAGCTAGTTCTTGAAAAAGAAATGTTAATACAAGTGTAACATTGGATGTTTAAATTGCCAAATTTTTATTTTTCGTCTAGGTGTTCTTCACTTGTTGATATTTGCTGGCAACGCTACTTTTATCAGGCTACACTGGACGACACAACACACAAGGTTACGGTAATATAACATTATAAAAACTAAAAAAAAATAGCAAACAACGTAAAAAATCTTTGAGCAGAAAATGAATTTGTATTGACGTTCGATCGACGATACACACCAACATGACAGAAAGTTCTCCGATGTTTATGTGGTCAGTATGTTATGAATGAACTATGTATATTTTTGAATGATTTCTTCATAACAGCCCATGGAAAAATGAGGTTGAAGACGCGCAATGGGTATCGATGAATGATATATCACGCTCGGATAATCAAGCGACTTAACAGTTAAAGGTCAGCAGGTGTTTGCTATTGAGGCTTATTGGGTGTTAGATGATTATTTACCTATACCGTTTTCTTAAAGCACGAAGATGGAGAAGATGATTGAGATCTACCGAGAGATTGGTGCAATGACAAGTCTATTCTACTAAAAATATGTTAATGTGGGTTAGCTAGAAAACTAGCGATAATCGCTTTTCGCGGTTGATTGAAAATTGGACACTGCACCAAGAGCTCACATCTACGCATCACCTGCAAACACGCATTTAACAAGATAAATTGAAGAAAAAGATAAGGAGACTAAAAATTGCGTTTTTTTTGTCTTTTCCCTAATAATTCGTATGACAAATCATACGAATTAACGTCTGATGCATGGCTGAATAATATATTCAAGAAAAATAAAAAAGGCGTGTAACAACGATCAGAATAAAGAAGAAGTTTCCGCGTCATGCTATGTCTCACTTGATGGAGCCACGAAGGACAAGAAAATGAAAACCTAATTGAAACCCCACGCAGAGAAAAACCCGGAAATAGAGTACAACAACCGACCTGCAGAAAGACCCTACTCACTTCTTCTTTTTACGATTTTTCTTACTTTTTCGACCAGGACCAGAACCATCCTGATCAAATGGTGGGACAGTCACAATGTCCTCTTCATTAGAACTACTTTCTCCGGCGCTCCGCAACGCATCCGGAAAGAAGGCAACATCGACCGGCAAACCACTGACTACTTCATCGCTGGCGAAAAAGCTGTAGTCTTTATCAACGCCAGACACTTCCGAAGTGTCCTTGTTCGTCGACGAATTACGATTTAGAGAGTCAATGGTAAACCTTGGGGGCACTGGAGGTGACCGCAAGCATGTCTCACTTTCCAGCTCAAAATCCAAAAGATCCTCGTCATTATTGAGCGAGGCCGGTGGGTTCGACGAGGATATAGATGTTTGAGGCCAATTGACGCGTTCGTCATCCATGAAATAGTGCGTGCGACGCTCACTGCCATCGTCTTCTACAGGCAACAAAACAAAAGCTCCATTCTAAAGGGTTCATGACGTATCAAGATTGTATTCGGTTACGTACCGGGAAGATGAGATCCTGTTGACGGCATTTCTTGCATTGCGTCTGCTAAATTTTCTTTCAACTGTAATTCCACTTCGACTTTAGGGACCATGTCTGATATGGAACCCTCTGAATCGCAGCGACGAGTGCTATAGCGCTCTCTTCCACAACCTGCTAGAAATCTTGGGGATTGCTCGTAACTGCCTATAACGTAAACAGAAACCGTTTGTTGAATTTTGTTTCACCAAATCGGATTTTTAACTAAATTACTGGCAGAGCCTTCACCAGTAATCACTGGCAGTCCTTGAATTGGCATTTCATTCTTGTCAGGCATATTTACTGGGTTTGAGCGAGCTGGTCGTGTCAAAATATCAACATCTGATGCCTCGATCTCAGCAAGACTGTTTCATTGAAATAAGCGCATTATTTGTATAGCATTATTTGAGTTAAAATTCATCTAATGAATACTTGCACGTGCTGTCTCGTTTAAGCGTTTTAAATGTAAACTGAGGGCCCATCCAAAGCCTCCTGTGAGGTCCGGCATGTGTGTTGATTTCAACCTACACCCAAGCAAAGTTACAATAACCAACACTTGAAAAGGTAAAATAGAATACTAACGTACATGTGCTAGCCAGGTTTCCTGCATCTCTTTGCCAGATAAAGGTACTCTAGCTGAAGGCGATTCATTTTTATCATCCGTCTCAGGTCCGTTGGTGATCAATGAAAGAACGCTGGATGCCAAAGGGGGTGGCAGGTCTGCGGCATAGTAGAGCGGGCGGTGTATGGGCCATTGAGCCAGTGGTACTATATCCAACTCGATGGAGCTCTTGTCGCAAACTTTCTCGCGCGGTATGCCAGCCGCTAGTCGCGGTTCGAATCCATACTCCACCAGTGCGCCATGGCACGACATCACATAAAGCGATTCAGCTGTACGTCGCTGAAGACGATCACGATGGGCGGCCGAACTACCACCCACATTTAAAACATGACCCGCAAGCGGTGCAGCTCCTCTTGGAGGAGCAAAGCAGCAGGTGACGCGAACAACTCCCGTCCCGTCGTCCAAATCTGCAAACTTGCGAGCGTTGGAAAGACCAGGGGAGGCGGTTACGCCTCGATTTCCAGCAGCTCCACCCATGAAAGACGATCGTAGTTGCACCAGAGGAACAACAACTGTTGGATGAGGGTATGGTGGCAGTCGTGGGTTGGGATAGGGCAAGAAGGTCGACGATTCCACAGGGCGACTATTGCTAGGTGAGGCAGAGAGGACGGGGCTGCTGCGACCAGATGAAGGCGTGTCGTCCAGACCTGCGCTACGATGGAATCGACTTAGGCGGTTGACTACTCGCTGAGATGTGTGCGTCCTAACGCCCACCGATCCACCATATGGGCTGATGGGGAAAACATGCGTCGTGCCACGCATAGTAGTTACGGTCACCCAACGGGAGTCTGTGGCGAAGGCCACATCCTGAACCCTTGCCGTTGTATCACCCCGATAGAGAGTGTATAAATGATGGACGGCACTTTGCTTAGTACTACAAGGTGCTGGATGGAGGCGAAAGATGTGAAAATTATGTCCCTGCCTGTCGGCTGTGAAAAGCAAGGTCCCTGATGGGTCAAATGCCAAGTAACTGATGGCCTGATTGGCGTGAGCCACAAAATGCGCTACTACGCCTTCAACATCTTCCCGAAGATTCACTTCGCCATGAGCTAATCCTTCCAAGTCAATGACAGTCACAACACCAGGTTGAGGGCCTTGATGGGAAGATGTCGATGACGACGAAACGTTCCTTTGGCCGGTAAGAAAGGTTTCGCCGAATTCTCGGAGTCCTTTTGTCAGGCTCTTGGCAGCATGAATGACAGTGGCTGTGTAAGACTGGATGCCTTCGCCTTCGAAACCGCCGCCACAACGATGAATAGAAAGGAGACGCTTCTCGGCGTAGGCCAACCAACGTGAACCCAAGGCGACTGGGTTTGAGTAAGGGCTCGAGCTGGGCGGATAACAGTGAGTCAATACTACTTGATCCTCGAATGTAGTACTGCTGAAGACCGCCACTTTCTCGGGGAAGGTTACAACCACGGCGCGCCTATTGGCTATTATATCCGCCACGGGATTCTTGAAACGGATAGTTTTGACTTGTTCTCCCGTTCGAAGGGACACGAATGTCACGGGATGGAGTTGTGAAGCAGGACCAGTGCTTTCACTCATGGCCACAATCGGACGTTTGGCCGCGTAGAGATCTTCCGATATGTTCAAGACTGGATTGGGCAGTAAGCGGAACACTTTAATTGGTCCTGCATTCCACGAGAGAATTTCTTGAGCCTCTCCAGATGCTTGTATAGTCCACATCTACGTACATGGCGGGAAAAGTTTATCTTTTACTTTTCATTTCAATTTCCTATACAGAAGTCCATTACCTGAACTCCTGTGTTAAAGCCCAAAACAAGCAAGAGAGGTAGATTGGTCTTGTGCAAGATGGAACTCTGAGAATGGCAGACTCCGCCATCCATTTGCTCTATTTTTGCCCATAAGATTGGGTCTGATGCTTCCCCAGCAGGGTGGCAGCCTCCATACGCCTGAATCTCAAAGAAAATGTTAGATTTCAAATATAAAGAAAATATTATTTTGCTACCACCTGTGGGACAACTTCATGAATGAATCCAGCCATGCTTTCCATGAAAGACTTTTCAGCCACAGATTCTGGCCTAAGAGTAAGCCCAATGGGCCGGCTCAGGCGACGCTGTGGGGACTCACTCAAAGACATCTCTGATTATAAAGAAGAGAGACTGTAAAACAGTTTCCGAGTGTTGAGAGTGTCTCTTCTACTCTCACTATAATTATATCCCTGAAAACCACCTAAAATTTCAATACATATGTTGAAATGGAGGACTCTTAACTCATCCATCAACAACAAAATAGCAATAGTCAGAAGATGATGACGAGGTTTAAGTGCGATAAGCAAATCAAGGGAGTAGGTCAATAGAAAAAGAGAACAACAAAGAAAATGATTTGTTGACGAGGGATATCCAAATGAGAATGACGACGGATAATTCTAACTAAGAATTGAAAATAAATTTGTCTTTAAAACTGAAACAGAAACAGAGAGGAAGTAATTGTGAAATCCGTACCTGAGTTTGGGCAGCACACGATCTCCTAGAAACTAAATACAATGATTTTACAGTCGATGACCTAAAGTTTACCTATTTTTTTCTACGACTTAGTCTGCAGCTTGTTTACGGGAAACAGCTGAGTCTGTTTTTCATTGTCCCAGTCGGGGCTCGGGGCGTATGCAAGTTTGAATAATTGAAAAAACAAATTACGTATAAAACAAAAAATTAAACTCATACTGTGCTAAGAAAATTTATTCAAACTTCTAAAAAACATTCAGTTTGAAAATATAAGTTTGTTTCTAAACATAGAATTTAAAAGTTGTAGCGCAGTAGTCTTCTTTCATGATTTGCGCGGAAAAGCTTCCATTCCGCGTCGTCTACGATTTCCTCTCTTTGCATTTGGGTTCTTTCGTCGTCGTTCTTCAGCCTATAGAATACTGTCAAGTAAGTCTGATGGAAACTAACTTTGAATCGTTATTTATTTTAAACATCCTTTATGCTATCAAGTCTTAGAACTCAATTTCAGTTCAGTAACTGTGTTTTGTGTGATAATAGATAGAAGTTAACCATTTCTAAATTATGATGGACGATGTTTTTTTTCAATGAAACTTGAGTGTGTGACCAGCGGTCTGACTCGAGAAATAGTTTCTGCAAATTTTAGTTATTAAAGATCGGGAGTTGTATTTTAAGTGTGCTTTAATTATGTTTTCATTTCAGAATGTTGATGCCAAAAAGGCACCGAGCTCTCATCTACGAATACCTCTTCAAGGAGGGTGTTCTAGTGGCTATGAAGGATACCCATCTCGCCAAACACCCCGAGATTGACGTGCCCAACCTTCATGTGATGAAGGCCCTTCAGGTATGTCATTGTTGTTTGAAAAAATGTTTCTGTTGCTGATATTGTTTATTCCCAATATGTAGTCTTTGAAGTCTCGTGCTTATGTCACTGAGCAGTTTGCTTGGCGTCACTACTACTGGTACCTGACTAATGAAGGTATCCAGTATTTGAGGGATTATCTCCATCTACCCCCAGAGGTAACAAGTGCTTGACATTATCTGTTGGAAATAACTTAAAAACTATTTTTATGTTAGATTGTTCCAGCCACTCTGAAGCCCAAGAGAACCGAGTCGGCTCGTCCACGAGCGGCCGCTGCTACTAGGCCTGAAGCTTCGAAGATGTCAGAGGATCGTTCGGCATACCGACGTTCCGCTCCCGCTGGTGGTGACAAAAAGGCAGATGTTGGAGCTGGTGCCAACCCTAACTTGGAATTCGTAAGTTGATTTGGAAATCTTGTTTTCTTTTATCTATTTATTTATTTTGCATTATACAGAGAGGCGGATATGGACGTGGCCGTGGCTCAGCACCCCAATGAACTTGTAATCTTTGAGGGAGGTTGAATAAACTTGTCTTCGACCATCTGTTTTTTTTTCGTTTTTGATTTTTTTTTTAAATTTCTCATGCATTATTCATCTGTGTAAGACAAACTATTGGGTTATTCAGTATTGGACGTATAAACCTAACAAATGGTAATGCAAGGTGGGAATTTCTGAAAGGTGGGTGCAAGGATTTTCTGCTATTTGTTGGATTAGTTCATATTTTAAGCGTTAGATGGCATGGAAAGGATGAAAGGCGGAGCGCGTGACGTCGATGCCATCAGGGAGCAGCACCGTCGCCGCGCCTGCGCGTTGATGTGGGCTGTACCCTGCCTCCCGTCAGTCTTGAAATTCTTTGTATGCATTTCTGGAATACCAACCCCAGTTCTCAGTCCCACCGTTCGCCGCCACGAAACAACCAACCCACGAACTCTCCCACAACAACTTTAGTTGGCGTATGTGAAATAAAAGTTAGTTCTGCTCGTTTTCCAAGTGTTTTCGACGCCATTGCATAGGGGAATACACCAAAGTGACCACAATTCAATAGGTAAGTCTTCTCGAAAGGTGTGCACATTGTGAGTTAAAGCGATTTTTCGAAAAGAGTGACTCGAAACTATCGACCGACGCGACATACACAAGAGCCCGGGAAACCGTTGGCAAAAAATCCCTCGCATACTTGGCGTGCCTCGTCTAGTGTATGTTCTCTTGAGGCTCGTGTAGCCCTCTATTGGTGAATCGTGTCACCAATGGATGCTGCAACACAAAATCCAGCGTTCGTTCGTTCGTTCGTGTGTCGTAATGTTTTTTTCTGACCAACCGATCCAGACACACACACACGTCTTTGTCTGAAACCTTAAAAACTAATTTTATTCTGTGACATTTTTTTGTTTCTTTCTCTGACGCGCCATTTTGAAGGTTCTCGTGAAATTTTTCCTTTCCAAATGTATTTTCTACGTTTAACTACCACAGGGTTGTTAAAAAGTCGATGTAAAAAAGGGGGGAGAAGGGTCTTGTGGACACGGGGGTGTTTGTCCATATTTTAACCCCCTCTGAGGTTCTTTTTTTTTTTTACTTTCTTGAAGGGGAAAAATAAGTGGGGGGGGGAGAAAAAGAGATTTTTCTTTGATGTTATGATGATTATTCCTTTTTTTTTCTGGGTAGAAAAGAAAGAAGAAGAAGAAAAAAAAAAGGGGTAGAATCAAGGCCACGACCTGTTGCTGGCCGACTGTTGAACATTTGGGGGCTCGAACGTGACCCGCGCCGGTGGCCATTGACCACTCTCTTTTCCCTACTACTGGACGCATAACAAATAGAGAGGGAAAAAAGAAACTTCCTTTTTGTACACACACTTACAGATTTGTTAAGAGATTTTTTTTTTTATTTTTTACTATCTGGCGCTCCTTGTAGTTTTATTCAAAAACATTCGTGCGTGAAAAAATATCAACTTGTTCTTTCTATTAAAAACAGAAAATTTGAACCAGCGTCGCCGTCGGCTTCTCTACAGAGCGCATCTGGCGTCACGTTGAGCTAGACGCTGGTTTAAATTTAGAAACATATACACACTCACACAGAGTCTGTGTCTTACAAAAAAATGTGACGTCATTATCAAACGTAGCAGCCACAAGTTTTTTTTTAAAAAAAGCTTTAAAAGGTCAAATAGGATCAATATACAACAAACGAGTTTGTGTGTGTTTCCGGAAATCATTTTTTATTTTCGATTTCTAGTTAAACAAAAGATGAAGAAAAGAAAGAAAAAAAAAACCCGTTTTTTCTTTTGTAATTCAAATCTGACAAAGGCGAGTTGACGAGTTTTTCCTTCGTTTGATCTCTTAACAACAACGACGACGTCTATGCTCTTTTGAGCACCTGTTGTTTGATCACCAAGTTCTCGGTCTACATCTTTTTTTTCTTCTTCAATTCTCTTTGTGTGTGTTTAAAATGTGTGAGAAATCTTGTCGACGATCTCGAAAGATCGAGTCATCAAATGATAGTAGCGTGTACGTTATCTCTTTATATAAATATAAAAAAAATAAGGTTCCTTTTTTTTTTTTATCATTTATATCGTTTCACTGATGTCATCATAACTGCGTGACGTCATTTTTCTCGTGTTGCACGCAGCACATTTCGAAATCTGAATTCTACCGAGACAGAGAAATTGGGTTGTAGCAGCCCAAAATGTTTGACCAAAATGGTGTAGACCTTGATTAGTTCACGGTCAACCGTTTTGATGATGAAATTTGTCGGGAGGCTGCTAGCTACCGGGGGCTCCTTGTTTTTAACTGGACTCTTTTCTTTTTTTCTTAAAAAAAATCAAAAATTAAAAGGACGGGCCCTCCAGCGGCGTCTCGTATTGCAATGACGTGTGGTTGCTTGTGTCTGTGTGTGTAAAATACGAGAATAGAACAAGAGACGTGCTCGGCTTTTTTGTTTTGTTTTTTTCCCCCCCTCGGTATCTTATTCTCTCTTATTACATAACAGAAGACACATGTCTCTCTTTTGAGGGGTTTTGTCAGTGGAAAACATACCAAAAAAAAACTTGTATAAAGAGCAAATAATCTCTGGTGATGAATAATGTATCGTTTTATTTTTTTGTGATATCGATCCCCTTTTGCTTTGTGAATTGTTTTCAACTTGTAGCAGCGAAAGGAAGAAGAAGAGAGAAAAAAAAAAAAATCTTGTTTTGCGGATCTCTTTTTAGACGGATGGCGCCGTCCATCAGGTGTGTCCATACTGGACTGCACCCTCTCAAAACGTTGGGTTTCTTTTTTCTTTTTTTTTTTTTATCGTTCTTTCCAAATCTTTACCTGCAGGGAAAAGAAGAAGGAGAAGCTTTTCTTTTTTGCTTGGTTCCTCTCTTATGTGTCGTGTACAAACGAAAAGAAGGAAGAGGTGCAAGGGGAGGTCCACCTTGTCCAATTCAACAGAGCTGCAGGCGATGGCAGCAGCCAAAGAAGGAGGGGGGGGGGGACTAGACATATATATGTATATATATTTTTTGTATGTGTACCCACCGACTCACCTAACCGACCCTCAGCACACCAGCAAGACCCTTTTTGTGTGTGTGTGTACCTGTTGGGAAGCTGGAGGCTATCTCACCTTGACAGAGAGAACCCCACCAGCAGGGCAGCAGCTCGTGTATATTCAAATGCACCGTTTCTCTTTCTATTCTTTAATAACGTCTCGGGTCAAAAGACTTCTTTTTTTTTTTTTTCTTTCCCCCACATTTTTTTATTATTATTATTATTATTATTATTATATTTCTTTTTCCCAACCACAACCTAAAAAGCTTTTTTTTTTCTTTCTAGTTTTTAATAATCACACAACGAGGGGATATAAATAAAAAAAAAAAATGTTTTTAAAGATTTGTTAGACTTGTGGGGGTCAAACCCCATCTATTGGAGCGTAACACCAACTTTCTTTACCCCCCTCCACCCTCATCAAAAGGCAAATTTGCCTAAAGAACCTGAAGCTAAAAGCCAGGGAAATGGTATGCAATATTATTCAAAGTGTGTACATCATCTATTGATCGATTGTCTGAGAATTAGATAAGAAACAAAAAGTATATAAAACAAAAAAAAAAGAAAAAGAAAATCATTTGAAACCTGTTGGACAAGGATCGATGGATTAGTGCGGGGTCTTTCCTCAAACTGAACGGGGCCAAACAAAACAAAAAAAAAAAACCCGTCCGCACAAAGAAGAAGAAGAACAATGGCGAGCTCGTTTTGTTCTCCAAAAAGATGTCGATAAACATCTTTCTTATAAGGTTCTTGTATAAATCGGTCCGCATCATGCGCGATGCCAAAGTGACCAGTCAACATCGTCTTTTGAAATTGTAATGTTTTGTGCTAGTGACAGGGAAAAAAAAAACCGGGTTCGTGAAAGAGATCTTGTTTATTTCCTCCGTGACCTATAGAAAATTCTTCTTTTCCCTTTTTAGTTTTTCTGAATGCTCTGATGAAAATGTGAGATGGTTGTTTTTCTCGCTCTGATGGATTAAGAGATTGTCCTTGTGCCGCAGGGAGGGATCTCCCCCCTCTTTATTATTATTTATTTTATTTTTTTTTTCTATCCCACTACGTGATGGGCGACAATGAGCTGCGGATTGTATTGATACAAAAAAACATCTTCCGGCACACAAACTTGTGTGTGTTTTCATCGTCTGTCTGTGCGTCTAGAAACACGTAGTACTACACACACAGACACACACACAAAAGATGAAATACGCTTGATAGGCTCATTAAGCGAGCGACAAACACAAGAAGGGGAACCCCTTCATCATAGGGGAAAAGAAAAATCTCTTTATTCTTTTGATGTTGCCCCGTTCTTTTTGTGTGTGTGTCGAAAGGAGGTCATTGATCACATTGAACATTTTTAAGTTAAAGAAGAAACCCTTTCGGTGGATGGAAAAAAAGACGTTGGTGCTCATCAGAGCGCGTGTTAATCTTCGCATGTTTTCTACCTGTAGTAGACATTTTTAAATACAATCCCCCTCCTTCCCCTTTTTTTTCTTCTTTCGAGTTGAACAATTCTGCAGAATAGATGGGAGAGAAATGAGGACTTAGGGGTTAAATATCGAGGGGGGTCTCTCTTTCTTTAGCGAGAGAGTAGGAGGAGGAACTTAAAAAGGAGGAGTTGGGTTATTACCTGAGGGGGCGCCAAAATCTTCTTTTTCAAACCTCCTCCTCCTCCCCCCATTCTGCTGGTTGGGTGGGGTAGGTGGAGGGGGGGAGAGCCAAGCTAGTAACAAAATTTTTTTTTTTTTTTGTGTGTTGTTGTTGGACCCAACTGCATCCCCCCGTTCGCAACTGTGCCCTCCCCCTCAACTGAATTCGATGAATTTTTCGAAAAGTCCTGTCTCTCTCTCTCTCTCTACGTTATAACATTCCTGGGCTTCTGTGTGTGTGTGTGTACTATCCGCCGCTCTTCTCTCTACTCCGGTATCATAAGCGAGAAAAGAAAGAAAAAAATAAAACCTGTGCGGACTTGTGTGTGTGTGTCTCCGTCGGTAGCAAGCAAGTAACGGACGGGAATGGATGGGCAGGAAGCATTTTTGAAATAGTCGAGCGGTGGCAGTGTCTCGGTGCTGTCGTGTTTTTTTGAATTCGATCCATTTATACTTTGCCTTAGTAACTTAACAAAGTTGTTGTTGTTGTTGTTGCTGCAGTGTTTATGTGAGAAAGAGCCAACGGATTTTGTTTTTTTTTCGAGTGAGATTGTGTGTGTGTGTGTGTGTGTGTGTTTTTCGGTTTTGTTGTGGGGGTTGAAAAGAAAAAAGGGGGCCCCGTTTTTTGGGGGGCTGTGAATGAAGGATTCGTTTCGCATGTTCGCCCCACTAGCAGCAGCAGCCTGGCCTCTCGTCAGTCCCGGTAAATAATATCAACAAGAATGGCGTTTTTTTTTGGTTTAAAGAAATAAAAAGCGCCATCTTAATTAGCGAGGAATTGTGAAAAATCGGATGTTGTCGTGTCTCTCACACCTTGCCAATTAACACCTTTCACCAACCAAAGTTCCTCCTCCTGTTTGACATGCAACCTCAAGACATTTTCGAATGATTTTCCCGCCCAACTTTATCTTTCCCTGCGGCTACAATCATTTCAAACTACTAGGACGCGTATTGTTTGTGTTTTGTTTTTGTTTTTTCACGAGAAAAAAAAAACAACATTCCGGCTCTTCCGGCCCTTTTTTTTTTTATATGTATTTTTCTCAGAAACACTTTTATAGCGAAACCACACTGTCCTTACCAGGAGTTCTCTTTTATGCAACAATGTAAAGAGATAGCAATCACCTCCCCGAAAAGCCCAACTGGTTTCATTTTGTTGTATAGTTAAATCTCCTACGATTTCTTGGAATCGCCATTAATTTTCTTCTTCTTCTTCGTAGAGCCACGTAAAAACGTGTGGCAATTTCCAGAATCTCAACGTCGTTTCGATGGAGCGACTAGATTTAAAAAAAAAAAAACTAGCCCCCCGTAATCAAGGCATGTAAAAGTATCGTGTGTTATTGGGCAATCCCGTTTGCGTCATTCGCGTGAATCATTTTCTGTGTGTTTCTCTACCAGAAAAAAAAAGGGAATGTATACAATTGCAAAACGCATTTTGATGAAACATCCGGTCATCTGTCTTCTAGTGGGGCAACCTGTTTTTCTTCGTCCTTTTTGTGTTTTTTGTTGTTGTTAGACTCTCGCTGGACAAGGAGCAGACACTTTTGATGTTACATAATCTCAGTTCTTCCTCTTTTGGACTGTACGATTTGTTCCGCCGCATTGACTGCTCGTCCTACCTGCCCCTCCCATTTCATGTCGTCCTTTATTTACGTTTTTTAATCGAAAAGAAAAAGAAAACGTGAAATTTCTCAAACAAATAAAAAAATGGTATGGAATCCGATCCGGATGGTGCACGCGCTCCGCCGTTTCCGGGCGTCGCTCGTCCGACCGAAGACAAGTTGAAAGCACACACACACACACACACACAGAGAGAGATGTGTATATATTGTAGTAGAGAAAAGACTTTTTGCGTCATCTCGCTCCCTACACACGAGACTTGTTGTGTGTACGTGTCTCTCCCCTGTGTCTGGATAATGTCGACAGAACCTTTTGGCTTTGATGTCTGCGCAATTAACCTTATCCTCGCAACCATTTTGTATTCGTTTGATGATGAACATCGTCAAAGAAGTCAACGGAAAAAAAAAGAGGGAGAATAGAAAGAGGGGCTTATAAAGGCCACATCAAAGGGACACAAGAGAAATCGATTTGAACTCATCGTATGGAATGAACCGATTGATTTATGCGATACATAAACGATTTGGGTTCCATCTGGTGTCCCATTATTGTCATTCATTTATTTTTATTTTATTTTATTTATTTTTTTATTCGTTTCTTGTAACAATTTGTTTTTCACTTTGTGCAGGTGAGGCGTGGGCGTTGAGCGGGGCAAAATTATCTTCTTCCTGGCAGCAGCAGCAGCAGCAGCAGCAGCAACAAAATCAAGCGTACGGCGGTTCGTCTACGTCATCGGCAGCTATTCCGGGCAGCCAGCGTGAGCCAACAACATTGTCCAGCAGGACGGACGCCGCCGTGGATCACAACAACATGGCCGGCGAGTTACCACTCTCGCCAGAAGATCTCTCTAGTGATGTATAAAATGATTCATCAACTCGATTATTCTTTATTGATTTTTTGAATTGGTTTATTTTTGAAATGATGAAACTTTTTTTTTTTATTTTGCCATGGTAGGATGAAAAAGATTTGGCGTCGGCCGACGCCGAGGGCGTTTGGAGTCCCGATATCGAGCAAAGCTTCCAAGAAGCTTTGGCCATTTATCCGCCGTGCGGACGACGGAAAATTATCCTGTCCGACGAAGGGAAGATGTACGGTAAGTCGGATCGAATCCAGCTGGAGCCAATTCTTTTTTTTTTTTCACTACCCCGCTATTTTTATGCGTGTTCTTAACATTCAAACTGCGATTCGAGTACTTTCCCGCTTAAACGTTTTTTTTTTTTTTTTTTAAGTAATGCAGAGACACGATTAGATATTTTTGTTGTGCTCCCGTTAACGTAACCGTAAGGAAAGGGGGGAAATTGCATGTCGATAACATTGCGAAAAAAATAATAATAAATTAGAAAAAAAAGGGGGAATTTAAATAAGATAAGGAGAAAAAGAAGAGGGTCCGGCAACAAACGAGGATATCGGATGTCGACGTATGTTGGTGATTGCGATGACGCTTGCGCAATCAACGTTTCTAGAAGCCCTAGCGGCGACATTTTGCCTCACAAGGAGCTCCAGCCGCACCTGGTGGGGGTAGTGAGCTGCTGCTGCCTTCCCTTTCGCCATTGTTTCTTTTTGTTTTTTTTTATTATTGTTTTTCTTTTCACGGAAATATGGGAGGGGTTTCCTCCTGCGTTTCACACAGTCCAGTGAACTCTGTCGACACACTACAAACATCGTTGTTTTTTTCAATTTTGTTTTTGTTCGTTTTTTTTTTTTTTCGGAAAACGATGGCACAGGGTTTGTATTTTTGTGGGGCGGTGCCTTATGACTCATCAGGATGAGATAAAAAAAAAAAAAAAATTTGAACTAAACGCATTTTCTTTCTTTCGGTTGTCATGCAGACTTGTAATCGTTGGAAGCTTTAGATAGCCAAGGGTT
This sequence comes from Daphnia magna, assembly GCF_020631705.1. Taxonomy (NCBI): domain Eukaryota; kingdom Metazoa; phylum Arthropoda; class Branchiopoda; order Diplostraca; family Daphniidae; genus Daphnia; species Daphnia magna. Next base: position 9,039,784 of record NC_059187.1, read on the forward strand.
TTTTTTTTTTTTTGAACAACAAAAACAAAATGCTTTTAAGACACAAAGGCAGAGGTCGGAGAAAAATAAAAGATTGACATTGATTTTTGTTGTGTGGCTAGTTCAAAAAGAAATGCAACCCCGTGCTCGCTTCTCTTGAATGCGGACGTGACTGGCCCATGTCGCCACTGAGCGACGGCGGCGTCTCTCAAAACCTGAAAGGGTTGGCAGCGCTGAAAGTTGATTTTTTTTTTTTTTCGGAATGTTTTGTTTTCTTCCACTTCACAGAGGAATGTCTACATATACATTTTTTCCCCTCCCTCTCTGTGCGTCTTTGCTTGGCGATAGTAGAAAAATCTAAAATTCTATTGAAATTCTTTTTATTTTATTTCATTTTTTTTTTTTTTGCTACTAAAAATTCCTTACGTCTTGATGTGCTTTTGTTTTTCGGTTGAAAAAAAAAAACACGTGAAATTTTTTGTTGTTTTTATTTTTTGGCGCAATCTTTAGCCAATCGGGACTCGTATGACACACACGCGGGTTGCAGTAACCTTTTTCCAGGGTTTTGACATTGATGGAGCTTTTTCTATTCTCTGCCGAAATCTTTTCTTATTTTTATTTTTATTTTTTCAAAACAAGAAGAGAGAGGAACGGAACCTTGAAAACGGGGTGGACACAAAATTTTGGCCCGTCTTCGTTATTTTTTCAGTAGCGATATTTTTAATTTTTTCCGTTTCCTCACCATCCGAAAACCACGTGACTTGGCGCAGTCATCTCAGGTAGACGATCAGCAAAATAAATTATTCAAAAAAAAAAAAATAATCCTTATCCCCCTAAAAATGAAAAGAAGATGCGCATTATTTGCCAGATCCCCCCCATCAAATGTGAATTCGAACATGGCAGAAAGAAGAAGAAGTTATGCACCCGTTTCCAATTCCGCATCTGTTTGCGAGAGACTCGTCTCGACTCGTCTCTCCCTCCACCTTTTTTCTTCTTCTTCTTCTTTTCTACGACTACTATATATTCCGGACGTTGAGCTATGTCGGGAATGTGCAATTAGTGAAGTTTCCGTCTCTGTGCTGCCTTGACAACGACTATCTCTCGCTCTCTCTATTCTTCTCTTTTTTCCTCTGCGTCTGTGGGGGCTGTTGCATCGTCCAATTTCCGTCACACATTCCACATCCCAACTGCGGAGTACATCGAGAGACAATTTTCTCCCCCCTCCTGCACCTCCGCCCCAAAAACAGAGGGGATGCACCGGATGGAGAAAGAGAAAGAATCTTTATGTGTAATATATATTTAGATGTATTAACTTTGAGTTTTTTTGTTTTGTTTTGCACCTCCTCTACGAGAGAGATGTACGTTTAGTTTGTGTAAGAAATAGAGAGATGTACGTGGGGGATGTACACGTTAACGTGCGCGTGTGTGTGTATTTATACCAACAATCCGCCTGCAATCCGGCGACGACTGGTTTCTTTCCAACTTCCCCTGAGCTGCTAGTCCGTCTTAAACCGCACACGAGCGGCTCACATTTCGCCTACCGTTTCGAAAATAAACTCAAACCCTACCACCCCCCTTCCCCCACTTCTAAACAAGAGAGCGACCAATGAAAACACAGGCCAAAGAAACTTGTTCTTCTCTTTTTACGTCAACATGGCGAAATTTCCGAATGTGCATCGATTTTATTATTTAATTGACATGATTCATATTTGGCGTTTTTTGTTTTTTTACTTTTTAGGACGCAATGAATTAATTGCGCGCTACATCAAGTTACGGACGGGCAAGACGCGGACGAGAAAACAAGTCAGTTCGCACATCCAAGTCCTGGCCAGAAGGAAATTACGTGAAATTCAATCTAAAATCAAGGTAAATTCATTGACATTTCTTTGTTTGATCATCCCGTTTTGTTTTTTTTGTTTTCTAAAATTTCTCTTGTGCTCAAGTTGTGGCCCCGGTTGTGTTTTGTTTTTGTTTTTTTTTTTTTTTCAAAATGAAATCATTTTGCGTTTGTTATCCCCTTATTCCATAGAATGCCTCCAAAGATGAAGTCCTCCGCCTCTACGGTTCTGTGGCCCAGGTTAGTAACGCGCACAACATGGCGTTTTTCATTTGTTTTTCTTTATCTAGCGAAAACAAATTCAAAAGAACAAACTCGAGGTTCTCAGATGTTTTGCGGGTGTGTGTTGTTCCCCCCTTTGTTGACTTGCGTGTTTTTTCTCGCGTGTATTCTTTTGTCAACAATTGTAACGCGAGTTCGTAGGGTACGCCTTTTAAAAATGGACTTGAAAAAAGAAAAAAACAAAAATCGTCACTTGGAAAATGTTTTTTTTAAATGTTATTTATTTTAAAAATAAAAAAAGGATCAAGCTACCAAGGAGAAGGCGTTGCAAAACATGTCCAGTATGTCCAGTGCCCAAATCGTCTCGGCCAGTTCGCTGCACAATAACAAGACTAGCCTTTCGGGGCTAGGACTACCCGCCCCCGTCTCCTACCCACCGCCGGTAAGTTCAAATCTCTTTGCCCTTTGGTTATCAGATATTTTTTTCAAAAACAAAACATTTATCTTTAATTATGGCAGTTTTGGCAGCCTGGTCTTCAACCCGGACCTTCTCAAGAGTAAGCCCCTTCATTTATTTATTTAATTTTTTTTTTCTTGAATATTTACGTCTAATTGAATGAATTGAAAATGTATTAATAATTTGTTTGTTTTTTTGTTTTGAAAAAAAAAATTAGTGTCAAGCCGTTTGCACAATCACATTACGCAGTGGGTGCCAGTCCGTCTAGTAACAATAAATCGGGCACGTCAAATGGCGGGACAGGTTCATCCGCCGGCAGCGGTGAGATGGCCGGCTTGTTGGCGCCTTCCGCCACGCCCAACGCACCTTCTTCTTCAACGGCATCGTCAGTGACCACAGTGGCAACGACGGCCGGTCTCACCCCACCAGCACCACCTCCGCCATGGGAAGGACGAGCCATCGCCACCCACAAGTTGCGGCTGGTCGAATTCTCGGCCTTTTTAGAACAGCAACGCGATCCCGATACGGTACGTTGTTGTAATCTGATACGTTCCATCATCGTGATGGACGCATTCTTTTGCCGCATAGTTTTTTTTTTTTTCCACGAGATCTATCCGATTACAATTGGAGGGGGGGATAGAAAAGAGATATCAACAACGTCGCCTTGAATTTAACTTTCATTTGTTTTTTGTTTGGTTTTCCAATTATTTTAGTATCACAAACATTTGTTTGTTCAAATCGGGGGCGCCACCAGCTACTCCGATCCCATGTTGGAGGTAAAAACAACAATCGATTGTTTTCATTGTGATTGATTTTTAAAAAAGTTGATGGATTTGGTTTTCAGGCGGTCGATATCCGGCAAATCTACGACAAATTCCCAGAGAAAAAGGGCGGCCTAAAGGAGCTGTTCGACAAAGGTCCTCAGAACGCGTTTTTCTTGGTGAAGTTCTGGGCCGATTTGAGCACCAACATCACCGAAGACGTCGGGGCCTTTTACGCCGTCACTTCCCAGTAAGTTTTCCTATTCCCCGCTTGCGCAATGTTTTCAAACGCACTAAGACAAACTCTCGTTGGTTGAAGGTACGAAAGCAACGAGAACATGACGATCACGTGTTCGACCAAAGTTTGCTCATTCGGTAAGCAAGTCGTGGAAAAGGTGGAAACGGAGTACGCGCGTTTCGAGAACGGCCGTTTCGTTTATCGCATCCATCGCTCGCCCATGTGCGAGTACATGATCAATTTCATCCACAAGCTCAAACACTTGCCCGAGAAGTACATGATGAACAGCGTCCTCGAGAACTTCACCATCTTGCAGGTGAAAAACATTCGGTTTCGATTCATTTTCACTTGCTTTGTTTTTAACGTCTTTCGTTTGTTGCGGTTTTGCGTGCGCGTCTCTGCCCACCAGGTGGTGACGAATCGGGACACGCAAGAGACGCTGCAGTGCGTGGCCTACGTTTTCGAAGTGTCCACGTCGGAGCACGGCGCCCAGCACCACATCTACAGACTGGTGAAAGATTGACCACGTCCTCCTTTGCTCACTTTGCACGGAGGTTACGGAGAGAGAGGTTATTTCTTCGCTTTCGTTTTGTTTTGTACTTTTTATTTTTGGCGTTGCACTCGTAATCGACGAAGAAGATCGTGAAGAAGTTGTCAGGAAAAAAACAAAACAAGAAAAAAATGATTATATACATTGCGATGTGTGTGTGTGATACGCGATGGCAGCAAAGATGGAAGAGCAGCGAGACAACACTCCCCCCCCAAGGCATCTCTCTTTTTTTTTCTTTCTTTCTTGATTTATATATTATATAAATATTTTGTTGTTGTTGTTGTTTCTTTCTCTTCCTGCGTACCGTTGCAGCTATAGCATCAAGTTTTTCTTCTAAGAAAAAAAAAACAAAAACAAACAGGTTTTTTAAATTTTTTGATTTTATTTCATAGATTTGTGGGAGGAGGGGGAGAGTCCGTTTTGTTTGTGTGGGTAGGTAGACCCGTGTCCAATACCAAGGCGATATCAAATCTCTTTTTTTTTTTAATATATTTGTTTTGTGTGTGTGTGTGTGTGTGTGTGTGTAGAGGAAACACACACAAACATACGCCCTTATTTTTTTCTTTGGTCTCTTTCTTTTGTTTTTTTCGTTTATCGCGTTTCTTAAATTTCTTGTGTGTTGCGGATTCGTTTTTTTTTTCTTTCTCTCTTCTCGATTCAATCCCTCCTCCTCCTCCCCCAAGCTCCAATGAAATCAGATGATACGCAAATTGCGGGAATTTTTTATTTTTTATTTTTTATTTTTTATTCAACACATTTTTACGGGAGAGAAAAAGACATTAGAATTTTTTTTTTTTTTTTTTTTGGAGAGGGGGTAACGAAAACCCAACCAGTGGCGGCTTTTTTTTTCTCTGTGAACGTGATTTTTTATTTCGTCAAGCGAATTTTCGCGGCAGATTTAAAAACACACATCGGAAAATGTTAATTTTTTATTTATTTTTTATTTTTTATTATTATTTCTTTATTGTTTTTATGTTAAATATTTTTTTTGGAGGGGGGGGAAATGATCGACAATACCAGATCTCACTTAGCTGACGTTAAAAACAAAACAAGACAAAAAAAAATTGAATAACATGATGTAATATGAAACGTTTTGCATGTGTGGCGTGTGCCTCTTCGTCTTCTCCCCTCTTCTTCTTATTTTTTATTTTTATTTTTTTATATCATATTTTTAATAGACATATTATCAATGGGAGGAGGGGGAACCCGTCCTCTTTCCTTCACGAGATTGCGTGCGTCTGCCATTTAGAAATAATTCGTGAGTGACTGTGTGTGTGTGTGTGTGTTTTGTTTCGTCTTTATTTCCCGTGCCAAGAGACTCTTTTTTTTTGTTTCCTTTTCCAACATCCGCCTCTTCCGCAAATCGTCACTTTTTTTACCGTTGCAAAAAGCCATTTGAAATCTTTTTGAAAAAAAAAAAAAAAAATCGCGCCATATCGGTACTGCCATATCAAATCCCTGAAAATATTTGAAAAGTTGTCGTTTCATTTTCCTTTTTGTGAATTTTAAAAAAATTTAATATTTTTTTTTTTTTTACGACTACAGACAATGTAACAAGCAGGAATGATTTAATTCCTTTGAAAATTCAGATACTAGGCTAAATTTATCACCCCCCCACCTTTTTTTTTCCTGTGTAAAAGTACAGTATGTATTGTTTGTCGAGCAACATACAGTGCCTTGGCCCGGTTTTATTTTTACCTTTTAAAAACAAAAACAAAACAAAAAGAAATTTCTATACACACAATCCCACCAATCGACGCTGTTTTCATCTGTTAAACTGCGTTTTACATCTCAACGTCTAGTTAATTTCTTGATTTTTCTCGTGGCTTTTCGTTAAATTTTTGCGTAAACACAAAACAGAGCTAAAATTCTAGTAAAAAAAAAAACAAAATGCCGATTTCTTTTTTTTTTTTTTAGTAAATTTTCTTCGTAAAAATGGCAACGTCTTCCGATTCGAAGTTCTTTCAGATATTCATTTCCCTTCTAACTTCGTTCGGAAGTTTCTATCGTTCCCTTCCACCCCTTTTATTTTTCATTAAAAATGTTCCGGATGTTTTACTCCTCTCATGTGATCCCTCGTCTCTTTCGTGTGTCAGTGTATCATTCTTTTCAGTGACGTAACAAATTTGATGTGTTAAATTCCAAAGGCCATCCGATACTTAAAAGATTTAAACTTGTTCATGAACATGTTGGAATATTGACAATCAAATTGAAAAGAATTGTTGTAATGAGAAAACAAAACGGCTGCAGCTGTTGTGCTGAAAACAAACCAAAATAATATCATCGTTTCCATATCAAAACGACTTGAAATAATAATTTTTTTAATCAACTGTTTACAGCTGCAGTTTTAACATAAAAATTGGCATGAAAAAAATGTAGAATTTTCCTCTTACCTCTTCTTCTTCTCTCTCTCTCTATACTAAATGAATTCTGTCTATGTGTATGTATGTGTGTTTTGTGTTTGATTTGTTCATGTGCTGCTGCCCTCTCCGGTCTCTAATTTGAAGCAAAAAAACCCGAAAAAAAAAAGAAGAAAAACAAAAAAAGAAGAAAAAAATATTGTGAACTGTACAGTTTTAACTTTATGAAATTTGAATGTGTGCGTGTGTGTGCAGTGGAAATTATGTCGACGCAAAATGTGTCCGATGATGTCAGCATAAAACGGAAACAGAAAAAAAAAAATATGAAAGAAATGTCTTGAAAAATGGAGCATTTGATTTGATTTTTTTACGAAAGAGAGTATGGGAAAAGCGGAAGAGAAGTTAGATACGAACATAAGATAGTTTTTTAAGACATATTGAAAAATTCTTCCGCCGCACGATGTCAACGAAAAGCGGAGGGCAAGAGAGAAATTATTAATTGCGTCGGTGGAGTTCAAACGGACAAGACAAAAAGAATCAAAGTAGAAATGTTGGTTTCCGTTTGTATCCATCGGCCTTCGCATTCCGTCGTACGTGGAATGCGTTTCGATTGAAACGATTTTTTTTTTTATTTCTCTTTCTTATTTTTAGTAATTTTTTTTTCTCTTCTTCTCCATAGCAGAAGAAGAAGAAGAAGAAAAAAGAAACAATTAAACTTTTGCATTTTGGAGACATGAGAAACAAAAAAAAAGAAAAATGGAAGACGAAAATTCCTTTGGCCCTTATTCTTACCTTCATTGTCCATGGGAAAAAATGTGTTTTTGTGACTTCCATATCACCGAAAAAAATAAAAAATAAAATTCCCGCTCTTTCTTCTCTATAAATGTGACATTCCCCGCGTGTTTTTTTCCCGTTCAGTTGCGATCGTCTGCTCGGATAGCCGAGCATTTTCTCTGCGTTGGTCCAAGAAATTCTGAAACAAAACACAGAAAAAATGTATCGTGAACGAAACACATTTTTTCCCGAGTTGTATGTGTGTGTGTGTGTACTACTCACGGAATGTCATTTTTTGATATTCTCTGTCTTAAGAAGAAGAAAAGAACCTTTTTGCTCGAGAAGGAAAATCCCGACGTCGCCGATAGATGTGATGGTGCATAACTTGGAACGAGACAACAAGAGAAATTTTTCAAATTGTATAAAGATGCGTATACATTTCCTGCATGTAAACTTCAATGAATTTCAACGAAACGTGACCAGATTAAATGCGGCATCTTTATTCAAAACAAACGGAAAAAGAATCGAGGAAAACAAAAAACAAAATGGCGAACGTGACTGTGATACAATTTTCATTCTAGGAGACAGATCCCATCCTAAAACACACTTTCTGTACGGTTCAAGAGTTTAACAATACCCAAACACATCAGTAGCTGTGATTAAATATCAACGTTTAAAAAAAAATTTTGGACCCCAATTCACATGACTTATTCCTATGGAAACGTATTGGAAATTGATCAGCTGTTATTTTCAGGCCCAATGGCTGAATGGAAAAAAAAAAACAGGGAAATTTATGCATGAGGAAAGATCGGGTGTCGACTGAACGTCATTTATTATTCCATCATTGACGCCCCTCTCTTGTGGTATTGTGCTGAACACCATCACAATATACAATGAGGAAGGTAAAAGATGAAACGAGGGTAACGTCAGGCCGAACCGATGATTGGAAAATTGCATGAGGTTATATTGAATGCCTTCATTAAGGAGGTTTCGGAACTTACACGTATGTAAACTACCTGCTTTTGTATGTGGAATATGCTGATCCCAACGCAGCAAATACGGTGCATCAATCAAATTCGATGACGCCACACAAATGGCTACCCGTTTTCTGATCTCAACAGGTATCGATTTCATTCTCTAGCTTCTGTACACATGTAATGAACTGAGCTGCCCCCACCGTCGACAACGTGTTTACGATGAATCATAGTCGTTTGTAACTATTTTGTTCTAAAAGAAAAGACCACCGAAGTTTATGATGGGATTTCTTTTGATAAACTAGATAACAAATTGGAAAGAACAGAACAGATTTTTTTTTCTTCTTTTGTTTCTGATTTCTGAAAGATATAAATGATTCGACAACGAAGCTCGATTTCCTTTTCCCGCGCGATTTTCATCTCCGGTTTTGATAATGGCCGCTAGGTAACGTTAGCTCGCTGTTTAATTTTCTGTCGTGTTGGTTTCGACACACAACAAATACATGTGTATATATAAGCTAATCGAGGACACACATTTTTAGGGGTGCGATATTTTGTGCTGCGCAATATTAAAAATTTTAAGAACCACTCTGGACGCAAGTCATGACGTCCAGAGGTGGTGCAAAAGTTTTGAGCTTAAAATTCAATCAGGATCGCAGTAAGTCCTCTTTTCGTCCTATCTTGGAAACTACCCCTTTGTTATCGTCGACTGTTTTTTTTGCAGGCTGTTTTACTTGCTGCACTGATGCTGGTGTACGTATATTCAACGTCGAACCCCTTACTGAGAAAGCACATTATGGTAATGGTTAGATATTTTCTATTGCTCATCCTTGCGCAGGAATAGCCGAACAATTTGCTTACTCTTAAACAGATGCATCTGAAATGGGCACTGTCATTCATTGTGAAATGCTGCACAGGACAAACTTGATAGCTATGGTTGGTGGTGGCCCACGTCCAAAGTTTGCAGATAACACAATATTGATTTATGATGATGTTTTGAAAAAGTTTGTCCTTGAATATACTTTCACTCAACCAGTTGTTGCTGTCCACCTGAAAAGAGACAGGTACAATCAGCTGTTTGCCTTTGTTAGTTTTCTTTTCCATTTAAAAGATTGCGTAACATTGCGCAATGAAACTTGGTTTACTAATACAATTTTTATTCTCTGTATTTGCAGATTGATAGCAGTACTGAGGAGGCAAATTCATGTATTTTCTTTTCCCAATAACTCAAAAAAGCTTTTCACCTTGGAAACAAGGGACAATCCAAAGGGACTTTGTCAGATAAACTCTCTTATATCATCAGAAAAACAGTTGCTAATATGTCTGGGTCATAAACTAGGAAGCATTCAACTAGTGGTATGCCCCATATAGTTCTCTTCTAGTCTTCATATTCATTATTTGGCTTTCATTAATTACAGGACTTATCAGTCACTGAATTTGGTATTTCTAGTGCTCCTCAAACAATAAGTGCTCATCAAGGAGAGGTGGCCTGCTTAGCTTTGAATTCACAAGGTACTTTGGTTGCTACAGCATCGGACAAGGGTACTCTCATCCGTGTTTGGGATACGATGAAACGAACCCTTTTAGTCGAACTCAGACGCGGATCAGACCCCGCTACTTTATATTGGTAAAACATATGCTCTTTATACCATAGACTCTTATTGTCGTATGCTAATCGTATCCTTTTGTTCTTCTTTCTAATAGTATTAATTTTAGCCCCGATTCCGAATTTCTCTGTTGTTCCAGCGACAAAGGAACCATTCATATATTTGCCCTCAAAGAAACGCATCTTAATCGCCGTTCTTCGTAAGAATTTCTGTTTAAATGAATTTTGAATTGTCCAGCTTACTACATACGAAATAATTGAACTTGCAGGTTAAAGAAAATGAGCTTTCTAGGTAACTATATCGAGTCACAGTGGGCTCTAGCGAATTTCACGGTGCCACCCGAGAGCGCATGCATCTGCGCGTTTGGCAGCAATAAATCCAGCGTCGTAGGTAGGACCCCCTTAAAAATAACTTCTTTTTAACTATCTTTAACATCGAGCGTTTATCGTTTTGGGGGGGATTCTTCTTTGTTTGTTGTATTTCTGAAATTCAGCCATCTGTATGGACGGCACGTTCCACAAATATGTTTTTACGCCGACTGGGAACTGCAATCGCGAGTCGTTCGATGTGTACCTGGACGTCTGTGAAGACGATGATTTCTGATACCATATTCAGGGAAGGAAACGATCAATGCATGTATACGTTCAGGTGTTTTAATGTTTCATACACAAAGGGTTTTTCTATACATATAACACAAGGAGCGGCTTATTTTTCAACTGCTTCCTTTGGCCTGCCGAAAGGATCTGACCAAACTTTCATATCTGAACGAGAGGGGAAAATTAACTTCTAGTAATTCATAGGAATGGGTTTAGGTGTCTTACTTCCTGGTTGAACTTCCTCTTGTTTGATTCCCCTCCTGTTAACAGATTGTTGTTTCTCTACAGAAAAGAATTTGTTACTATAAATGGGGAGGCTGTTGCATAACTTGACTTTTGGGATTTTCTACTCACTGTAAGGCTCTGGATCCATCATAGGGCTGACTATTATCGGATAGATCGCTAAACCTATTACTCCAATAACTGAACCGACCATTGCAGCATATTTCCAACCTTTTAACAAAACCATTTTCTAAAGACTTTTTGATGCGAATTTTATGCGGCTTGGGATTGTTTGTTGTGAAATGTGGGCTGTAGCAGACGATGGTAGAATTTAGAAATAGCTTGCGTTTGCCATACCTAGATGACGTCTTGACTTTCAGAGAACCAATTCAACGTGATCTTTCGGTTTTCCCCTTCTATTTTCATTTCCTTTACTCAAATCCTGTTAAAAGTAATTTTTTTGCCCATACTATGCTTAGGCATCTTGTTGAAAGCATTTGAATTGCAGCCATCGCCTTCCGAGAAAGGCATTACATGGTTTTCATTTTGAAGCGCCTACGTAATCATTCCTGATTTCGGCTCCAATCTTGAAACATTTAAGAAATTGTCCCCCGAGAGAAACTTTCTACGGCATTAAGCTGATATAAATAATACCCCTACTGAGTGCCTGAAAAAGGCTTTTGATCGATACCACAAGCTACGTGCTTTTGTTCTTTGAAATTTTTTCAATTTTTTGTACGGGTTGTACACCCAAAACTATCTTGTTGCAATGTTCGGTTAACGGTCTATAAAAGAAAGCTTGAGTGCCCATGTGATTCCAACCCGTGATAGCCTTTTAGGTTTCCTATGAGTTTCGGGGCGTGAATCCTGGTCGTCTGAAGCCATAGACGATCAGCTGACGATTCCTCATACACAAATTATCACCAGTTGTATACGTATGTACCCCGTTATACAATCCGCTGGATTGTGATCGACCCCCTCATCGTCCCCTCCAACCTCAATGTGAAATCAGTAGAAAAATCTCGAGTGAATTATTTATTTATTTTTTTTTCAATCTAATTATTCAACTAGAGAAATCTTAGAAATCGACACCATTTTTTTACCGAAAAAAAAAAATGTAGCGGCCAGTAACTGCATCCAATAAAAGAGGCAGGGTCGGGATTATTTATGCATGTGACGTCCACCGGGTAAAGATTAGACGAGCAGTGAGGACAATAACAGACCAAAGCCTCAAAGCCTGCCGAGTTCATCCGAGCTTGAAAGCGTCGATCTTGATATGCGTTGCGTGTAAACAAGGATTTTTCACGCTGTAATGCCTTCTACCAAATTTGCGGCATTTATTGTCTCCATTCTCAGTTGAATTTTCATTCACAATCTTGGTTTTCCCAAAACTTTCTTTTTTAATTGCAGTTTTAATAACAACAAAGGCATCTTTGAATTTACTTGACACTTAAAAAGACCGTAATGGGGCACGGCACCATTTAATCCTTTTTCTTTCGCCAATCCCGTATTTGATTTAGCTTCTTCAGAGCGCAGCAAAGTAACAACGGATTCACAGCTGCCGGCGTGATCGTTTTGACAAAGCCGTTCATCATTCCCTGGAGCGCGATCCAGAGAATATAGAAGATCTTTTCTCTTCAGTGCAGGAAAATGCGCAGAAGTTGGGATTTCGAAAATTGCAAACTGCCGTTCTCAAAGTGTCCACTTATTTGAACTAGTGAACGGCCTCATGCTTGTGGGAGAGAGGTTTCCACATCACATTGATTGATGTGGACACAGCTCTAGCTGGTGAACTCCTTGCCGTTCAGAAATGATTGTGTGCGTGAGAGCTGCTGATCCGTAGATGGCCGACAGACAAGCAAAATCTGTTGACCTTGCATCTTCGTGTGAATAGCAAAAAAAAAGGGGGGGGGCGTATCCCGCTCTTGAAGCTTCTTACAGCGTAGCCGCCCCCGTTTTTTTTTTTTTTTATTTTGAATGCGTGGACACGTACCATGTAGATTCGGAGTAGCTCTCTCTTCTCTCTCTGCGTCGAAAAATAGGAAATGGTTTTATTAGCAATTCGAAGGAGAGGGACGAATAAGAGCGGTCAACGCGATTCGATTATTTTTGCCTGGGGCTCGGGATACTTTGTAAAAAAAAAAAAAAAAAGGCGTAATTTATTCCACACAATGACGAGTTACATGCTGACGCCTAATTGAACCAAGTCCTTAGATAAGAGCTCTCCGTGTATGAAGTATTGCATGTAGCAAGGAACTCCTTGCCATGACGCCATAAGAGCAATAGTTCAAGTTCCTCCATCTCTAATTGAACCCGAGAGAAATCAGAGGTGAACTGACAGGTCGGAGAGGTTTCTCTATGTCGGATTGTGATGATCAGAATCGTGTGATCATTGCCGTGAGAAGAAGGGAAAGCACAGATGTATCGTTCATCAACTCGCAATGAAAAGAAAAGGATAGAAGAGAAGAAAGCGCGTAGCTCTTTTTTGTTCCTCTTCTGATCGGACCATTCGTCAGCTAAAAAGGTCGGGCGATATTCCTAGACGAAGAGAAAGAAAAATGCAGCGTACTGGTTTCTGCTTCTCTCTCATGTTTGAGGGTGGTAATCTGTTAGTTTGCTATCTCACTGATGGCGCGTCCGTGTCCGTGTTTAAAAGCTTCCGTTACTCATCTTCTGATCGACGCGCCGCTCTCCTCTGGAATGATTACGCCCATCGAGTCGGCAGCCTTTTTTTTTTATCATATAAAAAAAAAGGGGAGAGAGGTGGACCGTCATTCCATTCCGTAACTAGGACGGAAGGTATCCTTCATCCGCACTTCATACTCGTGACGTGCATGGGCTCTTGATTCCCATTAGTCCGCGTCAATGTCGGGGAGCTGCCACTTGCTCCAACAGTTGTACGATGTTTTCTTACGGATCGATCGGCCATTGGCAGTCAAGTGGTACGTTACTAGACACACAGTTTTACAAGTAGTATATAGACAGTACAGCAGGGGGGGGGATACAGATGGGCGTGCAGTCTCGCCAGTAAGTTCAATCATTTCTGCAATTGTCCTGGAAGTTGGGTTTCTGGGGGGAAGACTACGCCAAAACTCGCTTGATGGCAAAGAGGTTTTGGATAGAGCAATCAAGCGATGGTTTGTGATGTCGGATGCTGACTTCTATTGCGTGTACTAAACAGCTGGTGCATTCTCTTTATTTTGTTGTATCTTGTATGCATATTTGTGCTGGCTTGACCTGAAATTTGGCTGTCCGACTATATTAACATGAGCAATCACTTCAATTTCTTGGGGGGATGTAACAAATAAAAAATGTCGAAAAATAAAAGTCACGCTATTGTCGTCGAGAGATTTAAAGGCTTACACAACTACGCGACGTGTGTCACACGTCGCGTTCAAAAGAGCCCAGGTGTTGGTGCGGTTGTTAAGGGCGCCAGAAAGCGATCAACTGGTTCGCCACACCTGCGAATTTGCAATGGGATACTAACACGACACTTTTGCGCTGTTTTTTTTTTGATTATTCTCCTAAACTGTCGGGAGTTTTTTTTTGTGTGATTTGTTTTCCTTTTCACCTAAATGGATATTCGATAGATTTCAGAAGAAAACTAATTAGAATTAAAGCGAAGCATCAGCTGTTTTCAAGAACAAAATTTGCCAAGTTTTCTCTTTACAATTGCATTTTTTTTTTTATAAATTAGATTACAGTTTTTTTTTTTACTTCCCTTCTCTTTCGGAGAAAAAAAAAAGATCAAGTGAAATCTGCTCGACACGAGTCTCTCGCCACGTACTTGACCATGCAGTTGAGCGCGGCGACTTAACGTTACCTTTGGGAAATCCCGGACTTCTTTTTTTCCTTTTTTTTTTTCTTTCTATTTTGTTATTTTTTATTTGAAAAAGTCCCACCTAGGACTTCTTCCGGCCTTGGGGGTTCTTTGGTCAACCTCAGCCATAGAGTAGAGCGCTGGGTGTGCCACTGGAATCTGTTGAACCACCTACACTCTTGGTAGATCAATGGCGGTCGTGAATCCACTCACATGAAGGGAAAAAAAAGGGAGGATCTCTCACCTCGTCGACATTTGATACGTAGCACTTCTTGCTACGTTTTTCTATCGACTTTGATCATGGTTTTCAATCGAATCAGACCCTCCCTTCTTCAGTCATTTACGCGGAGTTTTTCGTTCTGATAGTTTTCGTTGGTAGAGTGACATACATCTCGTCAGGCATCAAATGTTTTTAGCCGTGAAACACATACGGATGTAACCGAATTCCGGTCTGATGGAGCGGTAAATGATGTCGTCATTTAAGTTTGCTTTCCACCCCCGGATCAAACTCCTTCCAAAGTTCAATCCACTAATCAGGCAAACGTTAGACACTTCAACGAAAATTCAATCAAATAGAGATGATAATCAGAATTTTACGATCCGCAATTGGTGCCATCTACCAGCCAACGTTTCATTTCCTGCCTTAATTTATTCACCCCATTAAAAATGTATCTTTTTTGTGTGTGTGTCTCGGTCTCGTCATTTTTCTCTATACATTTTTCATCGTGAAAGAGTTTTAAAAATAAATCAAATTGAACGTCCCCGCTATAAATTCACCGTGTGCGCGCACGTCTGTGGATTATTGGCGGGAAATTATTCCGGTAACATTTGTACAGCTGCGCCGTGCCGGCCCGCGTTTCGCCCGCATCCTACGATCTTGAGGGGGGGTACTTGTGTTTGGAGCGGGAACAACCAACTTGTATATTACACGCGGCTACCGTTCGCATATGAGTTTGTATAGTAGCAACCTTCTGGTGGGACGCAACCGACTTTTTCTACGCCATCTGTCTTTTGTTTGAACTAAAAATATTGACCTCAGTCTATAACTGTTTTGATACGCAAAAAAAAACAAAACAAACAAACAAACAAACTACTGATCTTCTGGGAGATGCGTGTAATTTCTGTCAAAGTGATTTACAAGCCGTGGCTCGTTACGGACTTGATTGAGCGCTACCAATTCTGAAGAATTTCGCAAGATTCGAACAAGTTTTGCTGCAATTACAATCATGTCAACGGATCATCATCGCCTCATCTTATTCTTCTGCGTGGTCATCATTAGCACCTGTCAAGGTAAGAATGTTTTGTTTGCCTTTTGCTCGTTGTCTACGATTCAATTCGTGTGCCATGAAAAAAAGTTGTTATTCCTCCCGCCGACAAAAGTTGAAAGCAGGACAAGAGGGATGGCCAAACTACATTTTGCTGGCCACAATCTTTTGTACATCCACTGGGTGATGAAGCCTGAAAAAGTTAATCCACCTAGGATTTGACATTTATTTTGGTTGGGATTGGGGGGAGGGGATGGGTGGGACTAGCGTGATTCAACGTACGTGTAGATTTCTAGAACAGCTTTATTGTCTTTTCCATTACGTAGAAATAATGAATTTCACTGAATTTGTAACTTAGATCTCTCAGTAAGTAAAGCTCTTTTCAGGTTTTTAAATATTTTGCCATCCTTCGTTATTAGCAATTCCCCTAACTTGTATAGTATCGCAATGTAAAATTACTGTCTAAAACTTCTTGACAGCAGATGGCGGCCGGAATTGATTGAAAAGCCTTTTCCGTTTTCACAGGTTCTCGGCACCATTCGCGAATGGCGACGAATCAGCAACAGCCCACGATCGAAGACGACGGCCATCAGGACGCCCTTGACAATAGTAAGCCATTTTACTGTATAGAGATTCACTTTGATGGAGAGTGGCACCTGCGCTGTCAATAATGCTTTTTAAAAAATAGAGAAGAATGATGACAGTTTATTTTGTTAAGCTAACGTATATCTGAGAAGCCAGATAACATTTTGCAAACGATAAGAAATGAGGCGTGTAGCTGGGAAACATCTTGGTGAAGCGAACAAGGCATATTTCCGAATGGTTTCACTTTCAATTGTTATTGATTTTATTATTATTATTATTATTTTTCCCTATACTTTTCGCTCTTTCCCCATTGCTTCTTTTTCCGCGTTTGAACGGGGCGCCATTGGAATGTATTGCTATCACAGTCTGTGTAGTTTAATAACTCTTGGAAAGCCAACAGGATGCAAAAGAATAAGTCTAGCTCTAGGCTTCTGTATTATTATCAAGAGTATTATTGTTATTGTTATTTGACTGCAATACTTGAAAATATGTTTTATTTTTTATCCTGTAGCTCAAAGTCAATCTGGTATGAAACTTTTTGGATTTTATTATTTTTATTTTCGTGTTTGGCATTCCATTTGATCGAGAGAGCATCTTAGATATACACCGGAAACAGTGATGAAAGAAGAAGAAGAAGCAAAAAAAAAAAAAAAATCAATAGATTTGAAATGTAAAAAGATAAATGGTTTCAACAGCCTGTCGTACCCGTTTTTCTTCATCCGTTCCTCCGGATCCCACCCTCTGCCAAGTAAAAGAGAAAAAAAAAATCCGCTGAGCAAATATCATTGACGGACGAAGCTCGTGAGAACAACAATAAATAAGAGAACAAAAAAAAAAGGGTGGATTAAAAAAGAATGATGAGACGAAAATGATTTGAGAAAAAGAAATGAGTTGCCATCGTTGTCCAGTATCTTCCACAGAACAAACAACAATAGATGTGGATATGGGAGGAATCGAACAATTGAGTTGACCTTAGAAGTCACGAGATTGTCGAGTCGCTCTTATTTATTACTCTGTTTTTTTCATCCCTCATGTCTATTTATTCGACTTGCGTCCCCTACTTTTCTCATTTCTTGGCGCACACTTCAATAACAAAATCACTTTGTAGCCCATCTCTTATTCGCTACAACTACTCGCATTACGAGTACACCAGTAGGTAATACTCTATATAAGTTCATTGCTTTGCCTATCCGCTTGCTCGATCACGTGGTAATTCGATGGACGCTCCCTCTTATACGCCAGAGTGTGGGAGCGATAGATGCATGTCCGGTATTCTTTAAAAAAAAAAAAAAAAAATCAATTCGCTTATTTATTTACTTATTTTCATGGCGTATATAGCAACTATGTGCCCGTTATGTCCTCCTTTTTCCGATCCAAAATTTATGGATTATGAACCTGTCAAATACTTATTTATTGATAATTCTTTTATTTTGATTCGCAGAACTGTGGACTTCGAAACAACTCAACGACCACGAATATTCGTATCCGATGGGTGGCCACGATTTTGGTAAGTTATGCATTTCGGATTGTTATGTTACGCTTCTTAAGATGTCACCCGAACCGCAGATTTGACGATGTCAACACCTGCATGCTAATGTGCCCTGTCTCGCGAAATTATAGCCCGTAATTTAGGCAATGGCCCTTATAACTTGAATACTCGATTGAAAGACACTTGCAATTGAGTTATTTATTTTTTTATCCAGTCTCTTTGATTTATTGATCTGAAAATACTTTTTTCCCCTTTTTTCTTTATGTCTGCAATGCCTTGATAGTTCTGCCACGATTTGCCGAGCCTGTTAATAATGTTACGGTAGTAGCTGGGCGCGATGCCACGTTACACTGCGTCGTCGACAATCTCCAGAAATTCAAGGTATTAAACAATTATTATGGGAAAGTCGGGGGAAATGTAATCGTCCATCCCCCATGTACTTTAAGTATTTGATAAAACGAGTTTTACTTGTGCTCGTTTCCTCTTGACACGAAGACCTAAAAGTAACTAAACAACTTTTGATAGAGGCGCAATTTTGACTCAGATGCTCTCTCCGTTTTTATTAAATTTCCTTTTTCAAATCTTCCACATGGGTTGATTTGGAATGCGGGGTTCGAAGCTGTCGGTGACATACGCGTTGACAGTTCCTATTAGACCAACATGTAGGTACGCGCGATGGTGGGGGTGGTCTTCGTTGGCTTAATTTCTCGTCTTTATTAGAGAGATAGAGAAGCAGCGACAGCTGACGCTCACGTTCGACCATTACAAATCTTTCCAGTCGGACTGCCCTGCTAATTATTGTCTTCCGTTCTGAAGCCAGCGCAAGCATCAGCCTAGTCATGCGTCTATTGCATACACAATGATGCATCTAGAAAAGCGAGCGGGCGTAAAAGACAACAGACGAGATGTCACCGAACTCTATATTCTTACTCGCTCTGCTCCATTTTCTCTCCCTTTTTTTGTGTCGGTATTAGAATATCTATACACTAAGACGGGCAAAGATCTCACGCGTCTTTTTCTCATCGAAATGAATCCGACAGACACATGAGTTCCATACGGTGCAGGTTGGCCCCGTTTTTTTCTTTTCTAATCTCGGGACTTGCGGGACGGATGCAACCGGACGCATCTACTCAGTTATGCGCCGCTAGCGTAAAATGGAAATCTTTATCCACGGCCTTGTAAATATAGAATAGAAGTACAGGGCGAGGGGGGGTTCTTTCATTTCTCTGATGATCCTGACTATATTGCACACACCACCCTACGGATCTTAGGTACACAGTCGAATGAGTTCTGATGATCAGAAAACGAGCCTTCTTTTCTTCTCATTTTCTCTGTATTTTTGTGTCGGCGAGCGGAATAACCTGCACGACTAATCCGCCGAATGGATGTGTTTATATTCCATTCAAGGAAGGATGTTCGTACGTAACGAAACAAAAACATTTGGTAGAAAATAGAGGAGAATGTAATGATGTATCCATTGCGGAATGCATCAGGTCTACCGGAGCGTGGAGTGCATTTACGGATTATATCCGTCGTTTTCTCTTTGTGTTTTGACCGGTTTTTACGTGGATAACTCAATGTCGGCTTGTTTATCTTTGACGTGCCCATAGGTGGCATGGGTACGAGTGGACACCCACTCTATCCTGACCATCCACAACAAAGTCATCACAAGGAATTACAGGATCGGACTGGCGCAGGCAGATGGTCGCAATTGGGACTTGAAGATCAGCAACGTCGCCGAATCCGATAGAGGATTCTACATGTGCCAGGTATTATTGTGATTGAAATTCAAAGAGATTGCTATTCTTTTAGGATTTTAAATAGATCAACACAGATCCTATGCGATACCAGGAAGCCTACATCGAAGTCGTAGGTAACTTTTACGTTCCCCCTCTTTTTTACGTATTTGTTTTCCAGTTGTCCAGTGGTATGTAGTACGATGTTGTTTTTTAGTGCCTCCAGATATCATCGATAGTGAATCAAGTACGGATACGATAGTCCGTGAAGGATCTAACGTATCGCTGACGTGCGCAGCCAGTGGCCATCCGCAGCCTCACATTTTGTGGAGGCGTGAGGATGGCGCTTCCATTACCAGAGGCAAACTAAAGTGTAATTAAATTTGTCACAATTATATTTAAAAACTGCTTTTTTTTGCTCATTAAAAATTGATCTTTCTGATATTTTATGGTTTATATTGGAATGTGTAGCCAACTCTTTTGATGGCGAGGTCCTAGGTTTGCCGCGCGTTTCCCGGCTTCACATTGGAGCTTATCTGTGCATCGCTTCCAATGGTGTACCACCATCGGTTTCAAAGCGCATAGTCCTCAATGTTCAATGTAAATACGTTCCTTTTCATTTGGGTTGTGTCCTAAGTTGAAAATTGTTCTCCGCTGTCATCTTCTATTTTGTTTTGCGTTCACAGTTGCTCCAGTCCTTTGGATTCCCAATCAACTGGAAGGGACTGTTGTTGGACAGCAAGTCTCACTCGTCTGCCAGATTGAAGCCTTCCCAGTACCGATCGTTTACTGGACCACGGAAAACGGAGAAATCATCATAGATAGTACGAAGGATTTTACCAGAATTTTTAAAGCCTATTTTTCTGGTCGATTAAATGATCCATTTTTGGCCTTTTTATTCAACAGATTCTCGTTTCACGATGACGGTTACGCTGGAAAACGAATATAAAATGACCATGACTCTGAATATCCGCAATCTGTCTGCCGAATTTTTCGGCGGATACCGATGTATAGTGCGCAATTCACTAGGAGAGACGGACGGCATGATCCGGCTATATGGTAACCAGGCAAAAAGAGAATTGTTTTATCTGTTGTTTTGGACCCTTCCATCCCATGGTAGAACCACCATTTATAGGGGCTGGCCTCTCTATGTAATCTAGATGCTATCATAACTGGTTAGCATATCGATCGGGACGACATATTTCCGTATTATGACGTGCTGGAGATGGACATCTGCTTGAGGCGCAATTCGAAACAGCACCGTGAAGTTCTCGTGAAAGCCTACTCCATTACGTGAGCGGTTTGACGGAACTATAGACGATCGAAAGCAGAACAGGCCTGCAGTTGGTAGGATTCTGAAGGATACGACCGGCTTTTCAATGAAATTACCCGCGGTTAGGTGAAACAGAACTATCCCAATGCTTTATTTGGTGTTCCAGACTCACAGGCCGTTGGATTTCAACGCCTCTTTCACTATCCGTTTTAAAAATCGCAAATTTTTACCGGTAGCATTTTTGAATGAATGGGATTTTTATCGTGTTTACAGAAGTTCCGGCTGTGCCGCGCTCGTCCGTCGACCTAGACCCTCCCTATGATTCGGAAATGGATGACTCACAATCGGACAATGCCCTGCT
Organism: Daphnia magna; assembly: GCF_020631705.1. Taxonomy (NCBI): domain Eukaryota; kingdom Metazoa; phylum Arthropoda; class Branchiopoda; order Diplostraca; family Daphniidae; genus Daphnia; species Daphnia magna. The sequence goes on from NC_059187.1 coordinate 9,060,890, forward strand.
CAAAATTCGCGGTAAGTTTCGTCTGATACCGTCTTCGTCAGACAGGAGCAAACGGTCAGTCGTTATTCTTGTCACATAATAGTGGACATAACGTTTTCCTACTTGGAATGTTGTTCGCTTTTTACGTATATACGACAAATAACATATTTTCTTTCGCACATCTATTGTACAGACAAGAACAACCAACCATCGGGGAGCAACGGACACGAAGCCGGAAGCGTTGGTGGAAGTATTAAAGCTATGGTAGACTCTTCGCGGATAGGATCAGTCTCCGTTGGCCAGCCAACTGACGAGTCGAACAACAATGGATCAGAATCGCTAAACTCCCCGGGCGTCGGGTTATTATTCCCATTTGCGATTCATCGTCTGCCCGTTGTTGTTGCGATTGTTGTAGTGCTTCACTGCACGCTCCAAATGTGGGCATGACAATAAGTCTTGTCCAGTCTTTTTCTCCAGGCCATTTATTCGTATGTCAATACTATAACCTCTCCTCGTTTTTCGTTCTAAACCCCCTCGAGTTTGTTTTGCATACTGCACCGCCGTTTACTACTGCATCTAATTAGCAATAACAATACCCTTATTCTCGCTTTTCCTCCTTCAATTGGCTCCAATCTTCACCGGCTATTATTCTCCCCTCCTAGTTTGCTCGACTACCTGAAATAGGGGACTGCGTTGTGAATTGTTCTGTAAAAGCGCGTGCTGTACGCTTGTATCATAGTAAAATAAACAAACAAAGACGTTGGTGGTCACTAGGAAGGCCAAAAAGAGTTCACATCCAGCAAAAGAGATGAGTCTCCTATTAGAAAGACTATTTTTCTAACACTTGGCCGCAAGCTTAATACCACAATTTATCAGCCACATCAAATCCTTTGACGCTCCCTGGTCAATTTTTTGTTTTTTGATGCGAAATAAGCGATGGTTGCACTAAAAAGAAACAGAAAATATCTCATAAATGGAAGATAAGTGCCTGTAGCGCAACACATTTGTTTATACGTTTTTACAATTATTTCAGTGAAAATCAAAACAAAAACGGAAAGACAAAGTTGTTGCGCAAACAGCACTTTTGTTCCGTCTATTGAAGAAGTAACTAGTCTGACGAAAAAAAAAAACAAATCAATTTTCCGAAATCAGCGTTGAATTTTGAGTCAAATGTTTGATTTTCATGGAATTCCAAGAGATATCGTTTTTGGGGAGATTTTGACGAAAATGAGAAGGCTTTCCCACTTTTTCATTTTTGACAAAATTTTAGATGTAGTAAAAATTCATGATTTCGATTCAGAAATCAACGAAGATTATGAAAATCAAGCTTATTTTTGCATTGAGACCATAGTTCTTTTTTATATGAATGCAAAAAACAAGAAAAAAGTAAAATGCAGAAATGGGCCACATGACTCGTGGCGTTCGTTGCGGACTTTTGGGTAACTTTCTTATGTCCTGCTTTAAGCTGACCTTTCGTGTTCACCAGTAAACAGTTCGTTTTTGCATCAGAAATTTCAGGAGAAAAACAAAAATAAAGATTCAAAACAAATACGTAATGGTTAAAGGACATTATTGTGAAACTGAAATGTAAGTTTTACCCAATCTTCATACCAATAATCTTATGTATTATATAATATTAGATGATAACAAACCTTATCCCACAATAATCATTATTTTATATTCTTTTAGCTGATTAATACAACTGTGATCTAGAAAATAAGTTTCAGGATTGAAGGCTCAAGAAATACGAAATCCAGCATATTTACAAGTTGTAATTCAGAAGTTGAACAGCCATTATTCATCCTGATGAAAGCCTTCAAAGAGAAGAATACTTGACAGGTAAATGGCATTCTAGCACTCCATAAATATAAATCTTTATTTAAATACATTTATTTCTAGGGGATGTGAGAAAAAGATGCCAAATAGTGGACATGTGAAAATGCCTGAAAAGGGCTAAAAATAAACCAGTTGCCACTGTTGTAGCAGTACCAAAGGATCAAACAAAGTTATTTTGAATTCACACACAATGACTTTTGAAAAATGATGCGCAGTTCCACAAAAAAGGAAAGCCATGGGTTTCTTGTGGTCTGATCAGCATGCTAAATCTACTGGTGATCCTTCTTTTCTTTGAAGGGATTCCTGATGAAGATATTCATTTTCTCGTGTTGAATCCTGAACCTGGTTATCCTGTTGAAGTCATTGTTGTGTGATAAATTTTTTTCGTGGAATCCATTACAAATCTAACTGCTTTCGACTCTTTACGTTGCAGCACTTGGGAAAATTACGTCAATGGTTCTTGTGCTTCGAACAACCATGCATTCATGGGCGAAAATGTTAATGTCAAGTAAGTTTTGTTACTAAAATTCCCGCCCTAAATTGAGCTCAACAATTTTACGTTTTCCAGCGCTCGTGGATCATTTTACCTTATAACAAATGGACAATCCCCGTACGCCCAAGCTTAACTCCTGCTGTGACCACTAATGGTGTTACGACTATTTGGTTTTACATACTACGTCTTCGAGAATTCAACTATAATGTGGTATTTTGTTCAAATCATTTTCCAATGCTGCCCTCCTATGTCAGTCAAGTACTTATTTTTTTAAATTTTTATATATAATATATAATATAACCCAAATTGAACGTTGATTTCGATTAAATCGTTGGTTTTCTCGTTAAACCAACTGTAAAAAAAAAAAAAAGTGCTGCCCTTTTTTAAATTGGATAAGATTGTTTGCTACTCTGGTTCCGTTTCATCCAAATATCGATTAATTGAATGGAAAACTAATACTTCTATAGGTTTAGTTTTATTGAATTCCAAGTCAAAATTCTAAGCCGATTTTGTATACAATAAGTCGGTCTTAAAATGTCGGGCTTAATTAATCAAATAAAACTAGATATCTTACCGATAGATGGCCACACTGTTTAGTGGATCGTCTGCAGGAGAAATTCATGGTTCATCAGATGTGTCCTAGTTGTTAGGGATTCGTTAATAGTTTTTTAAACAAAATGTAAATTGGTAAAATGAAATAACATATGACCTATACCTTTAGATCACTTGTTTTCACAAATGGAGATTTATTCCACAAGCTTCCTAGGCAGACACCCACCCACACAACCATGGGTGATAAATGATATAAAAGTTTACTAATTTAAAAAATTTAGATTTTAGGTTATTGATAACAGAGTCAGGAAACAATGTGTGGAATCTGATATTCTAGCCCTGGAAACCACAGATGCCTTTCTGCTTTAACAAGGCTATAAAGCAATTTTAATTTCAGGAGGTAAAGACTGAAACCAAAAACAAAGCACAGAATATTTTAGTTGGCTTTTCTGCTTAATGTTATTGTTACACTTAACTTTTGGAAACATAGAAGTGTATACAGATGTTCAGGGTCAAATCGATGAAATGGTTGAGCCAAAAAAGAACTTTATATTACTTTTGCACAGGTCCTAACTCAGTGTACGTGGTTTATGCCCCACTATACAATCCAATAAACTTCAGGCTGAGGTCTTCCAGTGCTGAGAATTTATTTGGCAAGCAAATACTCAATAAGGAGTTAGGTAAACAATTCTGTTTTATATCACATTTTTATCATACAAATTGTTTTTCTCAGTAATATTTAGTATGTCAGAAATAACAATAATGTAGTAAAGTAATTTGAATGTTGTTATGTTTTTGTTTTGTTCTGTTAAGGTGGAACAGTGGAGAGAAAAATATTCGCGATGGGCAATTTGAGATCCAAGTAGAAACGGAGTGCCTATTGTTTAAAGGCTTAGAGACTCGGCAAATGGTATTACATGGTAAATGGTTAAATGGTATTGTGACAGCTTAGACAAGGTTGCAGAAGGGTTGCGTTACGTCGCAAAATCTTCACATCATATTATTTCCGCTATTGCTGATATTACTGAGTCCAGTTCCATGATTTGACTGAAAACGGTATGTTGGTTTCCTTTCCATTGAGTGCGAAACATTGATCTTAATGGCTGGTGTCAAATTACAGGACGAAAAATGTTGCATGCCTTCTTATTCGAAATCTGTGGATTGCAAGGAGGTTTCACATTGGAGAAACGCGAGCAGCAGTGTAACGATTACATCCGGCGCATGGTCGGACGTGATAAGATCGTGCTCATGCTAGTAAGCGGTGGAGTCGATTCCGCCGTTCGTGCTGCCCTTCTCCATAAAGCACTTCTACAGGTGATAACTCGTCGCGAGTGCAGGGCATCTATATCCATTCTTATCTTTATCTTTTTTTTAAATTTTATCTTTACGAAAAGATATAATATGTTTGCTAATTTACTTTATTTACGTTATTCAGCGACAGTTTACAAGCGTTTTAGTAATTTACCTTGGGCTACTTGAAATTATTATTACAAGTTTCCTTTAAGTTCATGGTAAAAGTTGAAATTCAAAGTGTATGTCTAATGGCACAACGGTATAGCATCGGAGCGGTACGCAGAAGGTTTAGGGTTCGATTCCCTAAAGAGTTCAGTTACGTTCCAATGTAAAAATAAATTTCATTGGGAAAATTCTGATTTATGAGTAACAAAATCTCAAAGTAAAATTAGAGTGCCTTAACCAAAGACTTGTAAAGCTCTATTCTTCAACGTGGCTATTGGTCGCATATACTGGAACATTACAACTCAGATGGAAAACGAACCCAACTCATGATTTTTCCCCCTTTTTTTTTTTTTTTTTTAAAAAAAAAAAACGATTAATTAATGTCACTACATATTATCCATTACAGACACTGAATTCCACTACAGCTGAATGGGATTCGAACCTAGCTTACATCGTATTCCAGTCCATCGCTCTACCATTGAGCTATGAGAGATACTACATTGTAATCTAAGTCTTCAACACATTAAGGTAACTGTGCAAAATTGTACATAGGGGATCAAATATCAATGGGGGGGATATAGGGGGGGTTGCCAGAAAGGTATCGCATCCGACTAGCAACTCGAAGGTCCGTGGTTCGATTCCACGTGGGTTCCTGATGTCCTGGGCTTCCAACATTCCCAGGGGTCTACCTTCCCAGGAGCTAGTCGGGTCGAGAAACTTCCCCATTACGAAGTAATGGGACGGATATTTTGGTAATCTTTAATACAATTCTCAATAATAAATTTTAATAAATTGTTCATTTCGATTTATCGGCGTGACTGAGTTACTTGAACACTTTGCAACGGACTTTAACCATTGTCTTCCCCAGCCGAGAGATCTCATACATTTTTCAGATTGTAATAAATATTCATTCAATTGAAACTGTTGATTATTTTAATAATTCGGTTGTGTCTGTTAGGATTTGAACCCTTAACCTGAGGCGTACCGTGCCGATGCTCTACCACTGAGCTATAAGTCACAGTAACATGCTGTCTACATTTTCGTGTTAATTGAGTTAACAAATTTGGACTTAGAATAATTTTTGTAGCATGATTCAAGACAATTTCCTTTTTAATATGTCTATAATAAATACATCTAAGTGAAATGCGACACGATTTACCATGAATTAATGTGCTAAACTTCCGACGGGATTTGAACCCGAAACCTTTAGATCCATACACCAACGTTCTACCACAGAGCTATGATCCTTATATAACATCAGTCAGGTTAGCACATAATTTTACGAGCCTATAAAAATTGCCTTTATTATCTTTTCGTGCCTTCTAATATTAGTGAATAATTATTTATAACTCATGGCTCAACGGTTGAGCATCGGCAATGCACACCGAAAGTTTGGGGATCGATCCCCGAAAGAGTTAAATTAAATTCTGTGAAACTACTTCAATAAACCGGATAATCCAATATATACAAAGATTGAATAAAATAATTATTAATGAATAAAACAAAATTATTCTGCAGGTAAACAAAACTCTGGTAAATATGAGTTTCAACTATGTTCAACAGATATCTACCAACTACAGAATTGAGATGTCATCGGCAATAATTCAAAGGCAATCCGGGAATTCGCAGTACAAGAACTGCACATCAGTGGCCATCTCAGCAGTGTTAAGAGTCCAATCCTTAAAAGAAAAAAGTGTAAATGTCAGGAATGTATAGAGTGTGAAAACAAAGTAAGTACGAAAAACAAATTTTTCAAAATTAATGTAAAACAAAATTTGTATTGATAATTCTCCACATGAAAAAATATTTTGCAACTTTTAAAAGGTTAAATAACCATTTCAAAAATTGCTGTCAACCAAGGCAGGGGGAGACACTGCCTCAATTGACTCACCGGGGAGATTACCCAGTGCTTGGCTAAGAGAAGCCGGAAGAAGAGCTGAAGATTTGGAACATTTTTACAGGAGCGATTAACCTTTAATTCGGATTTGTGGGTAGCGACATAGCCCTCCATAAGCATTTCATCGAACTATGAGGACCCCCACGTCCCCTTTCCGGCCAGAGCCCTCCAAACCTCGATATATGTTGTTTTTATATATACCGTACAGTAGGGGCATGACCCCCTACGGGCTTATTATGAGTCAAGGGGAAACGGGGCCACAGAAAAGAAGGGAGCCCAGATATACACTTCAATTTGTCTTTAATAAAATACCGTAACATGAGAGAACGTTAATAAATCATGGAGATTTCCAATCGCGCTTACAATTATCCTCCATTGCTTTGGCACCCAGCCTCGATCAACATACTATTCTAATTCAGCATGATTTGTAGTCTACATTAAACGAAAAAACACGAGTTAGTATTACAATTTTGCTGATACGTCTATTAATACGGTGAAATCTTTTTGGCATTTTCTTACGATTTATTACCAAGACATTGTGGGATTAAGAATAAATATCCTGTCTACTTTGGTAAAAAAATCCTTCCCTGTAAAAAAGAAAAGTATGAAAGTGGGTTCATAATGTACAACATGCTTTTTGATAATAAACCTTGCTTGTCAACAACCAAACCAGCCACAACAAATTTCATTCCTATCTAGTTTGGTAGTAAAAATCCTTCCCTGTAGAAAAGAAAAGTATCAAAATGGGGGTTTGTAACGTACAGCATGCTTTTTGATAACAAACCTTGCTTGTCAACAGCAAACCCATCCACAACTAATTTCGTTCCCGAACGCTCTGTACAAGTGCAAAAGGTGTACAAGACTAATCCTGGGATGCGGGAAAGCCACGGGTGGTAAACAACCAATTCAAGTCCATATCTCCTTTGCTATCGTTTGCTTCGCGCGCGTCTTGTGGAAGAGTGCTGGTGAAAATTCATCAACAGAGCTCCGACATTTTCAATGCATCAACCGTTTGGATTCTGCCCGATGGTACAATGCCGCTTTGAACTGTTCAAATCGAGTAGTACGTACTTCAAACGAAATGAATGAATTTCTTATTTGCTTTGTTGCTTCCCCACCTTCGTCGTCTGCTGTTCTACGACCACAACAAACCTGGAAGCTTTTGAAGATGATAGTTTTTAGGGCGGGGATCAAGAAGGCAGCTCTGGATAAGCATGGGCTAAGTAAGCCATAATTACAGTCACTGTCAGCTACAATAAAAGTGACGTATGGAAGGTTCCTACGGAGCTAAAAATTCAAAAATCTTTTGAAAATAGTATTTATTTTAAGCGGACATTTTTTATTTATTTGCCCTCGGGTTGACAATTGGTTGAAGGGAATGAACGCGCTTATTTTTTTATTAAAAATGCTGAAAATATGTTTGCAGCTTTCCTTTATATTGGTGAAAAATTTCGCATTGCAGACGTTCTAAGTTTGATTACCACGAATGTCGACGTGTCCATGAGTTACAGCGATTAGAATAAATTGTCTCATCACCAATCGTCCTCTCATTTCTTGCCAGCTGCGGAACTAACAATTTTTTATATCAAAAATTACTACAACTCATAAACTTTTTGTTACCTATTGCATTTCCACGCTGACTTTTAATCCGATTCATTCGCACCTCGCCATTCCGAATTGTCGCCAGTGCAATGAAAACTATTTTCTTAAAAGCCTTGCGAACATTATGAATATCAAATGTTTAACAGTTCTCCAATAAAGCCAACCTGCTAAATATAGCTGGTTCTAGAAAAGATAGGTGGTGTCAGTACAACTATCTGATAAACCTTCACAATAGACATTCAACAGTCTTGGAACAAAATACTACCATCAATCAAGTCATTTTTCCATAGATGTTGGGCAACTTCTGAACTCATTTTCTTTTTTATTTTTTAATACGAAAAAAATGGGAAGTATTATAAAAAAATTACAGTGCCATAGTTTGCATATCCTAAAATACGTTTTTAAACCATCAATCAATGGTGGTTGCATCTTGCATGAGATGTTGGGATCAATAAAAAAAAAAAAAAAAAAAAAAAAAATTTTTTTTTTTTTAGGGGAATTTTTTTTATTTTTTTTAAAAAAAAAAAAGGGTTTTAAGGTGTTTTTATAAAAGTCTCTCTAAACTTGTTACCTGTGTCCATTCCTTTTTTTTTTTATTTTATTTTTTTCCCCCTGGGGTTTCCTTTTAAAAAGGTTTGATGTAAAGAGTTGCATAACTTATGCTACCTCGTTCAAGTCACCGAGTCACTGACCGAGATTTTATTACAGTGCGGAACTATTGTGGTTGGCAACTGTAAAATTTACTTTACCGAGCATTGTTTTTTTCTAGAATCCAAGCAATCATCGATTTGGAACCGGGTGGTGGTAACAGGTGTACTTGTGGTCTTTGAGGAGTTAATGGTTTCTTTAAACTGAAAGTTGATGAGAACAAAGTCATTTATCCCAGTATCAATACTGAAGAAAGTTCCTTTCATACATAGGAACTCCCCGTATGATGCTTACTGGGTCAAGACCTGCAAAATAATAAATCTTTAATCATTTATCTAAATGGTGCACCCCAAATGGTTTTCTACTGTAAGAAGTGGCCAACCTTCTATGTTGTAGCTTCATAAAAAAATCTTTGGAACAAATGATGGATTGCTATGAAAATCACACTGGGACAAGTTACTTTTAGGAACACTTCTCAGATTTGCTTCCTTAGTCAGATTTACTCAACAAATTTGCCATCTCATCACTGAGATGGACAGACAAGCATGTTTTGCAGATTGTTTGCAGCACAGTTATTACTGCCTTGGTGTAGCCAACATGAAAAATCATATGTTACCAAAGGCGCCCACACATCCTATCAGGCCTTTTCCACATGTCTAACATTTGACATCTTTTACATTAATCTGCTAGAAAAACAAAATAAAAAAGTGAATAAGGCAGTTGATTGATATTTATGGGATGTTACTGTACCATTCGCCTGACAAGCATTCCAAACTGCATAGGTGTTTGGGAGGTATCACAGCTGTACAAGTTTTGTGCTACAATTTGGATATGGTTCCGTTGTTGTATTCGCTGATGTCTCACTGTCCCTAAGCAGATCCTTGCTCGCAGATATGTTGGTCTATTAGAAGAACTTACGCTCTATACAAAGGACAATAAAACAGCGAAGAAACGTGCAACACCAAATGTCGTCGTTGCGTAAATCCAGAATGATGAGACAAGTAACTACAAGTCTAACTAAGGTGACACTAAGAGGAAAAGAAAGACTATAACATAGGTACTTTGTACTCCTTAGCTGACGGGGGGAAATAGACAATTTTGACGTTAGCAGACGTTAGCGCCCCCCGTCTGCCAGGGGTAACGACATCTAGATTTTCCGCATGGAACCCACAAAGAAAATAGAAACTGTCGTTGCTCGTAGGATCAACTGTTGATAGCAAGAAAAACACGGAATAAAAGCTGCAACACCCTAATGCATGCAAGAAAAACATTTGAAATTGTTAGAATAATACAGCCCATTTTTTACTTTTTGCAAATTGTCAGGACAATTTCCCGGAAGTAGCCAATATCTCAGGAAATAGTGATCCCATAACCAAACAAGTAGGATTTTCGTGATCCTTATGAAATTTGGGGTTGGAAATGACGTGTTTTTAGCCAAAAGTCGGATTTGACCAGAATCGCGATTTTTCATGAACAGAAAATTTCAAATGTTCAGGAAAATTTGCGTTTTTTTACGATTTTCCGGTATTTTGAGCTGATGCATGGAATCGACCCCAAATTGGACGAGAATCACGAAAATGTGAATGTTTTTTTCTGACAGACCAACAAATAAGGAGTTATTTGACATTAAAAAACCAGAAGCAAAACCGGAAGTTGAAATTGCGGAAATCTAAAAGATGAGCTTTGTTCTCCTTTAAATGGTTAACCAGATTTTGATAGTTGTAAAAGTAATCAATTGTTAATAAAAGTTATGTGGTGTTTTGAAAGTTCTTAAAGTACGATTTCAGTTCTGACACATAAATAGACTCGAATCGAAAAATCAAACATTTAACACGATCAAACCCGTTACCTACTTGATATTTAGTGAAAACCTGCAACCGCAATGTGACAGTACTTATCAAAACAATGTTTGGGGTTCTACTAGTATCTGGCTGGATATAGCTAAACTGAGCAAGGCTCTTTAAATTGTTCGTCTGCTCGCGAACTGCCGCGCATGCGTGAATGGAAATGCCATGAGAAATTATAGTTTTGTACTTTTATAACCCTCCACTTATCCATCTATTGGTATTCTTCATGATTTAACCAACACCAAGATTGGGTGCCACTGCTAAACGCCACCTGCCAGTTCCAATTAGTAAAAGCAAACGAAAGAGTCCATTATTGAATCCATCATGTGACGCTTCCCTTTGCAGTACCTTTTCCGCTTACCAAAAAACGTCAGAGTTGTTCTTCACTTTTATAAGCTTACGTGACCTGTCCTTCAATCATTCTTTATGGCACCACTCTGAATAGATCTTAGCTATGTTTGTATACCACATTCTCTGAATGTTCAATTTCAGGAAATGGCATAACGCCTGCAATGGCCTTCCGCTTGTTTTCGAGCGACATCCAAACGTTCCCAAAAGAATTAGATTAATAATGGGGCGAAAAAGATTTACAAGGGAGAGCAACAGCAATCCACCTAGCTGCACATTAACAATGTTTAGTTTGTTCGACGAAAAACAGCACCCATTATTTCCAACAAGTGTGCATGTATATTTAAGGAATAGTCAACAAGGCATCACGTGAACTCCTCTTAAAAAGCGAGTTTAAGAGATTTTCATGAGATGACAAAGCTGATTGATTTTTCAATGTCAAAAATCTATACCGAATCCACTGTTCATAATATTTCCCATCAAAATCTGGTCAATGATACAACTCCATATCCGTGTCCTATATAGACTTATTTACGATTTCGAAATGTTTCAACAAGTTACGTTTTAAAACTAGTGAGAACGTGCTATATCTGAAAAATATTCAAGAATATCGCTCATCGAAAAATCTAACGTTATCAGTGATCCCGGATAGCAACGCTGAATCATGTCTTCGAGGGACTTATACTGACGGATGAATTCTTCTTGCATGGCACGCCACACAACCTATTTAACAGCGTTTCATTATGTAACATTATGAATATTGAAAAATTATTACCTGTAACAAGTTTCCTTCGTCAGAGAGATGTTTTTCAACTTTTTTGTACAGAGATTCCAGGCCTTTTTTAACTTCTCTTCCTGGGTAAATGGAAATTACTTTCCGAAGCTCTTGTTTACTAAATGCCATTTGGTATCCAATTTCCGACTCCTTAACTCCTTGAGAAACTTTTGCTTGCACACCATCAAAAAATATCTGTCAAATACATTTTTTATATACGTAAATGTGAAACGCTATTAGCTGCAGTTTTTATCACTTTAAATAATGCTTACATTCAGCTTCTCCAAAGGCCTTCCAAAATAGAGGATAACATACAACTGAAGGGCTTCCTGATATCGTTGCTTTGCCTCCTTCTTCTCCGCTTCAAGAACAGCGATTTTTAATTGCGATAACAAGGCATGTAACCGATGATAATTTTCTAAGAGACGTATACAGATAAGAAAGGTTAGAAATAATTGCTGTTTCAAATCCGATATTACACGAAAATAATGAAATAAAAACAATAGACTAAATACCCATTTTGATGATATCAGCCGGAGTTTTCGAATTTTCAACGGCAATCTTTGGTATGACGTCAAACATGGCTCGAACTAAACGTGTGTACCATTTATCAACATCAACACGTCGCTCCGAGTTTTTAAAGATATTTTCAATGATCACAGAAAACTCCTTCAAAGGAAAGAAATGATTAAAGATTACAACTTACAGTAGCTATTCTAGTAAACAGTAGAATAGATCCGAAAATTTAAGTATATACCTCAAAATTCGAAATAAAAGGAAGAATCCCGCATTTTGATTTTCTAGGTTGTCTAGAATCTTCAATCGATCGAAGTTGGGTCATGAAAAATCGATCGAATGATCGTTTCACGTGAACCAACGACGAGCCAAAGGTAACACTGAGGAAAGAACCAGTATCAGTTGCAGACAACACATGCTGGCTCAGCCTCACGAGAACATATAAAGGAGAACTAAAAATGGCGAAAATAAGTAATCAATAATCCATAATTTAGGTTCTTAAAAACACCTACAAGCTATCTACTTTCTCGTAGGTGGCAAGAAAGCTGACAAGCTCAGGTTCCAGGACGGCAAATAAAACACTCATCATTTTCCGCACTTCCTCGTTAATTGATCGTTCTGGAGTTTTCTGACTTGTTGATGACTCATCCACATCGTGGCCCCCATGATCCAATGCGAAGAATGCCACACAGAATTCTTGTTCCACCAGACATACAGGTTCCAGTTCCGCAAGCGCACATTCAAGTAAATCTTCTAAACGTTTCCTATCATGAATGTCAACCTCAACCTGGGAGCAAAAACAATACGTAATAAATACATTGAAGCTTTGTTAATCAAGAAAAGATACTGTTTTGGACAATGTTTACCGTCCAAAGCTCTCTCTCATTGCCTAGCAAATTTTGACTTGGTTGTTGTATTGTCCCACTAGGGCTTGCTGCGGTAACACTAGTTCCGGATGGATTCTTTATGGACAAGGAATGTCTGGCCCCAACCTCTGAACCCGAGTCACTTCCACGGACTACAACAGGGGAAAGTTGTTTAAGGACACAGCACACAAAACGATAACAAGACGATGCAGTGGTACTCTACGTTTTCTCTCCCGAAGTCCAATCACTTTCAATCGAGCCTCATCAAAGAACTGGCGCAAATCTCTTTCGTATAATTTACTTATTGAAGTCGTATACACTTCAAGTAATTTCTCGTAGCAGCCATGGTCTGTTGCTTTGAGCCAGTGCATTAAAGGGGCGTACATTTGGAGTTGGGAATGCAGTTTTCCGTGCTTGGCTAAAGAAACAGTTGTTTGGGATGAGCTGGAACTCCTAGAGCTTTGGCTGCTAGTTTCTCCAGAATCATTGCTCTAAAATGAAAAATTCGTTACTTTAGATAAGCTTAGACTGAGCCAAAAACCATGAAGACGGTCATATTACTAGGTGAATAAAGAGATTGTTCAATTGACGGGTAACTGTGGGCGTAAACTTTGCCCGCCATTTTTCTAATTGGCGGCGTTGGTCTTGAACGGCAACCATTTTCTCAATTCCTATGGAAATCGTAAAAGAAAGAAATCGTAAATGATTGAAATGAAGTCTAGGGAAATCCATTTGCCTAAGACACGATTTTCATACCAGGTTTCAACTCAGCGTTCATAGCTCGCTGAAGCGATTTCGCAGCTAATATAGCGTTTTGAAGGCCTGTTGGGCTGTTTAAGTCGGGGTTATTTAACGTGACCTGTTGGGCATGTGGGATATCAAGATGTGCCTACGGGATTTCAAAAAGAATGAATAAGTTGTCTGCGAGCGAAAACCAAAACTCAGAAAAGAAATTTTACAACTAAATTGTTGAGTTCCATAAGAAGAAGGCGGTTGTTACGATTGGCAGTTTCCAACGATACATTCTTTTCCCCTACTGTTGCCATTGCTACACGAGCTTGGAGAAGGATGTTTTCATACTTGTCCAATTCTGTTTCGATTGATGCTGCTTCATTTTCAGCTGCTTCAAGGAGGTTTAGCAACTGTATCACTTGGGCTTCAGAACCCATTAAACTTTGAATATTGGCCTGGCGCAAAAATCAAAATCAACATTATGCGTTAAGAAAATTTTTTTGTTGAAATAAAACATGCCCCATCAAGTAAAGACAAGTCCTTTGCTAGTTGTTCCATAAACTTTTCAGCATTGCTCAAGGCATTGTCAGACTGTGACAATAATCGCTCCAAGTCTTTTTCTTCTCTATCAGTAAGAGCTTGATAATCCTCATCACCAATACCTCCATCCATATTGCCACTCACTAACACAAAACTATGCATTTTTAGATATCTTTTTCAAATACTGTTAATTTATACCTTCATGGTCTAGTGCTGTGGATGCTTCTGGTATTACAGTATCTTCAGTAATGCCTGGAGGTATGTTGTTAAACATTGGGCTTTGCTTTGGCAAATACTTTGAACAGAGTTTCCACAGAATGGAAAATAATAGAAGTCTTTCTTGAACATTTGATGCTGACCAATGATAAACCTTGTCAAAATGAAGGCTGAATTCAGCAGTCTCCTGGCAATGCAAAATAAAAAATTAGAATTCTGGAGCTTGAAAATCGGTTGTTGATACATTAATAAAGGTCAATAACACAATTACGAATTACACGAAAAATTTTTCAAACCTTGTTTCCATCAATGCCATCTACAACCTTAAGCTCTTTCAAGGGCCAATTGCTTTTCTTTTTGTAAATATTATTTTTCTCGGTTTTCTTCACCTGAAAATGAACCATTAATCAAATTAATGATTTAGAAATATAAATAAATGTAATTCTGTAACTTTAATGTGACAGCTTCAGTACTTTGTATATAACCGCTCCAATACTTTGATCTGCGGTAACAGCTACACATAAAAAACAAGGAACTGCTTTTTTCTTCTTGCCTACACTAGTAACGTGAACCAAACCAACAAGTCTCTCTTCGGCAGGCGAAAACAATTCTCGTTGTAAGCTATGCCTAAGCGCCGCCATTTAATTGGAGAATATAACGACGAATGTAACCCACAAGATTATCAATCTTCAATAAAAGATTTATCCAATATTCGAAATAAAGTAACTCGTACAGTTCTACAGTACATAATATCAGTCCGTCTGCTGCGTGTAGTGAACTGTCAAAAGCGCAAAATAGGACCGTGGAGCCTACGCTATCTGGTGGTGGAAGCTTGCCAACAATGACAGCAACAAGAAGTTTTATTTTTATTTATATATTTTTTTTTATAAACTTGGTTCAGTAACGATCGAATGGAATATGTATGAAAAAAAGGTAAATTACCGTATTTTAAAAAAGAAAATTCGAAACACAGACATACAGTACAACAATATGTATTTATTTCAGATGCACATGATCAGATTCATTAGTTTTTTTTGTTTGCCTTGCATACCGAGATTATTATACGATAAAGATGTGAATATTATGACAAGGCCCGTCATGTTGAAGTAACGTACACGTACATATGAAAAGGAGAATTTTGGCATTTTGAATCATCAAACAGCGCGCTCTTCAAACCAACATATATTGCATGATGTGGGAAAAAAAGGGCGAAATTCCAAAATGAATCTGGCGGTGTGATGTCGGCGAAACATTTTCGTCCACGTAGATAAGAAAATATTTACACGAAAGGAATAACAGAAAAACGTTACAACTCTAACACAACTTTAAAAATACAGAAAAAAAAAAACATGTTCCAATGTCAATAGTGATTCCAATATATACTCTTTTACTGGTGGGTGTGTTTGTAATATATAGAAATGGACAGGGAAGGAAAATAAAAGCCATCAAATATGTCGAAGTATGTCTCTACTCGGATTCCATCTCGATATTTGATTATCACATGAGACGGTGATGACTACGCTTCATTATTCGGCTCGAGTAGTTTTCTGATGACGCAAAATACAACGCAGGTGGTTCCGTCAAAGGTTACAGAGTAGAACGACAAAAATTTCAATCATAATTTTTTTTTTGTTCTCTTTTCTTTTTTTTCTTTTAAAAAGCACATTACTGTTTTAGAGTATATTCAACGTACGATGATCTGTTAGTGGATTGATTATACAACCGTGCTTTCAATGTTGCGAAAGCCCCCGTCTTTGTTGGCGTGCCGAAAGACGGTGGCTCTTGCGTCGTTTGCGCTTCGTGTCGTCTCTTCGGAAGATGATGTTACTGGCATCATCTGCCAATTGCGGGTAGTCGTAAATGCTGTGCAAATCAGACCCAACGAAACCATCGACTCGTCCGCTCGTCATCAGTTCTACTCTTTCTTCAACGCTCCAGTCGACTTGTTGACCGGGTAAGCCGCTCTCAACCAGCTGTTTCTCGCGAAGCCAAGCAGCTTCAACTGCTCGCCGATGAGACATGCGGAGAATTCTCTGTCTGGCCGCATCAACTTCAACGCCGTAGCTGATGCTGACCGACAGATCAGCATTGGCTAACCGTAATTCGGAACCACCACCTTGTTCGGCAGGGTTTTCTACCAGCGTTATGTTAAACTGGCCACTGAGGCGTTTCAAATCCTCCTGGTCGTCACGTAGTTTTGCAAGACTTTCTTTGACGAAATAGAAGATTTCCTGTTGGCCAGTTCCGGTGCGCATGTCTAACCAGTGTGTGGTAGAACTGTCACCGAGCACCGAGCCCAAAACATCTTGCAAGATGCCACCGCTGCTGCCTTGTGAATCGGGCAGCAGGGTGACCGCGACACGACCTCCTGCTCGTGACAGCAAAATACCTTCACCGAGAGCCGGTTTTCTGTAAGCGATACCAGGCAAAGGGTTGCGACGAAGCTCGCCTCCCGACCGCAGTTTCGGAGGGGGCACAAAGCTCAGGACCGAAAATCCATTTTGCACGTTTTCAGTCAGACAACGCAGGCCGGATATGACTCCAAAATGGCCAACGGCATTTTTCGTGTCCATTTCAGAAAGTTGGTTGAAAACGGCTGCCGAACTATACTCTGCACCAACAATGTTGCTCCACGAGTAGCCAAACAATTGCAACCAGTCATCTAGACCTGTAAGTCAATCAAACACCAAAAATTTAGAACACTCGAGTCGTAATCAAATGGAATCAGACTATTGCTCGTTACTTGTCATGTAGCGGGTCTCTCTTTCAACGCTAATGGGATCGTTGCCATGGAAGCGGTAGACGAAGATGTCTTGCGGATTTTTCAACCGCGAGACTAGGTGTTCCCACTCGGGTGTTAGCCACTGGGCGATCGACGGGTCGTAAACTCTTCCACCGAAATGAACCATTCCAGTATGCGGGCTGAGTATTCCGCCCCGGAAATCCACGCCGATGTAGACGCCAGACTCCGTGTCCAGAACCGTTGACCCGAACGGCGTCCTCTCCATCAATTTCATCACGGATCCATGAACATTGAAAACGACCAAAGGTGTGCCCGTTTCGTCGCTCGCAACGTACCAGCGTTGCTCCGGTGACTCGACGGCAATCAAATGGTCGTTGACATCGTAGTACATCCTCAGCGTGCGGCTCTCTTTGGGCCAGTGCAAAAGCGTCAGCAACTGAGGCTTTAGCGGATTCGTGTAGAAGAACTGGGTCACGTTGCCTTTATCGTCTCGCCAAACAGAAAGGCGGCCGCGATAGTCGTAATTGTACCAGACGCGGAACTTGGAACTGGCTGCGTCACTGCTGGCGTACGACAGCTGACCGCGGTCATTGTACGCCAACTTCAGAGCGCCGCGACGGACAACGAAACCGCGCGAATCATACGTCACTGTTTGCCCTTCCCCGAAAGAGCTAACTCGGTCACCAGCATCGTAAACTAGGCTGATTTTAGCTTGTTCTCCATTGGACATGGTCAAAATGTTGCCGTTGTCATCGTACGTGTAGGTGTAACTCCTTCCTCCGGCGCCTCCCAACGATCCGGCAGACGAGAATCCCTGCGATTGGTGCTGGACTTGGAGCAATCCGCCTTCAGCGTTGTACGTCACGTTGTAGCTTGAAAGCTTCTGGCCAATGGTGATGCGACGATGGCGCACACGTCCGCGGACATCAAAATCCAGCTCGAATTTGAAAGCGTCGTAACCTTTGATGTTTATGAGGGCCATTGCGGTCCGTCCGTGTTGATCGCGATCCGAAATGCGGAAATAATGTTTGGTCGAATCCTGGATGACGGTGCGGTTGAAAGCGTTGCGGTAAACCCGCAAGTCATTGACACCCTCCAATAATCCCAGATTTTGATTGTACGAGAAAGCGTGCGGCGGAAGCTCCCGACCGTTCAGTTCCGTTTCGATCAAAGCCAAACGCCCGTTACCGTCGTACTTGCAACGAGTCCTGGCATTGTCCAGCCCAGTTTTGCTTCCGAATTTCGTTCGCTCTTCTTTGACCAAACCTCCGTGGTACTTGAATTCGTTCCGCACTTCGTAACCTGGCCGCTCTTTGACTTCGGCCGTTTTCAGCAGACCAGTTTCGCTGTAATAGTCGAGAGATGTCTCTGCGACGCCCGATATAATTTTGGCCAGTCGAGATTCTTCGTCGTAAATGTAGACAATACGAGCGCCGGCAGGGTACAACTTGGACTGAACGCGACCCTGGTCATCCAACAGCAACTGGAAGGGTAGGCGGCTGGCCGGAGAGTGGTACAAGAACTTGGTAGCACCCGGAACCATTTGCAAGCCGAACGAGTGGATGTGGCCGCGTGGTGTCGTCACCGATTGCAGAGCTCCGATGTTGTTATGATGGAGAAGGAACGTGTGGCCGCGTTCGGTTGTCAATTGCGACGGAAGGGTAGCGAACGCGTCGCGGAATGAATAAATCAACTTGCTACCGTCGGCGAAAACCACTTCAGCCAGACGACCAGATCGGTCGTAATTGTAGGATTCGGAGAGATCACCTTGTCTCCACATGGCCAGCTGGCCGAATCGATCGTAGCTCACTTCAACGCCGGCGAAGGAAGAAGATCGTCCGGGCGTCCAGCTGATGGGTCTCGACATATCGTCGTAGGTGATGTTGAGCAGCTCAACGGCTCTGTCTTCCATGAAGACAGCCTCGCTCAGACTCTCTTTGTCGTACTCGACCGTCAGCAAGTTTTCGCCGTTGACGCGCATTCTTTTACCCAGTTGGACAAAATCTTTCTTTTCGGCCCGCCGACGTCGGACAAAGTAACGCCATTCCAATCGACTGACGAGTTCGCCGCCGATCTCCACTTTCTGCTTGGCCGGCACGGGAAAGGTTTCGGCCAGCGAAGAGTCGGATTCGCCCAAAACAGCTGCATACGGACTGGTCTCGGTTGCCGTGACGTGGCCAAAGGGCGTCAAAATCACAACACTCCTGTCCGGCTGCATCGAAACCACTTCTTCGGCCTGTCCGATTTTCTTGCTGACAGACCAGCCCGGCTTGATGAAGTAGACGACTGGGCTGCGGTTGCCATGCACCACCTGAACAGAGGCCCCTTTCAGACTCAGATCGAAAGTTAACTTGATGATCTCTCCGGTGGGAGAAATGGCGGAAATGAGACGGCCATTATCATCGTACTGGTACGAGACGCCTTGACCGCGACCGGAGTCCACCCGAGACTTGAGCAATCCGGTAGATCCGTGATAATCAAACGTGACATTGCGTCCCTCTGGCGTTGAAAACTCTTGCAGCAGACGCGTGCGTGACATACGCAGGCGACATTTGTGACCGCGCGTGTTCTCGATGGATGTCACTTGATTGGAATAGTCGCGCAGCAAAAAGATCTTGTTGCCCGCCGAGTCCGTGACGGTGCTGACTTTTCCATTGCTAGTGTTGACGTTGTAGCCAAAAAGGTAGATATTGCGGCCCGTCACCAGGCTTTTGGTGGCGACATGCTGGCCGAATCGATTGAAGACGTAGATTTCCTGCGTCTCGGGCGAATAAATATCAAACGACGTCGTACTGCTCGTGCCCGTTTCGGTGGGTAGGCTCGACGTGACGGCCCTCAGTCGGTAATTGGCTTGATCGCAAATATGCAAAACACCGTCCGGCGAAACGGCGATGGCTGAAATGGTGTTGAAGCGCGAAGCGGTGGCCAAGTGACGCTCCTCATCGTAGCAGTTGCAACCAGAGTCCAGGCAATTACATTTCGACTCAGCTCCAGCCACCGTAATAATCCTGCCGTCGGTTCCGATCCGTCGAACGCGGTTGATGCGTTGCGAATCGCTTTCGGCCACGTAAAGGTCGCCATTGGGTCCAAATGCCAAACTTTGCGGCATCACCAATCCAGCTTGAGTGGCCAGATCTACCGAATCAGTGGTGGGGCTGGCCGGGCAATGGAGCGGTTTACCTGCAACGATCTTCATCCGGCCGTCGCTAGTCAGTCGAACGATCATGTGGTCGTCGATTATGTGGAGGGCGCCATCGAGCGGGTTGATGGCAATCTCTGTCGGCCAACGCAAACGCACTTCGCCAAGTGGCAGAGTGCCCTCGCAAGGCATAGGGTTCCAGTGCGTGCGATGTTGGTGATTGCCGACAATCGTGCTGATGAGCCCGTCCTTGTCGACAGCTCGGATGTTGGTTCCATCGGCGAAATAAACAGTTCCGTCGGCTGCAACAGTTACTCCTTTGGGATAGGCCAATTTGGCTTCACGTGCCAAACCGCCATCTCCGCAATTGAACTCGTCGCCGGGCAGGCAACGCTCTCCCGATCCGATAATGGGCTCCCAATTGCGTTCCGGGTCATTGTAATCGTTCATGTTGCGGACGCGAATGATCTGGTGAGCTTCAGGATCTGACAGGTACAGTACATTGTCCACGGGACTCAACGCCATATGGTAGCGATAAGATACTCGGGTGGCATTGAGTCGAAGAAGCGTCTTGACGTTGCCGTCTGTTCCGATCCGGCGGATGAGATTAAAATCACCAACGTAGATGGAGCCGTCGGGCGAAGCTGTCAGAGCCACCGGTGCCAGAACGCGTTGCTTGACAGCTGGGCCTTCGCAAGCGTTGCTGGAACATTCGAGTGGTCTTTGGTGTCCGTCTCCCATAATGGTTCGCAACACTTCCGGTCTATAGCGCAAGTACATGTTGCTTCCGTCGCCCTTTTGTAAAATACCTGATGAAAAGCGCATTTGTCAGTTTCAGTTAGAGCTCGGTATATTTATATATAAATAAATAAATAAAATAAAATGAAATGAAATAAAATAAAATGTATACCTTCATGGAAATTATAACGATGATGGATGTCTAGGTTCCATCCGCCAATGTCTGAAATGCTCATATCATGACCGCTCAATTTGGTCGTCTGCACCTCCCACAAGACGTCGGGACAGGTGGTGTACTCGTAACCAACCTTGACTGTTGCCGTAGTCACACCGTAAACACGTTGCCTAAAGGAAATTAAAATGATTAAATCAGTTAGGCATTTAGAAATAAAAACGAATTTCAGTTAACAACGTTCAACTTTACCTGTAGACATTGAAGCGATTCCAAGCGTAAGTGTACTTGATGCCGGGATCGGCTTCAAATAGTTTTTCAAACAGGACACCTTCGATGGTGATTTTCAAATGGATGCGGCTAAGTGATGGCGGAATAACATCGGGAGTCAATTGCAATTGAATGGTCGATAGGTAACCAGCGCTTCGAGAGCTGTGGTAAACCAAATGAGCCCCAGTGCCCGGTACTTCCAGACTCTCCTGGACAACTTGCGATTCAGCTAAAATGGCGCTCTGAGCTGGACAGGATCCCTGGAAACCGTGCTTCCAGGTGGCTAGAACGACTGGTCTCATGGCGTCATAATCGTGAGCTTCGCACAGTACGCTGACGGCCGGAGCAGTTGAAACGTCTTCCGTTTTCATTGTTACCACGTCCAAAATGATCACCTACCGGAGCAGCGATTACGAAATTAGGTTGTTTTGTGTGTTCCAGTGGGTTTGCCCAAGGGAATAATTTGAACAGAACTCACCTCATTCCAGGGTACGTTGACTGTTCGCGATGTTGGCCGGAAAGGGGTGCGTCCGAAGTGAATGACGACCGAACCGCCTCCGTTCACCATCAGATCGAACCAGCCATCGTCTCCGCGTCAGCGTGAAACCTTCCAATGGATTGCTGCTGCTGACACGTACGCCAAAGAGCCCCAGTCCGCTAGCCGCCACAACCTTGCCTCGTACCACCGCCGATCGACTGTCAATAAATGATGAAGATTATATGCCATTGCCTGTGTTCACATTTGGTCACGCGACTATGCTCATCATTGCCAGAAGTTTGGACGAATAGAACAACTATAAGCTACACTATGTTAAACCGTAAAGCGTGCACAAAGATGTCGCATGCTACTGTACCTCGAATTGAAGTGACTCCAGAACATACTGAGCATGGAAAAAGACAAAAAAAAGGGACAATAGAAGATAACAATAAAGCCAAAAGTGATTAGTTGAGTTAATAGTGCGTTGTGTGTACGTTTTCGTTTTTGTTTTGAGTTAGTGTCTATAATTCCCAATGAAGTAACAAGCAAAAAAAATACAGCGAAAAGATTATGAAAAGCCGGAAAGGAACCACGCTCGATAAAAACCCTCCGATATTAAAAAGAATTAAGTATAGGCATCAATTGTTATGCTCCACAGTTTGTAAATTGAATGTTAGCGCGTCTCATTTACCTTTCATTGAACGCATCCTGTTTGGCGTAGCTTTGAAGACTTCCTTCTTCGATAAGGAATTTCATGCGCTCGTAGAAAGAAGCCGTTACGGCCGGTGGCTGTTTGCGCAACAGGATGTCGATGGGTTTGGGCGCCGTGACGCAGAACGGAGATTTCTTGCAGTGGCGAGTGGCGCAACAATCAGAGTCCTCGCAGTCCAAAAGACCGTCTTTGTCGTTATCTTTGCCATCGTCGCATTCCAGTTCCAAAGGGATGCTGCAATCCGGCCCTTCCCAGCCCTTTTTCGCAGCGACAGCTCCACCCACTTCCTTCAGTCGATTTGCATTGGCCTCGTTTGGAACAGTCGCGAGGGCAGCCCTCCAGAGTGCAGTGCTTTCCGTTCCAGCCGGTAACGCAAAGGCAAGTGCCATTCTTGCACTGACCGTGCTCGTTACATCTCGAATCGCAGAGTCGTTCTTGGCAGAATTCGCCCGTCCATCCTGGGTCGCAGACGCAAGCGCTAGCCTCGCACCTTCCATGTCCGCCGCAATTGATGCCGCAGGCCGATTTGGAACAATCGTCGCCCGTCCAACCGCTAGCGCAAACGCATTTATGTAGCTCCAAACTGAATGTGCCCTGAGCGCCGGAGCAATCGGGTAAGCACTGCATGGCGTCGCTGTCCACGAGGGCGCAATCCGGACCCTTCCAGCCTTTTTTGCACAAGCAAGTTCCGTCAACGCAAAATCCATGATCAGAGCAGGTGGGATGCGGGCAATCCACTAATAACATTTTTCAGCCAGAAAGAACATCAATTTAGCACATTTTTTTAAAATGATAAGCTGAGGAAATTGAAGGAAATTAAATCAAATCAAATATTATTACCGATATCGCAGAATTCACCCTTGAAGCCGCGTCCGCACAGGCATTTACCACCAGAACATTTTCCGTGGCCAGAACAATCCGGTACTTCACATTCATCGTGTTTCAAACTGCATTCACGGCCTTTCCATCCTGGATTGCATTGACATTGGCCGTTGATGTAGTCACCACGACCACTGCAGAGTACTGGACAAACACCTTTTGTTTGTTTTTCCAATGGACAGAAACATTTCGTGTTAATTGAATTGTTTGCTTTTTGTTTTGTTTTTCAAATCAAAAATCAAAAACTTACTTTCACTGCAATCGTCCCCGCCGAAACCGGATTTGCATTGGCATCGGCCCAAGATGCATTCGCCATTGCCGTTACATCCTCGTGGGCAGCTGAGAGTCATGTCACGGGCCAGCGAGATGAGACAGGTGGCCTCTTGAGGATCTCCATCATCGTTGTAAAGCGAAACGAACCAATGGCCAGGTTCCATGTAATGCAATACTTCCTTCTGTACCAAAGACTTGTTTTCCCCACCAAAAAATCAAATCAAATGGTAATGAGCAACAAACAAAACCATTTATGATCTCATTTTGAAAGAAAAAAATTACCGTGGAAGCACGTCTAGCTCGGCTCTTGTAGCCACTGATGATGTGCAGCATGTCGTAGTGGGTGTGCGTTGGCAGGGCGTTCCGGCGTCCGTAGAGTCCGAGACTAGCACTGCGGGGTAGGCCAAGCTCGAAGCGCACATAAGCCGCTTCCGAGTGGTAGAACTGCATGTTCCAGTAGCTGTACGGCGGTATGACGTTGGAAATCTTGTCGCCCAGTGTCACCTGGGCAAACGTCGTGCCGTCTGGTGGGAAACTACGAGCCGGAAACGTGTTGCTACCTATACTCATGAATGAAGTACACAAAGACAAACAGAAAAAAACAAAAAAACAAAAGAAACCATTATAAGTTTTACAAGATTTTTGTTTTGTTTTGTTTGCCAGTTTGCTTTTTGATAAGGAGCAAATAGAAAAAAAAGGTGAACCCGCTCCTCCCCCGCATCGGAAAGAAAAGGAGATCGTGCGCTTCCGGTGAGGGAGTAGGATACTTGTGTGTTTGTGTTCGGATGGACGAGCCGAGATTATAAAAGAGGGAGAGAGAGAGAGAGAAAGAAGAAGTTTTTTGTTTGAAAGAAGAAAAAAAAAAGACGAAGATAACGAAGAATAAATAGACAGAACATCTGACAAGTCAAAGACAGATAGCCCATCAGCGGTAGCAATTTTCTCCATCTGATCACAATAAAAAACAAGTCCAAAGTATGTAAGTATTATATGTGCGGAATAGCATGAAGAAGAGAGAGAGAGAAAGAGAAACAAAACAGGGTGTGTGTGTGTGAGAAAGAAAGAGAAACCAGAAGCGACGGAGCGGGTTCATTTACAATCAACATCCAAGTCTTTCTATGTAGACTTTGCAATCTTGTCAGTCCCGGCGGTGAGTAACGTACAGACGAGCCAACTATACGGAAAACAGTTCCATAAACAGCACAAACACAGCCGACACGCCTCGTCAAAAACATACGAAAAGAGAGAGAGAAGAGAGAGGGAGACGAATGGAAGAGTGCCAAAGTTGTGGAAGTAGGGATAAGAAGTGAGATTATGAAATAAAAACGGAGAGCAAATAGAAGAAGACGAGTCACTTGCCGGGGAAAAAAACACAAGTGTTGGTGTTTCAACACTAAAGCAGGGCATTCAAAAACATGTTTGAGGTTTGGGTTCCCAAGCGCTGGGCACAATTTAGATATTTCCCCAATTCAGCCGTGCGGAGCAATAATTTGAAGCCCATCCATTCGTCCACAAATTGCATAGCAGCGTCAAGATTCCCCCTTAGCATTCGCCAATTTTTTTTTTTTTTTTTTCAATCTCTCCCTCTTTCAATCGTAATCTGAAAACTCTTGCCAGGCATAGCACACAGCCCAGTCAGCCGGAATATGCCCCATTTTTTTTTTTTTTTTTTGAAATCCTTCTTCCTCCCCTCACCTTCTAGGATCAATATCGGAGGGATCATCTTAGTGGTAGTCGGAGTTGTGGCTGTTGTTGTTGTCGGAGTGGTTGTGGCTTCCGTCGGTACGATTGGCTTTGCCGTAGTGGTGGTAGTAGTGGTGGTAGTGGTAGTAGTGGTGTTAGTTAAAGCTTCTGTCATTACGCAGGCCGGAGGAGGTGGACAGCTGAGCGGGACAGGCTCGGGAATGGATTGGGTCACGAAGAGGGAAGTCGGTAGGGCATCGGTGGGCACAGGATCAGGGGTAGTAGTACTAGTGGTAGTAACAAGAGCGTCAGAAGGGCATTGACAATGGCATCCGGCGTTGTCTACATCGACAAAGGAGACGGTGGTGGTGGACTCGGGCGCAAAGATAGCCGACTGGACAACAGGGCCGCGATAGCTGATGACGTCCGGCGGCGCCCAGGGTGACAAGAGTTCTTCAGAAATATTGCCCGCCAGGCTGACTGAAAGGATCGAGGCATGGGAGGAGTCCATCACAACCCCATTAGCATCGTCAGTGACTGCCAAAGGCCTAGCCAGAGGCACAATCACCAACGGCCAAGTGCCGTTGACGCTCGGATCCGGCTCAATTTCATCGGCGTCCGGCGGAAGAGTGTCGTTAGTGACGTTCAACGGCGTCGACTGCGAAACATTAGCATTTAGACGACGGGGAATTTCAAGAGCGTGAAGAAAAGCCGATCCATCGCTTGGCGGGGCTGTTGGCCCACCACCAGCCTCGGTCGACCATAATCCGGCAACGTCATCATTTGCCGGCTGGATCGTGCTGACTTCATCGTCGGTCGGTAGAGGAGCACGGAGCGCGTGAGTCGGTGAAAGAGGCTCGTCAAGGAGCTTGAGCTTTAATTCGTTGTCGCCTCCGTTTGATGGATGAGACGGGCTGTCAGCAACGACATCCACCGCCGAATTGGATGTTGTTTTATTCATGGGAGGTCGGTGCGAAGGAGACGTGAGCTCCTCTTCGTGACGCAGCTGTGGCGCCGGGACGGGAATTGCCGTGCCGAAAGGATCCAACGGAACGATTTCGACGACGTGATCGTCGTACGCGAATTCCGTCGAAGTGTCGTCATCGTTTTCGTTCTCGTTCTCGCTCTCGGTCAGCAATAACAAATGCCCGCCGGCAATGGCAGTGGATTCCGCCGTTCGGTTGAATGATGAATCCGACGATCCAAGCGCAGTTATTATTGAGGTTGGCTGCAGCCGTTGTGTCGTCGGCCGATCTGGCTGCCGAGCGAAAATTGGACCAACAGCTGGACGAGGTGATGGCGTGGCAGTTGGCAGAAGAATAAGCGATTCGGCTACGGCCATTTCGGACGGAACCAAGTCATCGACAAAACCTCCAGCCGCCATGCCCGCATCGGCGTTCTTCTCCTCGTTCGGCTCAGCCGTAACGACTTTATCCGATTTCTCATTTTCCTTGTTGACAATGCCAGACTCTTTGTTATCGCCACTGCTCTCGAAAGCCTCGACGCCGTCGGCCGGCGTCTCCTCATTCTGCTGAGGCCGTTCCGATGGCGGCTGATCAGCCGCCATCATGCGCTGCTCTTGGGCTATCCAATCGCGCAGCATTTCCCAGATCACATCGTCGCCATCCTCCTCCTCCTCCTCCTGATGCTTATCGTTTTGATCACCTCGTCCTTTCTCTTTTGGCTGGCCGGCGGCCGCAACGTTCCGTTTCATCCGATGACTGTGCACAACGCGCAAGGGGGAAGCGGGGTAAGAAAAAGTGGGGAGTCGGACAGCGGTGGTGGGCAGAATGGGGATATTGGCTGAATGACGACGACCACGACCACGACCACGTCGCTGATTGAAAGCGACTAGACGAGCCAGCTGGACAAGTTGGCTCTGTTCTTGCTCGGAAAGACGGACATACGTGATAGAGGCTAAGGCGTTATTACCTCCATGATTGCCGATGCTGTTGCCGCTGCTCACGACGCTGCCGTTGACACCGTCGACGACCGTAGTCAGGTAACCGTTACTGTCCACGCCGCCGTCCACCATGACGGCGTGAGATTTGGCCGGCTGGGGTGGCCAGTTGACAAAGTGAGCCGCTACATCATCCAGGCGAATAAAAAGATAAAAAGACAAAAATAAATAAATAAATAAATAAATAAATAAATAAAAATAAGCGGAAAAAGGTCAGACGGGCAATCGATTGAGCTGTTGTCTTTCTTTCACAAAACCGGGAACAAACAGACAAAAGGATTCGTCACCGAGGTCACGATAGAGCACGAAAGAAAACAAAGTCAGGCGAGTGAACGATAGCCTTCCGTCATTGATACTAATGATCAGCCCCTTAAGGGGGGGACCTGTATCCTTAATCGATGGGATTTATCGTTCGTTGCCCAGTGGAAAACAAACAAGACAATGGATCCCCGTTGTTTTCAAATTTCTGCTTTTTTTTTTATGTTGCATCTCTTGGTGGATGTCGAGCAGGGGACTCGTGTGGGAATAATCAAATATGTATACCTGTTAGATAAGCGACGGCGGCAGCCAGGACGGCCGAAGTCAACATCAACAAGATGGCCGTGCACTTCCAGGAGCAGCGCGAAGAGAAGCTGAGGCTCTTCCGCAATCCACCTACACCGCCCATGACGTTCCGGCTGTGTGGGCTGGTAGGGCTGAAAAGACTCGACTGCGGTCGGACGCCGGACATTCTCAGTAAACACCTACACCCATCATCATCATCATCATCCAGTAATCAAACAACCCACACACACACAAACAAATGGATTTTCTTTGATTAGTCGATCAGAAAAAGATGGCGGAGCAAAGTTACGATAAGAGATTGGGGGGGGTGGGTGATAGGGTTGAGAAAGCTGCAATGGACGGGGATGATGGATTCGATGGAAAACCAATTGGAAAAAGCGGAGCCATTACCGGTCGGGTTGTGCTGCTGCTGCTGCTGTTGCTGTTGTTGTAGTTGCTGCTGTTTCATGTCGTTATTACTCTTGGTCGGACTGCCGGCCAAATTGTGTTTGTAGTCCAGCGTAGAGTTCTTGGGCAGGTCTGTGCAGTTCGTAATCGAATCCCAGAAAGACGAGGAGAAAAAAGAAAAGAAAAAAGGGAGACAAACAAGAATAAGAAGGACATTAGAAAGACATTAGCGACACACACGGCAGTCTGTTATTTCTCTCGAGTTGGTGTTGCCGACTTTATTTAAATGATGTACCACCACATGAAGGCTATCCCTCCCCCAGTCTCTCTCTCATTTCGTTTGCGTATTAGCGCGTTTAGCCCATTCCGACGTCAACGCCGCTTTCTAAACCAGACTGAGCCGTAAAAAATAAAAAGAGCGCGACGGCATCCGGCCGAACCAACGACAATAAAAGCGAGACGGGCAAAATGCGGAGAGACAGAGACAAATAAACCAATGAATACCGTCCACATAAAAATAAAAACAACAACAACAAAAACATAACCGAGAGAATGGAGGAGACGGTCTCTGGCGGAGAGGCAAAATGCCAGAAAACGGGCACCCCAAAGTTATTGCCTGGTATGGCCGTTTTATTCGCTAGATCAGTTTGATCCGCGTTCTAATGCGACGCAAAAGAAAAGCAAGAAAAGCAAGAAAAAAAGGAGCGTAAAATGGTATACGCCCGTTTCTCAATGGCCAAACGCATAAAACAAAGTGGACAGACGGACAAGCGACGAACCGGAAAACGGAACCGACAGCCGTGAAAAGAAAAAGGGGATCAACGTTTTGATTACCGGCAGGAATAAATTTGGAGCTGCAAGGCGCCTGTTTGAGTAGAGTTGTGGGATCGCTGTCCATCTCGTTGTCCATGACATCTTTTGTGCTAAAACTGTTATTGGCCACATGGTGCGGATGCTGGACACCGTAGCCGGAGAGGTGCGGATGGATGGCATGGTGGGGCGGCGTGTAGGCGGCAGTTGGTAATGCGGGACGTGCTGCGCCATCATCATTGCCGTGCGATGCGGATACGTCGATCCGCTCGACGAAGAGGATGACGACACCAGGGTCGTCATGCCCGTCGACGACGGATGTCCCATTTGGCGGCCATTCAGGCGGCCCATGCTGCTACTGTTTGTACCTCTCGATGGAGGCGTCTGATATTGTTGTTGTTGATGTTGCGCGGAAATGTGATCATCCAAGTTGTGATCCTCCTCGTCTTCGTCGTCCAACACCAAAAGTCCAACTAAAATTTTATTTTTTTTTTTCAAAAAGTGGAGGAAAACAAACAGAGATGTAGTTGTTGTTGTCATTGGATCTTGCAATTTTTTATTTTTAATATTTTTTTTTTTAGGGGGAGGTAAGCTGAATCCGCTTTGTTCTGCTTATTTATTTTTTTTTTGCGATAGATCCGAATCGATAAAATCCCTCCCTTCCCCTCCGGTGGTGGAAAGGAAGAGAGATGCAACTCACTCGGAATATTGCATGCGAAATGATCTTAATAATAATTCCACGTACATAATTCTAGGAAAAGTACTAAGCGCAAGAACAGTAGCGAATATCATTAACGAGTCTCATTATAAGCTTGCACACACCCTACTTCACCCGATCCTTCAACGATGACTGCCAAAAATAAAAACTCATCATCGTACACGGAGAAGGTCAGAGTGCGCGGCAGGCGACCGTAAAAGGTTAGAAAGATCGTCGAACAAAACAAAAAAAAAGGTTGGATCTCTTCTTTCGCATCACGACGGGACAGTGTGTCACGGCTCTTGTCTAATTATTAGACGTCACCGGCTATATCGTGCGGCACGCTACGGATGCGCATCAATTTCATGGCAAGCGCGGCAGATCGATTTCGTTTATCCCTTAACGGTTGATGATCCTATCATGCCCAAATAGCCTTTCATACAATTTTCTATATCCATACGGCATTTGTCGTCCACGATGTAAAATGAAACAACGTGGTGCGTGACCGGCATTTTCTTTTCTTTTTTTGCTGTTGAAAAATGAGGGATCACTTTCGTAGCAGATCTCTAGGATTTTTGTGCGTTGTTGATATAAAAAAACTAAACTAAAAGAATAATAAAAATTAAAACAAAAAAATTGCGAGGAAAAGGAGAAGCAAATGTCGATAAAGGGAAAAGGCGTTCAAGTTGAAGCTGAGGAAAATCCATAGCGAAAAAGGACGAAGAAAGAAGAAGAAAAAAGGAAGAGGCGGAACGAGAACAAGCCGAAGCGTGGGAGAGTGCGCAGCAGGAGATCTGGGTCTGGCGCTTATTTGAAAGGCGTGGATTTGACACTGTCAAAGTATTAAGAGAGGCGACGCGTGGAATGGAACGAAAAAGAAAAAAGAAGCCCATCTCATTCTTCTTGAAAGGTGCAAACACACACACACACATATACAAAAAGGGACGAAAGTTTAACTAACAAAAAAGAAAAAGAAAAGTTGAACATGAACGCAAAAAAAAAGAGTAGACGAAATCAATAGCGGTCAACTTTGAGCGGTCGAAGGCGTTCCCTTCTCCCCCCCCCATTCTTTCAACAACAAAAAAAAAAGAAATACTTTTGAAGTAACCGTACACACAGAATGTTGACTCAGTGGGCTTCTCCCGAGCATTTGGCAGTTTCGTATATTTTTCTTCTTTTTGCTTCTTTAACATTTGCTTTTGATCTATTTTTTCCCCGTTAGTAAGGGTGTGCTAGAAAATGGCTAATAAATAGAGAACTGCCAAGCACGTTGGACAAGTTGAAGTGGCACACTCGACTCTCGATCGCTGAGCTGTGTGAGCTGGTCGTCAGTGAAGACTTCCGCTCTCCGAAGAGGCAGCGAGAGAAAGAGAGAGAGCTAAGAAAATAACGTTACTCTGGAACAATATTTGTCCGAGTTGGGTGGAGTGTTTTAATCCCGTGTTATTGAAGACCTGCATGCAGACGTACAACGTTGTGTGTGTGTGTGACACGTTTGGGGAAGCGAATCACCAAAGAGCTGGAATAGTTTTCAGAGGCGGAAGCCATTCTCACACTGGGATCTCTTTTGCACACACATCAGACACACAACATAGACACGTAGAGAACAGAGGCAAAAGACTCGAGCGACATTTGGACACTCGACACTCGTTCCATCGCAATATATACACACACGTGGAAAGGCGAAATGAGTGAGAGGCCAAACCCACTTGAAGCGAATTTCGCCACGGGTGACAAGAAAAATAAATAGCCAGACGCGTTTCCTGACCAAGGGCGCGCTCTCTTTCCGTCCCAATCAATAACAACAAGCATCGACAGCGGGAAGCACGCACACACACACACACACACACACACATACAAAAAATAAATAATAATAATAAAAGACTTTCACTTTTTAATCAATGATTTGCTTCATAGAAAAGATTGATGATAAAAAAAAAAATGAAAATCACGATTAAACGCAGATCAAAGGGTAAACTGATTTCTCTATGAACTGAATTTTAAACATTCATTTAAACGCAATTTTGTGTGTGTGTGTGTGTGTGTCTTGTTGTCGTTATTTGGCAGATGATGGAGCGTTTTCGACGTGATCTCATTTCTTTCATTTTCGCTTGGACTCTCGCTTCACGCCAAGGCCTCCATTCATGAATGAACATTCGTGACCACCTTCGCTCTCTTTTAACTTATTTTGTGTGTGTGTGTGTGTGTTCCACTTGACTGCACACTCCCAGCACTCGATACAGCGACATCGATCAAAAGATAGACAAGAGTAAGAGAGCTATTCTTGGATAGACTACAGTCTCGTCCATGGCCCAAAAAAAGAAAGAAATAAAAAAAAAGTCGAGATCAGCGTCTCTCGGGGAGCACTTTCACGGCAGATTGGTCGCGCCCCCCCCCCCCTTTCTTCAATACTCTCTCTCTAGCATTGA
Source organism: Daphnia magna (assembly GCF_020631705.1). NCBI lineage: Eukaryota > Metazoa > Arthropoda > Branchiopoda > Diplostraca > Daphniidae > Daphnia > Daphnia magna. Next base: position 9,093,129 of record NC_059187.1, read on the forward strand.
GATAGGCACACTGTACTACTAGTACTATACAAGTATCACCACGGGGAAGCCAAAGGCAATCCAAAACATATCCCCGAAAAGAAAAAGAAAAATTGTTCTTTAATTTTTCTTCTTTCTTTCTTTATTTTTCTCAAGCGGAGGCGGAGGGCGCGCACGAGTCGACGTTTGCGAGCCATCAATCTGTCACTGAAGAAGACAAGCGGCAAAGACAGTGACTGAGTCGACTGATTAATAGCAGGAGAGCATTAAGATAGAAGGGCGGAAAGTGCACAACATAAAAATCAACGTTAAAAAAAAATGAAGTACAAATAAAAAACATAAAAAAATAAACACCTTTTGAATATTACAAGAGTGAATACCATATGGGATATGTTTTAATACAAATATTTCTATGATATCAGCTGGTGGCGTTCAACGAAACGTTGAACCCCATCCCGTTTTGGAGGGGTTGGGCGCTTTCGTGCATCGGCCTTTAATAAGAAAATGGACGACGACAACAACAACAACATCGTTCGGGGAGGAATAAAAACGAGTGTGGCGACAACTTGCGCCATCAGGTCGTAAAATATCGGAGACAGAAAGAGAAAAGAGCGGATCGTTGTCACCCGAGTAGAGTGTACAAATCAAGTGGAGACGCGCAATTAAAAAGAGAGAACGGACGGGGGGGAAAAGGAGGGCCGTCTCCTGTTTTTTCTCGTGCTAACTAAGGTGGAGGTCCCTGCCATACCCCTTTTTATTTGGCATATTTATACGAGTTACATGTTTTATACTTGATGTACACACACACACACACACTAGACGATGGATGGCCCTATCAACATCCACTCTCTTTTTTTCCAAAATAATTCGCCTTTTATTTTTAAAGAATTTGTTTTCTTCTTTTGGGTATTTCATTTTTTTCTTTTTTCTTCTTCTTTCAACTAGAGTGAGACAGAAAGAGTTCTTACAGAGTCCACACCCAAAGCGGTTGGGAGCAATTCGCTTTGCTTTGACGATGGCGCCGTGTGATAATGGGCACACGCAGTTTCCCGGGTTAGCTAACCAAAAGAATAAGAAAAAAAAAGAATGTGGAGGGACATGAACGAGGTATTATAGTTAGGCTATCATTAATCGCTGTAATTCAATGTTGTTGTTGTTGTTGTGTATAAACCCCAGCAAGAGATCTTGCAGTGTGGAAAAAAATAAAATAAAATAAAGAATAAACTTTGAGTTTTATTTTGTGCAAAGTCATGATGGAATTATAACCGGCTGCTGCGCCATCGACCCAACTCTCTCCCATTCGGATGCGGTTGGCGTTTCAGAAAGACCAACAACAACAACTCCCTTTCTAACTTTTGATCCAAGTATTTTTTATTTTTTATTTTTTTTCCCCCTCTCCTTTACCCAACACATTTAGGAAAAGAAGAGGCAAATGTAGTCGATCAACCCCAATATTCACGACGATGCGGATGTTAGAGCGGCGCAGCTGATGAATTTCACGTTGCGACGACTCCGGCAAACGGAAACCACAACAGAAAAAAGACGACGATCGCATGGCGCTCTATATAAGCTTCGTTAGCTAATGGCTTCTGGCTCGGATGTGTATACAATAACATATCTGTCATCCATCCATCGGGCGGAGAGAGAGAGAGAGAGAGAAGTGTACAGAACGCGTTTGCACCACACACACACACACAATATCAAAACCTAGCCAACACACACACATACACACAGAGAGAGAGAGAGACACTTTGGAAAGGGAGGCAAAGCAGACAACACTGTCACGATCGATATATAGAAGGAACGGTTGCGGGATTGGCATCATTTCCGGCTGAAGCTCTCACGAAATCCGGAATCTCTTGACTCTTCTCCAATTTTGTTGTGTTTGTTTTGTTTTTTTTTTCTTTTCCCCTCTTCTTATTTTCTTTGTACATGTGGATGTATAGTTTCTCATCCAACAGAGTCTCTCTCTCTCTCTCGTCTTATTGGAGCACTACTTTTCCCATCCTACCCCCTTTATAAATAGGTATACTTTATACCTACAACAATTGCGTATTGATTTCTACGCATCCAGCAATGGATTATAATCGATCCGTCGACTTCCTTCAACTCTTTCTACTTTTCCTTCTTTCTATTTTCTTGCCAGTCGGTACGGTACGTTTCATCAACAAACAACAGCCCCTCATTTCATTTTCTTTCACCCCCTTCCCCTCCCCTCCCCCCAAAAAAATATCAACAACGAACACCGGAAGAGACTCGCAGCCGCATTTGTTTTTCTTACACTAGCGGTGTGCTCCGGAGTAAAAGGGTCTCACTCTCAAAACTTCCTCAACTCTTAGTCTGAGCAGTTGGCCCCGCATTCTTATCTGTTGTGTCCCACGGTTGCCAATATTTGCGTACCCCAAATAAGAAAAAAAAATAAATAAATAAAGAAAGAAGAGGTCCCAAAAAAAAAGGAGAGAGGACCCCCCCCTGTCGGTGCGTGAGAGACGGATTGGGGGTGTACAGGTCTGCTGCGCATTCTGCATTTGAGGCTGGCAAGACAAACAGCAGAGCTCGTCACTCGGCAGGGAAGAGTCGGACGCGAGATCAATTGATCAAAACAGTGAAACGTTGGAACAGGAAAGAGACGAGAAGACGACGGGACAAGTGGAGGGCCAAAGTCTACATAGACGTGTACTACCACAACTAGAACTCGTCCCCCCCCCTTTAAACACACACACACACACTGGGGGTCTGAGGTCTTTTCACGAGTCCCACGTCTTGTTGGTTTATGGAAATGGTTCGTAGCCCGTGTTTTCAACCCTGTTTTAAACCCCAAATTTCTGTATGACAAAGTACACACACACACACACGCACATATCGATGCTAACTACTAGTTGGTACTACCCCACAAGCTCTTCTCGCACCGGGGGACTGTGAAGAAAAAAAAAAGGGGGGAAACTGCACATCGTGACATGTTTTTCAAGTCAAAGAAGAAAAAAATCCCACAAAATTCGTTTCAGTGCTGATCTGTCTCTTTGAAATCTCTCATCTTCTTTTCCTTGTTTTGTTTTTGAAGGGAAAAACGGCGAGAGCTTCAACTAATTAAATAAAGGGGGAAAATAAAGAAAGGTGTTTGGTTCCTTATTGGCTAAAGAACAGACAGACATCCCTTTAAAAACGAAAGGGCGACGTGTGGGGAGAAGAGGGCCGGATACAATGTGGAGAAGGCCACGCACAAGAGACAAGAGAGAAAGTGATCTCACAGCGGGGAGTTGTCTCCTGTACACGCTCGTCCGTCCAGCACACAATCCACACATTCCGGCCCGTTGCTTCAATATAGTTGGCTGGGCTTTACTTAAAAAAAAAGAATGAAGACGAGAAACCTCATCGACGCCGACAGGAAACGGAACGGAACTAAATGGACGGAAAGATATCGGGAACCGGAACAAATGCAATTTAATGATCCGTGTTCAGAGAGAGAAGAAGAAGAAGATGAAAAAAAAAAAAAGGGCCTACAGAATTTTTCATGTCGCCGAGTGAAAGAAAAATCTCATTAAGGATGTACTGGAACAAAGAGCAGAGGGTTTGATGGCCGGTCTATGAACGTCTGCATAAACAAGCCCAGCTCGTTAAAAATGATTTTTTTTTTTTCCTTAAAAAAATTTCACGCGTCCCTTCCGTCGCCCGCGGCAGAACGTTCACATGTAATGGTAGTTTTTTTTTCATTTTCGCTGCAATTACAAATGGATGTGTGTTGGTGTTTCAAGTGATGGTATTTTCTTTCTTTCCCCCCGTCGTAAGTTTAATCTAACAAGATGTGATTGCCAGAGTAGAGAGAAATAAAAAAAAACGACTGGACTTTAGAGAGCAGATCCATCTTGTTTGCAACGTACGTTTCGAGTAAACACATGTCTGCGCGTGAACGTTCCTCCTTGTCCACTACGTTCATAGACTCGTCCATTTTTCTTTTCCTTGAAAACATGTTGGAATTGGAACTCTTTTTTTTTTTTTTCATCTGTTTTGTTTTTCTTAACGCAATCGAAAAGCAAGAAATTGATGATGGCCGTTTGTGATGTTGTCGATCATCCATCACTGATGAATCACGGACTTTTTCTTTTCTTTTTTTTTTTTTATTTAACAGTTGAGGTCGTAGATGACGAGGGAATTTTTTCCCCCTTCCATCAGACAGTCACATACCTAAAGGAGAGTTGGATGATGGAACGTTGCTGGTCAAGCCATAACTACAGGCATTTTTTAAAAAACAAAGACTCAGTTTTTATTATTATTATTATAGAGTTGCCTGGACGCCTTGAAAACGGGGTTGATTGAAGAGACAAAAAAAACAAACAAATGAAGAGAGTCGAGTCAGGTTTGAAAGGTGGGAACTTTGCGCAAGGATCGCTCAAGGCACAGACTGATGAATGCGTCGCGAAAACATGCCGTTCTTGTCCTTCAGAGTTGACAAACAAAATGTTCCTCGTCGCCGGTCTAAAGATCATTTTTTATCATTTTCGATGTAACAAAACAGCAAGGCAACAAATGGGCAGAAGCCAAACGTGCAATAGCAAACAAATGAGTCGGGAACTTTGCGGGGAAAGAACAAAAAAACAAAAACGTCTCCGCTGGATGTAACACGCAGCGTAGATATCAATCGATAAATATCAAGAAGAAGAAAAATCTTTTGCCAGCCCTTCCCATCTTGTGTTTTTTGGCCCCGTCTCATAACTTTCCAACGATGGATGGATTGAGCAGATCGGATAAATGAGGCAAAACAAACCCAAATGGTTTTTCATGAAAACAACAAAAAAAAAAAATAAATAATAGAAGCGCTGGTCGTAAAAGTGCCAATATTTTCTATTTATACATTTTTTTTTTAGCTTTTGTCGGAGAAGAAAGAAAGAAAGAAAAAATAAATAAATAAAATTGACGGAGCCCACCCAACAGAAACAACAAGACGCGGGGGCCCCAAAACAGCAGATGAAAAGCAGCCAGGGGTGGGAAACGGTTGTCTCACTGGCTCGTTACACACAAGACACACACACCCAAACGTTTCGAGAAAGATGATATCTCATCTATGCCGTGCACAGCATATGCCTTTCGTCTATTTGATTTACCTCCCTACTTCTTCTTCGGCGGGACGATGTTGTTGATACAAACAAGAGAGAGACAGAGACAGACAGGAAACAAAACATTGGGAAATCAATGTCGAAGCGTCACACACAAGAAAGGGGCCGAGGATCTTTCCTTTTTATTTTATTTATTTTTTATCGACGCGTCGAACGCGCGACGTCTTGATTATAACCAAAGGCAAAGACGACGACAACATGAAAAACGCAGGGAGATGTACGAGCTATCATAGATATAAACCCACACAAAGATAGGACCTGTGTGTGTGTGTGTGTGTGTGTGTGGGGGTGGGGGTTATTTCAATACATTCAATGGCCGTCTCTGTGTCAGCTGCTGCCGTGCCACTGGAGATCGGGTGCAGAGTTAACAGAAGAAAAAAAAAACACAACCAGCTGGACCCGATATATATGCTAATCTAATGGGCCTCCTTGTAAGGCACTGAGTAAAATCTTTTTTTTTTTCTTTTTCTTGTTTCTTTTCATTTCGTGTTTGTGTCAGTCTTTTTTTTTTTTTTTTTTTTAAGAAAAGAAGAAGAAAATTTGGGCATTTCTGATTCGGTTTGGCCACGTTATAAGTCAAGGGGTTTGGTCGTCTGATCAGGTGTTACGAGACAGCGATGAAAAGGGTTTTTAAACAAGAAGAAGAAGAAGGAAAAAAAAGAGAGAGAAACGGTAATGAATCTGTCGATTGATAGGAGAGAGAGAGAACTAGATTTCCCAGCAGGTTATCAAGGTACAAAACACGCCATCGAAAAACGTGTTGTGTTTTCTTTTTCTTCTTCCCCTGTTGTATGTTTGCGTCTTGTCCCATCCATCAATCGCAGGTCTTTTCCTTTCATTATTACATTGCCTTATTCAAACCGTTTCATTTCGTTCCCTTAATCGCCTATCCGTTTTCCCCAAACGTTGTGTAAATCGGGCTCGAACGATCGTAAAGCGATGCGTTTAAAAGAAGAAATTCTTTTTCAAATGAAAACAACAAAAACTTTGGGAGAACAAGAAAATAAAATAAAAGAGTGTTCTTAAATAAGAGAAGAAGAAGAAAAAAAAAAGACGCCAACCGATCGGAATCTCTTTTTTCTCTCTTTATCTCCGCTTTTTCTCTCTCTCGTGCCCAGATGTTTCTCTCCTCTTTAATGTCCGGCAATAAAACGAAATAAAATAAAGAATAAAAAAAAAAAAGGCGAAGGGAGGGAGACGTCATCGATGTACAGCAAAAGGGAAAAAGAAAAGAAAAAAAACTGATCTTCATCGTTATAAAATAAAAATAAAAAGGCCAAATGCTATGTGCCTTTTGTCAACCTAGACACAGCCGGGAAAAAAAAAAAATATCAACAGCAGCTGTTTGACAACGACATCAAATCAGGAATTCGGACGTCGGGAGTGATCCGTCCGGCCCGTAAACAAAAAACCGGGACGTATCAATGAAAAAAAAAAAAAAACCAATCTCCCTTTTTACATCGATTTATTTATTTATGTTTTACCTTGTACTTTTGGCAGGGAATCCGTCCTCTTTGACACTGTCCAAAATGTAAGAAATCCCAGATTGTTCAATATATCGTCAACGATCAACATGGAACAACACACAATCTCATCGAAGAACAAATAAACAAATAAATAAAAAAAAGGACTGGAATCACACTAACGAATTTTCTCGTTTTTTTTTTTAAACTAAAACCACACACGTCCATCCAGCTCGGCGTACGGCAATAGACTGAATGTTGCGAGAAACCCCACGGCCGGATTTTCCTTTTTTTTTTTTTCGCCCCCCCCACCACCACCTCTCTTCCAACTATAGCGCCGTGGTTTGTGTGTTCCAGCGCAGCAGCACTTTCGTTCTCTCTCTCGCCCTGCGGGGTAAAAAGGGCGGATACACGCCAGAGAAAGAAGAACTCTTCTCCAGCCCCCGCCAACCCGCAATATCCTTTTAAGAATACGTGCGTACAGAGACACGGAACATTTGACCGCAGAAACAACAACTCATATACGACGACAATGCTATTACTCTATGGCAGTTAAGACTGTAAAACCATATTACATTTTCCTCTTTTTTTTGTGTGTGTGAAAAGACCGACTTGGCTATTTTCTTTGCCCCCTTCAAACAAAAAAATAAAATATTATCAAGATGGAAGGGGAGAGAAAAAGAAAAGGAGTTTTGGCGCGGCGGGGAGATTGGATTGGAAGAACGGCTGGTAGACAAGAAGGAGGCAATAGCATATCCTATATACTCCCGTAGAGAGAGAGAGAGCGCACAGACACACAAATGTTCCATTGCGAGAGGAGCGAGGCAGAAAGGATGAAGAGCGTAATCCTTGCGATGGCTCCTGGGTTCCGGCGAAGAATAGAGAACGGGGGGGTCATCGACAAAAAAAAAAGAAAAGACGACGACCAAGAGTCTTAAGTTTTTACAGAGACAAGAGTAAGAGACACACACACGCAGTGAATGGGATATGTTGTAGTATTTTTTTTTTTCTGTCGTTGGATATGGATGGCACTGCTAGAAAGAGACTCTCTTTCTCTTAGTGTTGAAAGACACTCGTTTTTGTGTTATGTCACGGACCGGCAGTTTTCCATGAAACAAACTCTAAATCCCCACCCCCCTTTTCACCTTCTTAAATAAAAAAAAAATTTTTGTTTTGTTTGTTATCTTCTTCTATTCTTTAAAACTTTTACGGATATTAGTCCGTGAGCTTCTTCCTAGACACAATGACACAAGATCTTTACAGCTACGAACAAGTTTTTTTTTTTCCCCTTTTTCAAACTAAAATTTCCCACCACAAGGAAGAAGAAAAAAAAACCGGACAGAGAAAGAGCGGAAGAAGAAAAAAAGGAATTGAACATTGATGGACCAGCTACAATAACAACAACACCTGCGTGCGCTTTGCGTACACACACATTGGTCCCATTGCCGGCCATTATCCCACACACAGCATCTTCCCGCTATATCCCCTTTAAAGATGTACAAGTACAATGCAATGCAATACAATCATGTGGAATGTTAAGTGGAAAATACTTTGCTCCGGTGAGCTGCTGGTGATAGCTAAGGAATGCTCTTTCCTTTCCTTCCCCCCTGTTCCCCCCTTCCCCCTTACACACACTAACACGTCAGGTTTTATTATTTCTTTTTTTCGCTCCTCGAGTCCTCATCATCTACCCTGATTTGCCCAGGTGCTATTGTGCATCTCTGGATGTGAATTCATTTAAATTTCTAACAAAAAAAGGAAAGGGGGGTAGCACTTCACAAGAAAAAAGAGAGTCCATTAATGAAACATTTTTCTTCTTCTAAAAAATACTTTTTAGAGACCACCAAAGTTCCTCCCTTCACATTTCGTCGACAATTGAAATAGACTCAGCCAACAAAGTAGTTCATCATAAAATGAAAAAAAAAAAGAGAGAAGACGGACAGGCAGACGGGCATGTACCTATTTTCATAAAGGATTACTCCGTTCAATAACTAACTCTCCAATAACCCAAGAATGTGTGAAGGAAAAATTCGAGCACAATTTCATTCATAAAATAAAGAATTCAAAAGAAAAATTTGAATCGAGGACGCCATCATGTGATGGCCACGTGACTGTTCCTCTTGGATGATTGAATCCAATTTTTAGAGGGGACTTTATGGACGGAAGTGATATGTAAAATAGACACACACACACAAAAAAGAAGAAGAGGCTAACGTTCAGCCCGGATGGGGGAGGACGATCAGCATACAAAGAAGATGACACGCTTTTGAAAAACACATTCGGTTTTGTTCCAATCTCGTTGGTTCCCAACATCTAAATTTACTTTTCGTGGCGGACCTGTTTCGTATCGATATTACAATGCCAGCCGTATGTGCTGGATGCTGTCCACTATACGGCAGACAGATGATGGAATAGAGAGGGGGGAGAGAGAGAGAGAGAGAGACGGCATGCCACTCTGTCGAGATTATAATTGGGGGCCGGTATGTGTCGACTGTAGAGTCAACGAGAGAAGTGCTCGAGTAGTTTGTGGCCGCGAGATGAAGAGATGTGGCAAAAAGGCAGGCGCACAACATCATTCCATCCTGTCCAGATAGAGAAATGCGTACAATAAAAGGCCTCTATATAGACACTGACTGCGTACGTTACTACGAGACCAGTTGGTACATGATTCCATGATTTAGTTCTCAGAGGAGAACGGGGGATAAATAAAAAGAAAGAAAGAAAGAAAGAAAGAGGCCTGTCTGGCTAATGTCATCAGGCGGCTGGCCACAACGGCGGCCAATGCTCTTTCTCTGTGTGTAGCAGAGATCTCCATCTCTTTTCAAGTGGATGCAGACGCAGTTGAGGTCATCCGCCGGTTCCACACAATAAGCGACATTGAAACAGACCAAAAGTATTTTTTAATTTTTCTTTTTTTCTTTTCAGTGGGAGTTTATCAAAAAGAATTTGAATGAATCAAGTTGAAATAGTTTTTTTTTTCTTCTTGTTCTGGGAATGAAAAAATAAGGCTGGCCATGCCCATCAAAGAATAGAGCTGAATAGTAATGCCTACCACACACAAATACAGAGAAATGAGAGGGCGCGGTGGTTTAAAAACCATTCGCTACAACGGCCGCCGTTCATTTTTTTTTGTGTACTCTCTTTGGTGTCGAATTTCCATCAGTTTAACCCGAAATGCGATGGAGGAATAAAAAGAGATTTTTTTTTCTTCTTCTTCTTCCTTGGGCCTTACACACATCACGTCTACGTGATAAAGAGAGGGGTGCGTCGAACAGGGGGGAAAAGAAGAGCGCGGGAAAATCAAAAAAAAAGTGAGTGAAAGCCGTTCGGTCCGGTTGGCACATCACCGCATCAGTGAATTGGGTTATAAAAGAGAAAAAAAAAATAAATCTACTATGAAGGTACTGTATGTCTAACGCGTTTCACATCAACGGGCTCTACGAATGCGCATTACTGGTACACGTTTAGTATTTAAAAAAAAAAAAAGCGCATTGCATGGATGACGTCCAGATTGGCAGTTGAATGGTCCAGGGACAGTCTTTCGAAACTGACGTCTACATCACCCTCTCCCTGTTCAACCCATGACTCTTTTTTCTTTCCTAGTCAAAGAGGGGAGATATTTACGTATTTGATTTTTATTTATTTATTGTCAGTCAGAAGGAAAAAAAGAAGAGAGAGAGAGAGGAACGAAGGGGGTATATAAATATACAACCGACAAGGTTGCTAAAGGATTAGATGGACGCGGCTTGTGTGCAAGACACACAAGAGAGTCGAAGAAAGAGGACCTTGGGTGGGGTTTTGTGTTTTCCTTCTTCTTCTTCTTGTTTTTGTCTTCTTTTTTGTTAACCCTAATTTTTTTTTTAAAGGAGAAATTTATATGTGGAACTTAAACGGTTAAACTCCCCTGCGAATGGCGCGGTCTGGTGCGCTTTACATTTTTTTTTTTCCACTTGTTTTTCCAAAACCATAGTAACGAAGTAATTCGAGAGCTGGTAAACCACCTTTTCTTATTTTTCACTTTAGTCTTTTTCCCGAATATGGTACCGTTTCTCCAACTCCCCCTACACACACACACACACACACACACACACACACAAAAAAAAAAGGGTGGGTTATACTAAAAATACGGTAAATTGATCGGCTTCTCAACAAACGTACGACCCTTTAACGAGCTTTACGATTCAAACCCCCCCCAACGAAACAAAACAAAACATGCCCTTCACATCTGATAACGTAAAGCTAAAAAAGAAAAAAAAAACCTACTTCAAAGCTCTCTGTTCAATGCACTGTTCAAAGAAAAACACAAAATCGATCAGCACCAGAAAGATGGAAGGCGAAGAGGCCACAGAGTGCTGGAGCAAAAGGACGTTCCCTGCCGCGTCTGCTATTACAAAGTCAAAGAAGACTTTGGTGAGAGGACTTCATCATCGCTGCTGCTGGTCCCCCCTCCTTTTCCTTCAACATTTCTATAAATCCCCCCCCCCGCACACACACACACACACGGTATAATTGTGTACATATGTAAGGTGCATTTCTTCTCTATACGTGTATAGTGTTTACAAATCATTTTTTATATTCGTGTTTGGGTGTACCGTCTGCCTGAAGAAGAAGAGAGCCACAAAGGGTCGGTGGTGGGTCCGCTCAGCGTGGGGTTAGCGCGTCTCGACGTCATCATCATGTGTGTGTAAAAAAAGAAGAGACGAAAAGGGGGTAGGGGAGAATAAAGAAATGCAGCCACTATACGAACTTGGGATATCGTTCCCGACACACGTTCATGAAAGATTCAGACATGAGCCGAGCAAAAGATGCGATGCTAAAAGCAAACTCTCTTGACAGTTGGGATATAGAAAGAAAAAAAGAAGCATCCAGATTCTTTCTACTCCCTTCCTTCGATTCCGAAAAAAATGTTGTAAGGAATTCAAATCCAATCTCCCAATGTCCACCAAACTTGGAAAGTTCGAGTCGAAAAATTCCGAAGAAACGCCGCAAGTTTAAACACATTTTTAAGACGTAAACATAAAGGGGGGGGGGGACGAGAAATGAGTTTTTCTTTCATTTAAAAATATCAACAAAGAATGTCGCATGGCGTAGTGCCCCTCCTCCCTGTTTCGTTCCGGTTTGTCTCTCACACATTTAAAAAAAAAAGGTGACGAAAAAAACAAAACAACAACTGCCAGTGACGAACGTCACATCCACCGTAACATACACACATACAACAAATGTCTATAAACTCTTTTTAAAAAAAAAAAAGAGTCGAGAGATACATACGGTCCTATGTTGTGTTAACCCTCGTTTCAATCTCCTTTTATTTTGTTCTTCATACATCGATGAAGAGGGGATTCCTTTTTGTGTTTCTGGCGGATCAAACTCGATTGATCCCACGGATCTTATACATGTCAATGTGATGTTTGTGTTAGGAAGCTACTGCTAGACGCTCCTTTCAATGGTCAGAAAAAAAGAAAAATTGCAAAATCCACATAAAATGAAAGAGACTGCCGCTTTCAAAAAAAAAAAAGAAATGTCCTTTTCATCCTGAATTGAAATGAATGAGACGGGGGGGGGGACGCTTTTCATCGGCAGGGGGGTGAGTATAGAGACAAGTATAATCCCCCAAGATCAAAAGCCCTCCTCTGATTACACACTCACATTTGAGTGTTGGAGACCGACAGACAATGCAAGAAGAATGGCAACTTATCATTCTTTTTGCACGCGCCACGCCCCTCGTCACGAAACACTTTGCCTCTTGATGAAGACGTGAAGACAATGGCAAAAAAAGAAAAATTAAAAAGAAATCATCGATCCAAAAATATTATAAACAAAAACTACTCGACATTTTGAGAAAAAATGCTTCATTCAACAACATGAAAGAAAAAAAAAAAAGGGCGTCGGCTGCAGTCTTTTGTTTTGTTTTTATTCGACACCAAAAACGACCCCCTGTTGGTCAGCGGGACGTTGTCGCTAAATCCCATGTAAAAGTAGGGATGGAACGTGCCTTATATAACCGAGACAAACACACACACACAGACACACAAACAAATGAATCTTTTGGAGTCGGTGGGAAAATCAACGTCAAAGGGGATCATGAAAGACCTCAAAAGCTCCTTCAAATGCAGGAGCTCTTCATCACCAGTCTCTTTTACATTTAAAACAAGAAAGAAAAAAAAAACAAAAGCTTGCGGGGTCTAAAAGATGATGAGAGGCACAACTGGCCGTCGCTAGATATGGCCGACATTAAATGCGAGGCCACAACTCGTTTCTTCAGACTTTTAACTGTCAACTAAAATACAAAAAAAGCCTTCGCAACCCACCCAAAAATTGCCGCTGTAAGTCGGTCGTGTGCCTTAAACTTTGTTAATAGCCAGGGGCAAAATAAAAATTTTTTAAATGAAGGGGGGTAGTAAAAAGTCTATGATGTCGTTCTAGGAGAAACGGCCTCCCCCAAAAAAAAGAGTTGTTGTGCGTAACCCAGTCGCACATGCATAATACGTCTCATTACCCAACTTTGACGATTGCCTTCCAATCAATACAACGCGTTATTCCACCAAACTAAACACGACAATCCTCCCCCTCCCCCCTCGTTTTAACGTCCATCGAATTCACCCTTGAAAACGAATCATTTTCTACTCATTCGAATCGACTGCGCACCGTCTAATTATTCATAGACCGGCGTCTTCAACCACACGCAGCACAAAACAAAGTCAAAGCAAATTCAAATGAAAGACAAGAGAGAGAGGGGTACGGTACCGTTGCCGGAGATGGGTAGCGTGCCTTGATGAGTCAATGCTAATTCCGATTCGGTAAAGGTAATCTCCGAGGCGTGGTCGCTGCTGTTGTTGGACGTGGGCGTCGATCCTCCCAACGAGTTGCCAGTGCCGGCCAATGGTCCGCCACCGCCGCCACCACCACCACCGCCACTGAAATGTTGTTGCGATGACGGATTGAACGGGTGGGCATGAGCTGGCGGGTAAGCGTACGGTTGCTGGTACTCGGGCTCCTGATGGTGAAGATGATGATGATGTTGCTGGAAGTTGTTGTTGTTGTTACTGGCGCGCTGCGGTGGTTGTGGCGGCTGTTGCTGCGACCTCCTGCCACGCTGTGGCTGCTGTTGCATCGGATGACTGGGCGATGCCTGATGATTGCCCGTCGATGATGCAAGATCATTGGCGTCCTCGCCCTCTTCGGAGCCACTCAGATATGTGTAGAGTCGAGTGATGGTCCGGTCGAGCTTGTCGACGGCCTGGCGCCTCGATGACATTGGAAAACCTTATGGGAACAAAGCCAAAGAAAAGAAAGAAAAAAAAACGTTAAATAATAAATAATAAAACTGATCAAATCAAAATGATGGAGAGTGAGCATGGGAGTCTAGTAATATCACACAGTCGACAACAATAGTACAAGCGACTTGATGACTGGATATATTATGGAAGTGAGGGGGGGGGAGCTCTTTTACGTCTCGACGTCTTTTATCGTCCTGATGTCTTTATCTTTATGGTGGGGGGTACAAGAAAAAAAAACGTATAGTGATGGCTAAGAATCTAGATGGAAAGTAACTGAATGTCGTGCCCGTTTTCTTCTTCCTCTCTATTCGTTTTAAATGGATTCGAAATAGGCAAGGGGGGGGAAAAAGAACTAAGAAAGAATAGTCCGCCAACTTTGCTTCCGGAAGGTCAAGGGGTTGGGTACCAGAAAAAAAAAAATAAATAATAAAATAAAACATAATATCAGATACGAAACAAGGCACGCCTGTGTGTGTGTGCGGGCACGGAATACAGATTTCCCAATTGCTTTCTGTCAAGAAAGAGCCCCATCTTTTTTTCTCGTTCACTCTCATCTTTCCCATCAGCCCAGATGGTCTATATAAAAATAAATGGTCCCGTCGTATATCTCTAACATTTTTTTTTCTTTTCTCCCGGCCCGGTCCCTCTGCGTGTGCGTTTCACACAGCGGGGCCGTGGCCCATCTGCAAGTCGCAACGGCAATCAACGGCGTGATACTGTACACACACTCCGTGAACGCAACATGTCCTGTTCCAACTTGAAAAAAACACATTTGCCTGCGTTTATAGGGTGCATTATTATATTTATAACTACGCCAGATATCCTCCTCAGTCCCCCTATTTATTTATTTATTTATTATTTTTTTTTAATTCTTTTGGTACAACAAACTCGACTGAAATCTTTTATTTTTCATTATACGACAAAGGCAATCGGTCAGAGCTTGTTGGCCCCTTTTTCTTTTTTTTTTCCAAATCAGTTTGTTATCTGTTGTTGTTGTTGTATACTAGCCGGTTTAATTGGATTCTTCTGTACGGTATACATCTTATAGAGTGGTAGTCGTAATAGCATTGTGTATAAGCATGTCGTAAAAAATGGTAGACATCTCTGTATTTATCTGGCCCAACTCATCGCTACCGTATGGTTCCATCTCTTTTTGTGTGTGTGATGCGATCACAAGGGGCGGCAACGAAACATGAGTCACAATAAATTACACGCCACTTGTGAGTGCGTTGTAATATGCGATGCAATTCGGTTTTTAGTTTTTTGTTCTTTACACACACACACAAAAAAAAGCTCACGGAGCCCTGAAAAATTATGCCATTTTCTTTTTGGGTTACGCGGCGAAAAAGAAATGCGGTTTTTTTTTTTGTTGTTGTTGAACGGTTGTTATAGTTTCGGCGTGTCGTCGGCATTGAGCCAAATCGACGTCATCCGCCTTTCGATTTTTTTTTTTTTTAGAGGCCAAACACAAAAGAAGGGCAAAAAAAAAAACAACTTTTATGATTCGAAAAAGAAATTGCATGAAAAGTGGAGCTGCATTGATTTTCTCTCTTTGGGACATTTAGCAACAAACAAAAAATAAAATCGGCCCTACCCACAAAATGAAATCTGCACATAAAAATAGTAACTTAACAGAGTCACTTTTAAAATCAAGAAAATAGGAATAACAAAAAAGATGGAATTCTGGGATGTGTGTGAGGTGCGATATTTTGTCTAATTCAAGAGAGGGGCGTTGAAAGGTGAATGTGTCGAGGGAAAACGAGAGAAGCTAAAGGTTGTGTTAGAATTCATTTTTTTTTTTTTACGATCGGAGAATGAGAGTGGAAGCATTAGGAATATATAAAAGAAAAAATTTGAGAATATGCAATGCTCTCCCGCTGGGAATCGAGGCTTATTTATTTCTTTTTCTTCTATTTAGGACGAGAAAAATATTAAACAAAAAAAAAGGCTGGAAAAGAAAATGAACTAGGTGAAGAGTAGATGTGGCGCTCAGGTATATAACAACTTCATCGTTAGCGCACGCAACACACTCACTGATGGCTTCCATCACACCTTTTTTTCTTTCGAGGGTTTCATCATCAACGATTCCTCATTTTCTTGCTCCCCCTCTTCGACTTTTCAAGGGGAAAAAAAAAAATCAGAGGCCACTGATGGCCGTTTTCCTCCCTCCTAACCCCAAAAACACTTTTTGAAGGTTTACTATTTTCGTGTGTTTCTCTTTAGACGCGTGTTTAATGGCTTTCGGGGCGCCAAGGAATCAAGCGGCAATGTGCACGCGACGCAGAAAAAAAAAAAAAACTAAACAAAAAATGTTCACTGGAAAACGCCATTGAAACAGCAAAGTGGATCGTCATTCTGACACGTTTGGCCCCAAACAAAATGATCTACAACCTTTTACGATTCTATCCATAAATATGATGACGATGGTTGTATAGAGGGCAAGGGCAATTTCTCTCGAGCAACAAATGTGATTATTCGGATCATTCCCACCTCCCCCCCCCCTTTCACACAGTTAATCTTGATTTTTTTTCTCCCTTTTACTCAGACACACTGGTGGAGCCTTTGCATAATATTCGTGACCGCCTCCTTGAAGAAAATTCTCCGTTATACGGTTCTCAAATAATTCCAGATGAATATGTAATTGAGGATTGATACCCCCCCCTCTCTCTAGTGAGTCAATGGATCCAATCGAATGTAGGTGGGAAATAAAAAAACAAATTCGAAATTGGAGGCCAAAAAACATACCAGAAAAAGTAGGACAAAATATTCAGTTGGCTTTTCTTTAGAATTCCTAATTTTTTTGGCGTGGCACAATACACAAAAATACTGGCCAAAAAAAAAAAAATGTTAATGACGGCATTCATTTAGAAATCCATCAAACAACAATAAGAAAAATAACAAAAGAAAAAATAAAAACAGGTAGGAAAAAAAAGCACAAAAAAAAACAACAACATTCCTATTGAGAACGTAGGGCAAAAGGGCCTAGTGGGAGTGTACGAATCCGTCCAATTTTTCCGTCTAATGAAGTCAAACCTTATAGAGTTCAAAACTCCCCCTCAGCTGTTTTTTTCTTTTCCCCCAAAGTAGGGAGAGAAAGAAAACGTCCATTGTTCGATGGTCGTATCGGTGCGGGTACAAGAGTCTATTCACCGATGCTCGTATAGGTTCAAACAGTGCGTGAAAAATACATCAGCAGTCATGGCAGTGTTTTTGAAAAGAGATGATGAGCGACGAAGGCAAAACCTCCCACAAGCTCATCAAGGCCCTCAATTAAAATTCAATAACGACGCCATCAGCAGTACATTGACAGATGGTGTCGACTACGCCCATCGCTGCACCGACTCCACAGTACAGTTTTTTTTTTCCATGCCCCGTGCCGCAACCGCACCGTACAGTGCAAACGTTACTCCACCCCCCACCCCCCCCCAAAAAAATAAGAACAATAGGATTTTTTGAAGAACAAAAAATAAGAAAAAATCTGGATTCACCGTGACTAATATTTTTCTTTCAAATATTAAAAATGAAAAAAAAAAGCCTCGTTTCT
Source organism: Daphnia magna (assembly GCF_020631705.1). Lineage (NCBI taxonomy): Eukaryota > Metazoa > Arthropoda > Branchiopoda > Diplostraca > Daphniidae > Daphnia > Daphnia magna. The sequence continues at coordinate 9,110,503 of NC_059187.1, forward strand.
TCTCCCCCCCTCCGACCACTTTGTTTTGTTTGTTTCCATCATTTCCATTTGGTTGCATACATTACACGCTTTAAAAAAGAAACTCGGGCTTTGCCTTCTAGCGCCCCCAGGTAGAAAATGAATAAATAGTCGATAATTTTTTTTTTCTTCTTTCTTAGTTTAGACAAGGAAAATAATGTAGAAAAGAAAAAAATGAATTTGAACTCGTGAAATGTCGTCGTGTCTTTCGTGAGTGAGCCCCATAAAATATTTAACCCCTACAATTCTTGTTTTTCTTTCTTCCAATTCCAACACGCAATAATCATGATAATAACAACAGGACGAATGAGTCGTTAGATTGAATCGATATTTCAACGTTGGCCCTCCGGGCCGGATGATGGTTCAAGCGCATTGTGGTGGAGCGCTCGCGCACACACGAAATCCAACCTTTTGTTTCTTTTATTGCCTTACAAGGCAACTTGTCGCGTCCGTTTCTGTCATCAATCGTCAAGTGGAGAAAAGAAAAAAATAAACGCAACAAAAGAAGAAGAAGAAGAAGAAGAAGAAGAAGAAGTCCAAAGTGAAAGGCGGGCGTGATGCGATTCACGCACATGAAATCAATCAAATGTGAAGCACCTGCTGATGTCTACGACTATAAAGACACGCGGTCGTGATTCTTCTCTCCGCGTGTGTGTGTGTGTGGCATATATATCCACTTGAGATAACAGCACAGGTAACGTGAAAGAAAATAAGAAAGTGGTTTCAATCACGACACCGTGATAGTAGAGGATTTTGGTTTCGTTCCATCTACCTTCGTTTTTCAATGAAACAAGACACACACAAAAAGGGGGGGGGGGATGAAATAACTTGACTGGAAAACGACACGAGATCTTCCTCGAAATTTTCTATAAAAAAAAAATCCGGCGGTTCTTCTATAAAAGAATTTCGAAGAAAAATTTTGTCCTTATTTGGTCCGATTTTCTATTTCATTTGCCTGGTTTGTTTAATCTCTCTTTTAACGCAGTACGCCATCTATGCCGCTATTTTTATTCAAGTTTTCTTTTCTTTTTCAAAAATGCACGCGGCTCAATTTCACGGCTGCTTCCTGCTGAGGACGGATCAAACTGTGTGTACGCGGAAAACGTGTTGTGTCGAGTCACATGGACGAGTACAAAAAAAAGGGAGAGACAGGAACCAAAAGGGAGGAGTTGGAGGAAGAAGAGGCCAATAAGTAAAAAAGAAGAAGAGGAAAAACAGCTTTTGGCTTTTGACACGCACAGCACCGTCGACTGTCACCGATCGCTTTGACGGATTGCTCTGATAATTCCGCCCATGTCAGCACAGACACAAGGAAGCGAAAAAAGAAAAAATTCAAGGAAAACTGGTTTAAGAATTAGAAGAGAAAAAAAAAACTGGATATATCCGATAGATGTTCCATGTGCAAAAAAATTTGAAACCTAAAGACGAAGAACACGAAACATCCGGCATTGATTTTCCTCTTTTTCTTTCCATATTTTTGAATAGACTTTTATTCTCTATTCAAATCAACTTAATCAACAGTTTTTAAAAGGGCATAGAGCTGAGAATGCTATTAACAGGAGAGAAAAAAAAATACGTTACTCATCAAAAACAGCTTTAGGCTCTCGTGCCTAACCAAAAAAAAAAAAATCGGGGTTCCACAATAGGCTGGCTAATAATCACGAGAAATGGGTGTGATTGTTGTTGTATACCCAAAATATTATAAAGTCGCAACAAAACGGTTGGCTTCTGCTGCCACTGTGTTCCTTAACGATCTCTGATTGTTCCTTTTTCTTGCAAAGTCACCTGACTTAACTAGCAAACATCTCCCTTTTTTTCTCCCTTTCTCTCTCTCTCTCCATATTTCTCCCTCCCCCCTCTTGTTATGGTGGTATATCGATAGACCTACTCCCCACAAGAAAAAGAGCCACCCATATTTTTTTTTTTTTTTTTGAAAAAGGAAACAAAACAAAACAAAACAAAACAAAAAAAGTCGTGCTGTCATTGTGTGCGTGCCTTAGATAGTGTGAGCGCGAGCGACTGGGAAGAGCCCGAGTGAATCCAATCAGACCAATTATCAGTCATGGCGCAGGCCATTGCCTCTGCTGGTTCTGTTGTACAGTAGGAACAACCCGAAAAAAAAAATAGGGGGAGGAGATATCCCCCCTCATTTCGCCCTCAACATCCTCTGCAGTTGAAGAGGGACAAAAAAAAAATGCTGATTGCTTATCCGATGGGTTTCCTTTTTCCTAGTAGACGGAATAGTATGGGGGGTGGGGTGGAGGCCTAGTAAAAAAAAATAAGTCACAAGGCATTTTTTTTTTCCTGTCTTTTTCGGTACTATAGGCAATATGATGGATTAGGGTAGGACACACGAGGGGATTGAGTAGGAGGCGCAAAAAATAAAAAGGAAGAATCGGCTAATGCACTTTTTTTATCGATGCCGTTCATCTCCGGACTTTTTTTTTTTAGTTCGCTCCTTTTAGTCGAAAAAAGAAAAAAGGAAAAAAAAAATGAGTTTTGATGGATCAGTGACAGGGTGTTGGAATAGGAAGCGGCTACACCGACACACACACACACACACATTCGAAATGAACCGTGAAGGTGGGGCCGTGTGCAACTTACGCGTCCGCAACACACAGAAAAAGAAATTAAAGTCTCTCCTCCTCTGGGATCCACATCAAAGGGCATCGACAAAAGGAGAAAAAAAAAATGTGATTGTTCGTATGTATTCCAATATCGATAGGACAGAACTAAACATTTTTGCATCCATATGACTTGTCTACTTTCATGTCAACTTTGCCTCTTGACTTCAGTCAGGGGGGGAAGCTCTTTGTCTGACATACGATCCCTTTTTTTTTTATATCTAAAGCTACTTGGCTGCTGCCCTATACCCTACGTCGATATGAAATTTTACACACACACACACACACAAGAGATTGAAAAAAAAAGCAGAAAGGCATACAAAAATGATCCTAGTAGCTTTTCGCTTCCTGTATCGATCCATACTACACATTTTTATTGTCATGCGGACAGATTGGCCTCAGCTTGAAAATCTGTCACATATTCCATGTCCTTTTCCGCCATCGTTTTTGGCTTCTGGATTTGCGGACGAAGAGAGAGTACGTCAACGCTGCCACAAAAATAGGTGAATCAACAATAGACATCCATCATCCGACAAGGTACCACCAGGATAGCCTTTCACCTCGTTCTCTTTCATTTTTTTTTGGCACACCGTTCCTTCCGTTTTTCTTTAGTTATTTTGATGAAATTCAATCAACCTTTCGAATATAGGATACCGAAGGGGAAAAGAAACGAGGGACGGCTGTACCGCACAGCTGCGAGTGAAAAGTATTGAAAGAGAGGCCTCTATTTATCGGATGAGTGACGATAGGATTTCCTACTATCTCTATGCAGATTAAGACAGACAGGCCCATCGTTTTTCGGCTTGATTGCACACTCATTGAACGCGGTCTGAAGAGAGAATAAGGGGCCGAACAAAACAATCGGCTACGTACAATGGCTAATATTAAAGAAATAATACACAAGTTCTTATTTCCTTCTTTTTTTTTCAGAGTTTCGCATTGTTTCCTTTTGATATACAAAACTAACCGCTTTTCAAACTACAAAAGAATGGGCCTGCTGTTGGCCCCTTTTTTTCCTATTTGATCAAATTTACTTTCAATAAAAAAAAGAAGGGGTTGTTTTTTTCGAGAATAGAATTAAGCGAGATAACAATAAGAAGAGGACCATGGTCGTATCAAGACTGTCTTTACTCCTTTTCTTTTTTTTTACTTTTTACTGTGGCATATAAATCAATTCCACAATTCAAAAAAGAAAACGTTTGTTCCGTGATTTCAATCTTTTTTTTTTTAAACCTATTTTACTTGGGAATGTAATCGAGGTACACACAAACACACACACACTAATATAATATTCCTTTCTGTCCGTTTGCTGATGGCTTTCCGAGGGTTTTTTTTTTTGATTTTTTGTGGCTCTGTTGACGGAGATTAGACCACCAGATAAAAGAGATAGAAAAAGAAAAAAAAAAATATGTTGGAGAGGGCTTATACGTCCACAACATGAAGTCAAAGAGGAAAAAAAAAAGAGATGCTGGGCCCCCCGTGAGGATGACGATGAAATATCTACACAAATCAAGGGCGGTATTTTGGTTGATTCCAATCTATTTGGGCTTGACGTTGTTGTTCAGCTTCAACTATTTTTCTTTTATTTTCAATTAAGAAAAGAGAAATAAAAAATGAAAGAAATATTTCAATAAAGAAAAAGAAAAAAAGGGGGAAAACGTGCACAAGCCAAACGGAGCCTATCAAATGCCTATGGGAAATTCTATAGTATTAGACAAATAACCAATTCATTACCAACGCTGATGTCGGCCTATTTGTAATCAGGACGTAAATAATTCGAAGGGCAAAAAAATTTAAAAAAAGGAATAACTGATGCGATATTAAACGACTATTGCAAGGCGAAACGATGAATCAATCCGCCCCGAAATACAAGAAAAAATTTGAATTCCAACATCGAACAGGTTTGAGCCCCAGTAAAAATCAAAATAACTACGGATTACCAAGCACGAAGAAGAAAAGGGGGAAACAAAAATCGATCGAGGACGAATACAAAGAAACGAGACGAGCACAGTTTCGTTGTACAATCGATCGACGTGTACAACAGAAACTTGAAGAAGATGAATATCAGTTGGAAAAAGAAAAAAGAGCGCACCAAGATGAGGAGAAAATGTCGGCGGGAGTGCTGCTGTTTTAGGGTCTTTGATGGCTCGTGGATTCGAAGTCTTTTTTTCTTCTCCAGTTGAATGGGGAAAAAAACACAACGGATCGGTTTAAGTCAGTTCCCTAAATTTATCGATCGCATACCAACAAAGTGCGTTTGATGTTCGACTTTTCCATACCATCTTTCAAAGCCTCTCCACGAAAAAAAAAAAAACCATTTAAAATTTCAAATGCACTTCCGTCTGGTCTCCCCCCATTTTCTACAATTCAAAGAAGCGTTCTTTTTCTTTTTCTTCATTGATTTTTTTTTAAGAAAAAGAAATGCCAAATCAAGATGAACAGAGTCAAAAAAGGGTGCCACATGCAACCACCAGTTCAATCGAATAATTGGAACCCAAAGACGATTGATCGGCCATCCCTTTCCCGCCAGCAAAGTGCATCTTCCATGCCAGCTTTATTCGCCTACACATTGTCGACATATAAATTTCCAGTTTTTTAAGTGCTTCTATCGTCTGGAACATAAAAGGGAAGCTATACATCACATCTGGTTGAAACACACGCAAAGCTCCGTTACAGGAGAGGGTTTTAAAAAAAACGAGAGAGACTTTGTGTCGTGCTACTGACTGCCTATATATAATATTATCAGCTGATTTGCTCCTGTTCTCTCTGTCTATAAGGTTCGTGACAGTTCGGTTAACGCATCAGAAAAGGGTGGGGATAGGGAGGGAGAAATAAACGGAGGGTTATACCGCTACGTTTAACAGCCGTTCTTTCAAGCCCAATGAACATCCCTCAGCCCCCCGCAACTGTAAAACGTAGTCTAACAAAAAATGAAATGGCGCGTGTGTTCTGTTGGGCGTCGTCACCGGGGGAAAAAATAAATAAATAAATAAAATGGTGGAAGGGTGGAAGTTTGAAAATATCGAAAATGGGGGAGGTACGATAGGGTTAAAAATGCCGCTATACGTAGGGTTAGTTCCGTAACGAAAGACAAGTACTGCATAATTATAAATAATAAAACTTTACGAGGAATAAAAATGGCGACAAGTTTTCCAACACACAGTCGGAAATGGTGGAAAACTGTAGAAATTCAAAGTTTCTCTACAGACTTTGGACGCAATCATCAAACTAACTGAGGCAGAGGGGGGTGGGTGGGTGGGGGAAATGAAGGTAAATAGTAGAATAGACCTTCTGGTACAATAGCAAGCGGATAGATTATGCGTGTGCGCTGCTGGATGCGATAAATCAGTCATTCAGGGGAACTCATTCATTATTCAAATGGGCAAGGAAACGGAAACAAAGGAAACGGGAAACAAATAAGAAAAAAAAAAAGTCGCATCGCATACGGGATTAACGATACTACGCGTACACATAAACCACATCAACTATTTAAAGTATCGCAGTCGACATGGTCCTAGCCTTGCATACACGTAGGTGCTGATTTCCTTGGCTATTTTCTTTGAGTCGCTCCCATCACGAATGTCGTTTTATAAAATTTTACGCATTTCATGGAATTCTGGTTCAACTTCTCGTCATCTATTTACATCTGTCATGAGAGCCCGTAGCTTGTCCGTTGTTTTCCCTTTTACATTATCAAGTGGCTCAAGGTAAATTCAACGTGATTCCCTCCCGTCCGATCAGAATTGACGTCCCCTCCTGTGCCCCTGTGTTGTAGTTATTACAAGATGAAGGTTCGTGCGCTTCAACTAATTCTTCTTTCGTTCCGTCTCGTCTGTTTGAGTTTTTCTTTTTCCAATTCTGTCCCATGAATTTCAAAAGAGGATTTTCCTGTTTTCTATTGCGACTTGTGAAAGATGGACAGACACGGCCGCCATCTACAAAATAATAATAAAACATAAATAAAAGTATCTACGATGTCTCGTACGAGCCGTGAAACCGGACAACACATATTTGTTCCGTGTTTTCTTATTTGAACCTGGGCTCGTGAGTGATGGACGTTTTCACGCAATGTCATGTTATATTCTTTCTGGCTCTATACAAACAAGACAGGAGAGGAAGGCAACAAAAAAAAATTTATTTTTTAAAATAACATCTCCCCAAAACTAGTTGATTCTTTCATATTATCTTGTAAATACCCCAGGCCAAATAATTTCTTTTTTCTTTTCAAATTCCCCCTTTTTTCTTTATTTTATTTTTTCAAACTTGACGTCATAAAATTTGGGCCATGGCCCAAACAAAACAAAAAATCAATCTGGGCACTAACAAAGTGCTTGTGCATAACAAGCGCGCACCACTTGTTATGTGTACAAGGCCAGCTTTATTAGGTGTATCCAACATTTACAAGAGAAACATGAAGTTGATTGTCTTTTTTCAAGACATGCTAAGTTGCTACACGTTTAGAATGACAGTCATAGTTTAACTGTTATACAATCCAACCTTTCGTCTTTGAAATTTCTTTGTTTTTTTTCCTGTGTATGGGGGGCTTTTATGATGGGACACGACCACCTAGTTCTCCTCCATCTTCCGTTGAAAAACAAAAAAAAAAAAAGAAACACCAAACTGTCACTTTTTGTTGGGGGGGATTGTGGTATGGTGTAGTGCCTTCCCTGACGTTTCACGGTGTCTCAAGTTTTTTTTTTTTTTTTATTTATTTTTTAAAGGAGGGTTCTGGGAGACATTAGGATTCGTTTTGAGCCAGTTGTGAAGACAGCCAAGATCCCCCAAACAGAAAGACTTATACGACTATCTTTTAGAGCCTTCGTTGCCCATGCCCGTGGAAACATTGAAGAAAAGCGGTTCGTCTTTATCTCTTTGTTTAGATTCTTCTTTTTCTCTCTCTCTCTCACACACACACACACACACACACAAAGTGGCGGCATATATCAGAAGCACCGCATGACCAACCGTAGCCCCTCGTGAGTACAACAACAGAACGAGGAAATACCGGCAAACCCTTTATTTATTTATTTTTTTCTACCTTTAATGTTTTTTTCTTGTATCAAACGTGTGACAAGGTTTTCCAGTCGAATCGCCTCACGATTCATAAACCCGAAATTGACGCTCATAAAAAGAAAATTCGCCAGAAAAAAGACTACAAGGTCGCGAAATGTGACATGATTTTATGCCGCAAATGTCGCCATCGTGGCCTCCGCATTTTGCATCGACTGACTCGTCCACAACATCCAATGTTGTAAAGTAAGTAAAAGTATTGATCCCTTTTTCGGCTGTGTGCACCACTTCCTCCCCCTCCCCCCACCCGATGCGTGTGAATTTATGGCCAAGGTGACTGACGTACGCGACACGCATCCTCGACTTGAGCGAAATAAATAATCAAAAAAAAAGGGGGTAAATAAATAAAATCGGGAAATTCCGTTGCCTTTGGGGCCTATCGACTGATTATATCCGACATTATTAAAGCTGGAGGAAACTCTCGAAAGTTGCGGAACTATTCAATCCTTGGCTCGCAGGGATAAAGGGATAAAAGAATAATAAAAAAAAAGTAGTCGACAAATCAATTATGAAACAAGTCGAGCTTGTGTCCTTAAGCCTCCCCGAATGGTTGATCAATCGCTCATTCAAAACCCATAAAATCATCGCAAAGACAAAAAAAAATAAAAATAAATAAATAAATAAAAAGTTAAGGAATTTTTGTGACAAGTCGCAAACGAATAGGATTCTATTCATTCCATCCCCTTAAACTGTGTTGAAATGTCGTTTGGGCTCCGTGAAATAAAAAAAAAAATATCTCTCCCTCTAAATAAAAAAAAAATGCTACAAAACGAGCGATGACGGCAAACAGAGGACCGGAGACACGAAAGAGATAGCGAAGCAAACAGATAGTATAATACATCGACGAAGAGCGCGCATAAAAGGGAGGGACCCGAAGACGTAATTGCTCCCTCGGCTGTATATATATATATAGATATATATCCACATACACACAGACTTGACTCGGAATGGAGAACATGTTTTTCTTCCCCTACATCTTGCCTCTCTCCCTTGCTCTGCTCTATATATATATACCTCCTCATAAAAAACTTGAAAGAGAGTAGAGAAAGAAGAAGAAGAAAAAAACACAATCAAATGCATAAACAACAAGACTGTCGACTGGAGCATAAGGGGGGACCAAAAAAAAAAAAATGTGATTCTTCCGAATGGGTTTCAATTATTTCGGAGAAGTCGTAAGCCTCTAAAAGATAAAGGCGGAGGACACGCGCACTTAACTGCCCCCGCTGGTTGGCTATTGGTGGATAATATGCGGAACTTTCACGGTTTAAAAACAACGGCAACAACAACAAAATTAAACTCCATTTCATCTTTGAAAGAAAAAACGAAGGCAGAAGCCCCGATTGTGTGTTTTTTTTTTCATGTTTTAGGATGCAGACAGTAGAGCTACATGCAGTATAAAAAAATATAGCTCTGCTCCTACTCTATTCTGATGAAGACATTCTAACTCGTCCTCGTTTCCTTGTTTTTTTACCCAACTTTTATTATGCTTTTTGAAATAGTTCTCATCGTAAAAAAACAAAACGGGGAGGAAACAGAGGGACATCCCAAGACAAAAAGAGCCACAAACTAGAAAATGTGTTGATTTTCAGTCCTGCCGTCATCGAAAACAGCGTCTCTCACAATAGAGAGGGAAAGAGAAACTGACAAAGACACGGAGCGATTTCAATTGATGCGCATCCTTGTTTGTTTACATCGCCTCCATTTCATTTCTCGAAAAGCGTACGAAGAAAACAAACAAGAAATAAATCAAAATACCTTTCAAGACGAGGTCATGCCACATTCAGACCCCCCCTGTAACGATAGCAGTTCCCTCCTTTATGCCAGTCAATATGTATGTACACAAGCCTCGCTGCGGGATTCCCGAAATGAACAACCCCTTTCTCTTCTCTTTTTTTTTCTTTCCTCGTTTTCATGGCGATATCAAAACACCAGAAAAAAAAAAAATTCTTGAAATAGTTTACAACAACTTGAGGGGCATGTTAAAATATCAAGATGCTCCAGAGATATTCCAACAAATTTAACATCTCTTCCAGTCTGTCGTGTCGTTATTTCCACCGTAATCTCATCTGCTATCGCATAACCATAAGTGCCAATGTCCGCTAAGGAAAAACAGGTGCAAATGAGAAGTCTCTCGTCTTCAAGAGATAAGAACCAGGCACTTAAAAAGGAAACAAACGAAATATTTTGTCGTCATCGTCGTCGGCTGTTGTTGTTGTTTTTACATAGGGGCTTCAGGGTGTTCCTTTGTTGAACCAGGTCGTTAGTCTTAAAAAAAAGAAGAAGAAGAAAAGGACGAAAGAGATGAACGAAATAACGAACGAGCTATTATTTTCTGTTGCGAGAAGCGGAGGAATTCATCTGTCAACACGTTGGCTGGCGCCAAAGCAAAGTCATCATCGCGGGATGCGGGCAAAAGGTAATGAGTTATTCTGGCTCCTTTTTTCTTTCTTTTCGCTTTAAAATAAACAAATAAAAATACCCAAAGTCTTTCATGGTCTGTCGCATCACATCAACCTCCTTTTCGGCTATATAATAGAACAACTGCCTAGAATATATGCTGGGCTAGCAGCCAGTACAAACGTTGAACGGGAAAAAGAAGAACAAAAAGGGACGGCAGCAAAAATAAAATACAAAAAAAAAAAAAAAAAAAGTTGGAACAAAAACAAAGGCAAAATAACAAATGGAGGGATGTGTAAGGAAGAGGAGGAGCAGCAAAAAAAAGGAGTCGAGTTGGAAAGAGTTAATGAGGTGCTCGAGCTTTTGTGCGTGTAGATATACGCCCCGCCGTCTCTACTCGTTTGTTAGCCCGTGTAAATATAACGCACAAACGGAGCCCCGCAATACAAAGTCGGTCGACATCCTTTGCGAAAAGCGATAACACAATATCTACGAAACACAACGATAACGAAGAAAAGCTTTGCCGCCATATTATGCCTCACAAAACAATTGTTTGTTTTTTTTTTTTTTTGCATTTTTCTTCCTCCCCCTAGTAAATGTGACGTTATCTTCCCAAGTGACGATCAATACTCGCTGTCGTAATTTCGAACACGTAGAAAGCGCATCGCGCTCCAAGATTCTTTCGAAATTAGTTAGCGCCCAGGTAACACGGATGACTTGCCATTTGTTTGACAGAAATGTTAATCAACCCCTCTCTTCTTTTATAAACGTCTTCAGAGCGCAGATCTATTCCGAGTCCTTCCAAGATTAGAAGGCCCATCAGACCGTAATATTGAACACAGCAGAGTGTGTGTGTGTGTGTGTGTGTGCCAAAAACTTTTCGAACCGTCTGTCATGTCATCGAACGTGCGCCCCACCCACAAAGCCCCCCCCCTTTCAAATCCAGTAGACATCATTGACGTTTCATGGCTTGTGTACAAGAGTCAGTTGGAGAGTTTGGCTGGCGAGCAGAAAACTTTCTTGCAGTTAGAGAGTTGGAAGGACCTTTGACAGAAAGTTGTGTGTTATAGAAACATTACAGCAGCGCTGAGAAGCGGCCGTACTTAACCCGGTGATAATCAAGACGCACAGGGCGGAAGAAGCGAGAAACAACATCCAACAGATTCGAACGCGTAGACAAGACTTGAATAACGAGAATTCTCGGCTGCCGTTATCGATGCGCTATCAAAGCTCGGTAATAATATCACGACAGAGCGATGAAGAAAGACCATCAAGAGAGTCACGCACTGCTGCTGCTGCTGCTGCTTCACATGAGACTTTTAGGGCGTAGAGGTTAGCAAATTAGTTCTCAAGCGATCGATAGTTAAACCTATCCAAAAAGAAGCGTGTTAGCCTATTAAAGAACGGGATTTTTCCTTTTTCCTTTTTTTTGCTGCTCTACACGCACGCGGAAAGTATGCCCCAGTCACACGAATCATCAAGAAAGAGCCTCTTTTTTCTTTTCTTCCTATTCCTGATGAATATATTTATCATCTCGGCTTCAACATGAAGAAACGCCAGCGATTGCATCTTTTCTTTCGTCAGAGGATATTTAATACAACGCAGATAAGCAGCAGCAGTAGTACCATCTTTTTTTTTTTTCAAATCAAGGTGTTGACTGACTGGGATAGAAGAAAGAAAAGAAAGGGCGCGGCTGAGAGAAAGGAAAATAAAATAAAATCTTGCGACGATTTTTAATGAGCGTGAGATTATACAGCAGAGACTGAACCATCCCCCTTGTACAGACATATCATTCGACGCCGTCATATCTCATCCGCTCTATCCGAGAAAAAAAGGAAAAGGATAAAATGGTCCCGACAGATGTCCTTGTATGTGAAACTAACTGGGATTGGGGCAGAGAGCGGGGGGGGGGGGTTTACTCTCTCACCAATTTGTTCGTGTACTGCTCCTCTCTATTTATTCCACGTTTGAAAAGTGAAGGGAGTAAAAGCAAAAATAAAAAAAGAACTCACATGTGTGAGTAGTTTTCTAGAGAGTGGGGTTTTGACCCCGGCGGGGGTGTAAGAGGTCAACCCGCTGTGCGGGCCGTCAATAAGAGAAGCTGTAAAAACGCATTTCCCCTTCGTTCAAAAGGAGAAAAGAACAGACAAGACAGAAAGGTTCGTATCTCATTTTTATTCCTCCCCCCCCTTTCCAAGTTTTGACGTATTCTTCTTCTCTGTTGGTCCGGAAGGGGAACAAGAAAAAAACAGCCGCGTGAAATTGCTCCAAGGTGACGACGTCACTAAACGGGAGAAGAAGTTTTTAGAGAAAATGGGTAAAAAGTGCTCCCTTTTTATGTTTAAAAGAGCCGACAAGAGTGTTCCATAAACCGCAATGACAAAACATTTCCAGACGAGTACCAAACCGAAAAAAAAAAGTGGTCAACTCCCCCCCCCCTCCACCTAAATCTCAACTTCTTCTTCAAAGATAATTAAGCGAAGATCAAAGAAAATTTCAAGGAATTAAACCACCCCAACTTCTTTTTTCAAGCTTACAAATTTTAAACCCATCCCCAATTCCCACCCTTTCTTTTACTTGGCAGACGCTCATTTGCGCTCGATTCAACAGAAATTCAACAATAATCAGAAGACAGACGCAAGAAAAAGTTTTCGTGACTGTTGCAAAGTTGACAGAACCATCAATAATAACGAGAACGTGTTGAATTGATTCCTGCCATATTTTTTTTCTCTCCCTCCGTCTCGTTTTCAAAAGAAGAATCGGAAGTCATTAGAAACAGTTTGTGAGCCTCTCGTTATAACCATCCTTTTTTTTTTTCTTCTGACACGAGCAAAATATCGATCCACAAAATTGATAGAGTTGAGCAGTGACAATTGCGTCATCAAACGAAGACATAGTAGTACACTTTCTGGTATCTCTTTTTAACAACATCTATTTTCTTTTTTTCCCTACGAAATGTCCTCACTTGGCCAACTTCCAGCTACGGACACACACAGACACAGACGTTTGATTTAAAGTGTCGTTTCCGTTCTGCTATTGTCAAGACAAGTTTTCGGTCCTTCGTCTATACCCAGTTAGTACGCTGTCTTCATATTTCAGACTTGATCCAATTTTCAAGTGAAACTTTACTACAACAACCGAACTTGCAGAAGAAAAAAAAGGAATATCAACGAAGAAAAATAAAAACGTTTCGAAGCAAATTGAATCAAACGTTCGGACGACTTTATTGTACAGCGCCAGTCGACTGTGCGCGCGTTCGGTGTGAAAGGGGTGCCAAAGTTGTTTCAGTCCCCAGATGATTTTTCTTTTTTTTTTTTCTATCCCCCGTTTCTCGAATGCAAACACACAAACGCACGTATAGAAGAAGGACGATAGGAAACGAACCTGGACAGCAGCAGCCAGCGGCTTTATACACACACGCAGTTATATAGAGAGGGCGTGACTCAATTACAAGAGGTATTGTCCTCCCCTTTTTTTTCCTGACACATATACACTGAACAGCGCATCAGAACCGAGTCTCATTGTCGATGCCATTCAATTTGAGTCGGAAAAAAAAGAGAAAAAGAACCTAACAAATAGAAAGCGAAAAAAATAAAAAAAAGGAGACGGTTGCCATGACAACTTCGCGTACCGAGCGCATCGTACGGAGTTTGTGCCTGCGTCTGTAACTTGTGTTCCGTGTTGGGGTATCGCGTGGCGTCGATCTATTAGACGGTGTAACTTCCTCAGTCACTTCCCCTCCCCAACTATACGTCGCCTTTTATGTTATGACAATTAAATCGTCGACCAAATGAATTGACGACGAAACTGCGATCCACAAATGTTTCCCTTTCTTTACAGTTATTCAGAAAACTAACGAAGGTCAGCTAAATAATAAATTCTTCACACTCTTACCTTTTTGACCCTGTGAGGGGGGAGGACGTGGAATTATGGTAAATAATTGACGAGGAAAAGAAAAAAAAAAACAAAAATAAAAGTTTTTGTTTGGGTTTTCCGTCTAGACGTTCCGCTTTTTGTTTCTCTTCTTTCACGGCGAATCGATAAGAAATGACAATCGGACGGGCGGTGTGCCCTTTCCTTTTCTTTTCCTCGTTCGGGTTAATAACAGCCGATTGTTCAACAACAAAAAACAAAAATTGTCTACGAGTAATCGGGCAACAATAATCACTTTTTCTTTCGACGAAAAAATCCCATTGAATTGCACCCGCCAAATTTCAAATTCTCGCTTTGGCACAAAACGTCAAAACTAAACAAGGTCAGCCATTTCAAATCGCGCATAACAAAAAAGAAATGGACTCAACAGAAAAGAAGAAAAAAAATAAGAAAACACAATCCCCCCACGCGCGCACACACACACACACAAAATAAAACTTTAATCGGATCGTCTGAAAACGCAATCCAGCGCGCACACGCACAGACACAACCTGTTCGGTTGACGCGAAGGTCTCGACTGAAAGTCACGACGCCTCAACGTCGTACTCGACGTCGAAAGGGACGACCCTCCTACCCCCTGGCGGCGCATGCGCTACACCGTTCACGTTACTGCGAGTACGCTTGCTCATAATAACACGACAATGGGTCTATAGTTCTAATAGGTGACGAAAAAGAGGCCTGTTTTGAAGACACGGACAGATGATGACATCTGCTGATGGTTTGATTTGAAAGAAGAAGAAAAAAAATATTTGGCCGCTAAAGAACAAACCCCTATAATTCTGAGGGCAACTCGTACGGAGTAGGGACGTCGCTAATATTAAGGACAGAGAGCAACAGGGATTGAGAAGTGCTGTAACATGGTTTGAAGGCTGTCATTTATCAAGGACCCAAGACCCCATGGTCGTGGCAAGTGGGGGTACGTATAGTGGTAGACAATTTGTTTTTCTACTTCAGGGGGTATACACACAGCGATCCAAGTGCCCTTCAAAACCATACAAATGACACACACACAAATACATCCGAGAAAGAAAAAATTCCCCATCTTACACAAAAGTATTTAGCTACTCTCAACTGTCCGGTGGAGTGCGCTCACTGTAGTCGGTGTGTAGCAAATGGTTGATGATGTTGGGGTTTGTGTTGCTTTCAGACACATATTATTCACAACAACAAAAAACTACGACCCCTTATAAGTTTTAACTACTTGTACAAGACCACCCGCTGTAAAGAAGAAAAAAAAAACCATTTTTGATGACCAGAGGAAGACACAACCACCAACTTTGATCGAAATCTAGCCCGGAAATTTTAACGAATTTTTTTTTTCTTTTTCACGGGCCTTTGTGTTCAAGAGTCTAAAAATCTTTTCCCACAAGGTTAAAAATGATACGTTTTTTTCTTTTTAACATCGTAAGTGTAGTGATGGAATCAATGAAGCCGCATGAATAGGGTGGAGGGAGGGAAAAAAAACACACATTCGTGTGTCAGCAAAAGTGAAAAGACTTGGCCAAAATATAAATAAGAAACAAGATAGGCGGAGTAGTCAGTGAAGCGGCAAACCAACGGATGCCACGATGGATCCATTCTAAGAGATGCTGTTTAGTGATTCTTTAAATGCATAAAAGAAAAAAAAAGGGGGGGGGAGTCAAGTTAGCGTGCGATAGCGATTCATTGCATTCTAACTATTACGCAACATTTTCTTCCCATTTTTTTTTTCCCGCCGACAAGTATTTAGAAATGAGCCACAACACTTCATCATCAAATCATTCCACCCGGATTGAAAGAGACGCATCTGCGGCTACGTTAACGGATAATGGGCGCATTTCGCGATTGAAAGGAAGAAGATTTTTTTTTTTTTTCATTTTATTATTATTATTTTTTTTTTACTGGAACAAATTCCATTACGGAAAACTATAGGGGGTACGCCAAAATACGCCCAGCAAACGTTTTAGGGTTGTTCATATTTAGAGGAAATCAAATTTACTTAGCTATAAAAAAAAAATGTAAACGAATAAATACATTTGACGCAGTTTATAAAAGAGACTGACGACGAGAGGGAGGAGCTCGTGAATACTAAATACGCAGCTGCCTCTTTTAAATGTATACAGTACACGTTATTGGTAGGCCTCACATTTTGTATTCTCCCCTCCATTTCATCCAGTTTTTTTCTTGTCTTTTACGTTACATGGTTTGAATCTGTCCCAGCTTATTTCAGCCTCCCCTTCCCTTTCGCAACTGTCGGTGACAAAATGGGACCCGTTTGAAAACTTGTCATTTCTTTGTTGTTTTTTTTTTTTTAGACCACAATACACAGGCGGGAGAAACAACACGAAAGAAACGTGAAAACATAATTTACAGTAAGCCTGTTCCGCTTTTTTTTATTATAGACCGGCGTGCGGTCAGTTACCAAAGTCCCGCCTCCCATGAGTCATTTTTTTTCTTCCCCCATTTTTATAAGAGCTATCAAAATGATAATTTACGATTTGGGGTAAAAAAATAAAAGGGTTGTGCAGGAACCAAAACAAAAGATTTCCCTTTCAGAATTTTGTTTTGAAAAAAAAAAATGTAAAACTTGGCAATAAAGAAAAACATTTTTAAATGCAAATGTTGAGCAGGTTTTTCTTTCAATAAACGAAAGTGGATGTGATGGACGCGCTAGAGCACGTCCAAAGGTTATCTCTTCCAATAAACAACTTTTGCAAACGGAATGAATAGTTGGGAAAAAAGAAAACTGGACGCATTGGATTCGAAAGATTTGATGGTGAAGTGAAATGTGTTTGAAAAAAAGAAAAAAAATCAGCTGCAATGATATAACTCAACATTCCCGCCTTTCAACAAACAAACGTTGGGGGGGGGACAAATTCACGAGAGTCACTATACGCAATATAACGCAATGCAAGCCCCTCTATACATTGTAAACCTTCTTTTCGCGTTTGGAGACACAGATAGACACAAGTGAGAGACAACAGTCGACATTCCAAACGGGGAAGGATTGAAGTCGACAGCTGCGGCATTTTCGTGAAAACAAAAGAAATCCTCGGTCGCGCAATTTTAGTATGGCAAAAGATCTTTTCGTCTTGTATCCCTTTTTATTCGTGTTTCAGACAAGAAGAAGGAAAAAAAATGCCATCGGTTCTCGACTCTTTGGTGATATAAAATCCCTTTGGGCTTGTTCCATGACGCATAGCATCTAAGAAGTCGAGGTCGAAAAGTTTACGTTTTTTCCCAAAATAATGTTACAGTTTTTTTTTTTTTTCCACTTTCTTTTTTCTTTTCGGTATTTCAAGAATGTCTCACGCATCGTATTCTTTTTCTCTACGACGTTTCTCCGACTGGAAAATGAGCTCCTTTGCCCGTCCATTTTTACTTTATTTTTATTTTTCCCAAAGTCCGCCCCCCTTTTTTTTTGCCCCATTTTGTTGGTTGTGACACAAGAAAGGAAAAACGAAAGAAACTGTGGATAACTAAAAGATTGAA
Source organism: Daphnia magna (assembly GCF_020631705.1). Lineage (NCBI taxonomy): Eukaryota > Metazoa > Arthropoda > Branchiopoda > Diplostraca > Daphniidae > Daphnia > Daphnia magna. Next base: position 9,128,016 of record NC_059187.1, read on the forward strand.
AACCCGCACGTTTCAGCTCATATGTTTCATCTGGCTGTGTATTTGTTTCATCCTCCTTCTCCCTGATTTATACCGTCCACCAGATGCCGTCAAAAGTTTCCTCTTCATCTTCCCTCCTTCCTCCAAAATCCTCACAATTTTTCTTATTTGGTTAACCAGAAAATAAAAGGAATTCACACACACACACAAAAAATACTGGAAACCTCTGTCCGCCCACAACCCCTGGAATCCCCAGCAACGTTAGATTCAAACAATTTTCTTCACAACTAATCTTTGATTGCAATCACATTCGTTTCAAACTGAGAATCGACGGAACTGTTCGTCACGAATGCGGTGAACAGGCAGACACAACAAAACTAACCTACTCTCAATGCCATCCTATTTTTCTCTCTCTCTCTCGACCGGATTTCTTTTATTTTCTTCTTTTTTTTCTCCCTGCAACGAAACTCCTCTCAAGAGCAGGAAATCCTGGACTTATTGCGATACAAGTATATGCGTGTGCGCTAGACGGAATCGGAACAAACCCCCGTTAGCCGCAATAGTGAATCACGTAACCGACCCCCTTCCCCTCTTTTTTTTCCAAGTAGAGAGGGTGCAAAAAAAAAGAGGAAATGGACCTACATATTCCCGTTTCCTGGTTTAGTACATAAGATGTTAGCCACATGAGGGATATAATACGAGGACAGTCTGGTAACAGTTTGAAGGAAAAAAAATTATATTCGGGGGGAAAGAATAATCGAATGAACAATCATTTTTCGGCGTCCTACAATCTGACCAATATGGCACAAAATAAATCGACCGTCAGATTGACGATCGAAATTGAGCCCGACCTTTCAAAATAATATAAAAAAATGTTCCATCTAGAAAAAGAAGGTCATAATCGGATTTGAGAAATCGATCGATCGATTCCATAATGACGACAGGTAGAATTATCATCATTATATTACGAACGTGGATGTGGGGGGGGGACACGTATAAGACAAAACCACAAGGGAGGATAGGAATGAAGAACCGGCGGTGCGTCGTGAACGAGAGGGGGGACTAATAACGTAATCCCGTTGCCCGACCACAATCGATATAGGCTGATTGGCGATGATGCCCAACCACTGGGGGAATTAAGACAGAGATTTCCTCGTACATGAACACACGAGCTGGGCAAGATGAAAATCAAAGTTAAAAACCCAAAATGGCGTGCGGCGATGGCGTGGGGAGGGTTTCAGGTGTCCGTAGCCCATCTTATTATTTCACTAGTGGACCTTTCCATGTTCAAAATTGGCGGGCTGGAAGGGAGGAGGATCCGTAGAGGAAGATTGGTATAATAGAACTACTGTTACGAGGGTCAGAGGGAAGGCTAGCAACTCGGTAATTGGTAACCCAACCCCTCCGCCTCCTTTTCACTGCAAAACATCCCCCCCACCCCTCTCTGTGTAACCCGTGATCACCTCCTCCTGGGTTTCTTCGCTGCCTTATTATTACTATTATTAACCCAATTACAGGGAGGAGTTGGGTGGTAACAAATGATCGATCAAAACCCCTTTTAAAATTGAATGAAAATGTGTGAAACATTGAGGGAAATTTCACGACACAACCGAGACAAGGTAATCAATAAAATAAAACAAATTCCCCACTTTGTTGAAGGAAGGGATGTATCTTTCTAGCAGCAGACGACACCAACACCTGGTTTTTTTTTTGTAACGAATAAAGAGGGGCGTGCGTTTGTACCGGATAAAGTTGACGTCCACGGCAGGTGCAACTGATGGCCGTTAAGGAAAAAAAAAAAGGAAGAAGTTGAGAAACTTGTTTGCTCTGCCCTTTTTTCTTCCTTTTGTTAAGCGATGAACCGATAGTGCGTGCGTGTGTAGAAGAGCAGACAAACAGACACATCACACAACGTCCCCCGCCTTCGTGCCTTCCCGTCCCGGGAATCAATCAAAAAATGTGTTGCTCTTCTCTTGTTTTTGTAACAAAAAAAAAAACTTCTTTTTTTCTTTAGAAAAAAAAAAAAAATGTTTTTAACAGCTAGAAAAGAGAAAAATCGATAGGGGCCCCCAAAACAACAGGGGGTCGAGAAAATGGAAAACACAAGTTGAAAATGAAAAGATCGTCTTGTATGATCTTGATCATCCTTAGGTAAAAAAAGAAAATGATTTCCATGTCACAAAAAATATGGCTCCCTCTTTTTCATCTTTCAGTTCCCCCCCATTCAAGCAGAAAAAAAAAGTTTAGATTTCTTTAAAAAGAAATAAATAAACGTTGTCAATCAACCGAAAAAACTGACCATCAGAGCAAGTCGGCTAATTTGACGGTTCGATTGAAATGGCGCAATCACGAAATCAACGCTTTCCCGCTACAAAAAGCCCCCCAAGGCAACAGGAGCTCCCTATCCTTGGAATGATATCAAACGCCCATTTTTTTTTCCAAAATTATTTTTTTAAAGTACATACACAGACAGTCAGACAAACCAAATCATCAGGAAAATTGCATTTACGCTGTCGACAGATACGCTTTTTGGATATGCGCTGCTATTGAAAGATCCGGCAGCGTTCGATCCTGGACAGGAGATGAAAAGTCTTGGCTGTCCAACACAGTGCCCTCAGGGCTATCCAATTCGCCACCGTCATCCAGCAGATAATGACCAGAGAATATGACGTCCTCCACCCCCCACCTTCCTTACAGCAGTTACCCAGGGTTTTTTTTTATTATTATTTAAAGGAATAAAATCTAAAAATGGGATCACCTAACTGAAAATCGCTACATCACGTTTAAAAGAGGGAATGGGGGGGAAACAAATCTCTAAACGTAGGATATAACCCAACTATTAAGGTAACGCGTTTGTGTAAAGCTTCTACTGTTACATGTACCCAATGAAAAATAAAAAAAGGGGGACAGCTATTCACGAGTGAAAAAAAAGAAAAACCCTGAGAAAACAGGCATCTGTTTTCGACACAAGGCCGACGTCCGCATCGCCGGACCGCAGGGGTTTTTCCCGTCTGTTCTCTATTTTTATTCAAAAGGGATGGGACGCGCGCTAAAAGACAAAATCAAAAAAACATAACGCCCGACACAGATCCCTAAAATTCTACGACCCCATCTACTTGAAAAGAGAATAAACGAACAAAAGGATACAAACAAGATGAAAAGGGCTAGTTTTGTTACGTCAATGGCCATCCAACGAGGACGGGTTGACTTGAAATCAGAAATTCAAATACATATGTTCATTCATCTTAATGAAATAGTGGTCAAAGCAACAATGTGTTCAATCAAGATAAAACGTGAATGGACATTTGTCCATTCGATTGGAAACATCCGACTGTTTCCTTCCTCCTGTCATTTCCAGCACTTTAACATCAAATTTCACGCCCGGACTGTGCGAACCAGTCCCCCCAAAAAAACAGAATAAAACAAAAGAAAATCACGACAATAAAGTGGGAAGCAAAAAGGAGAACGTTACCGCTTTTTCCTTCCGCTCTCTTTCTTTTTTTTACTGCAACTGGCGCGCGCGCGAGGTGGTAAAACGACGCCATACGACGCCAGAGGGATCAGAGATCTAAACATCCCTCTCTCTCTGTTAAAAGCTATTAAATGAGAAGGTCTATCTTCATTTCTCCCAGTTTCTTTCTGTATAATAACAGACCACAAAGAAAAAACGCCTCGTCCTGTATATAACGTTTGATATTATAAACGACGGGCCAACTGCTGTCGCCGTATGTAATCATAATAACAAAGCGGAGCGAAAGGATAACGACTACGGTCACGAGGTCATGGCAGTTAAGCGAGGCCATTGCAGACTATTGTTTAACGAAAAAAATTTCCTGCTCTTTCAGAATAACGATAATTCAATTTTCTTCGTTCCTTCGTGGAAATACAACGAGGAAAATTGCATGCATTATTTGCGGACGTCCCTTTCCCAACATGACGAATTGTTGATCCGCAAATGAGGCAAAAAATGGGACGCACATGTCAACAAAAACCCCAAAAGAAAGCAATGAGACTGACCTTGATCGTAGACGATGTCGTCGTCGTCGATGGATTCGTAAAGAGCTGATTGGGCGTCGATTCCGCAAGAATCGAATGCTGATCCAGTCGTTGGAGTGTCGGTAGCGCTGCTGGCCGGAATACTGAGCGGCTTTCGTTGTTGCATCGATCCGCGCGATTGCGACCCGCTCCTCCTACCGACGCCTCCACTTCTTAACGAATCTCGATCCATTATTGCACGATGCGCTTATCAATTATGCCGGCCGAATCGTCGACGTCTTTAGAACGTCGCCTCACTGTGTGACGATTCCACGTTCCCCAATTTATTCTCTTTGCCGAGCGAATAAGTGGAGAACCTCTATTCAAAAGTACCTGCAAACAAGCGAATACAGATTTAGTGACATGTCCAATGGTATTGTTAAATACGAGTTAATTATACATTTCTCGATTGTACCAAGACAACAAGACAAAGGCAGAATCTGCTGCCGTGGAAACAAGAATCCTTAAAGACGCAAACACACATCTACTGTATGTATAATTCATGGCGCTCAACAAAAGAAAATAAGACAGAAGCTCACTGGTAACCTTTTGTGAAGGGAAAAGATTTTCCGCCATCTTCATTAATGCTGTGCACCACGTGGGCCAATCAGAACTAAACTCCTCGTTAACAACAGCTTCGAAACAAGGTTTTTGCAATCTATTTTGCTTAGTTGCACACATGTCGATGATTGTCGTAAACTTTGACGACATTAAATGAAAGGAGCAAATCTAAACCACTTTTTGTGATTATTCGCGTAAGAAAGAGACGTCCTTTTCGTTCGAGAATTGGCTCACAACTGCCTAATGATCTGCAAATTGGGTCTGACGATGAGTCACAAAGGGGATAGGGAAACAAAGAAAAATTGCGCGCGGGTTAGGTCAAGGGCAACGACAAGTTCAAGCTTGTCCATCTACATTCAACACGCATCGATATAAAAAATGTAACAACTCTTTCGATTGGTCGGATAATTTCCGATGCAGCGTTGTCAAGTTTACTCAACGAATTACGAGTCCTGCAAAGATGGCCGAACGTTGCATGCTGTGAAGGCTCCCCCGTTAGTTTTTAATCATATCTTACGTCCTAGTCTTTACTTTTAACATAAAAACTCATCTAAGACGCAACCACTTGACACCCTCTTTTCGGCGTATAACAGTCGAGCTTTTCTTTTGTTTTCTTTGTGCATTGATCAAAACGCTTTGACAACATCATTGCACCCACCAGTTTTAATACACCCTTCATCCATATTATTATTTCCATTAACTCGCAACATCTTTTTCTTTACATTTTCCCGTCAAGCATCGAGTTTTTTGCACAACTTTTGAATACGAAATCCAATTTCTTTAAAGCTTTATGTCCAAAGTTGTTGGGATTGAATGTCTCGGATATCCAAAGCTCCTAGTCCCAAATATGTTTGTTTATAGTTGTCATCAACGTAACACGACCTTTTCACGAAATCGATCAGCCTGCGTCGTCGCTTCATTAACCCAATGCAAAAAATGTGTGTATATATATATATTCAAACACGAAAACTTGAATCAAAGAGCGAAAAGTAATAGAAATGAGACGATTGTGATTGGTCCAACTTTAGTTGGCGCTAAAGTCAGAGCGAGAAACGGGGGAAAAAAATCATCAAAGAGCTTATTTGTCATCCGCCTGACTTTTGCCGACTCGAGCAGAGAAATAGATCCTTCTTTTTGTCTAATAGCTTTGAAGTGGTGGAAGTAATAGTTGAAAACTTTTATCCCCACCGTGCAGCTCCCACACAGATTTTGATTCTTCTAAAAATTCATTAAAAAGAAAATGGTGGAATAATGAGTTAGGATTGGCTGTTGCATCGTAGCCCTCATCAACTTTGATGACTCAAAGTCAATGGCTTTGAATGCTTCATTATATATTATAAATTTTTGTAAGATAGAAAAATCCTTTGCCATTTCCCTCGTTTCCTATTAGGAAGGGAAAGAAGACGGACCTCAAGACGAGGGGCGTGGCTGTCCCGCGGGAAAATCGGCCGTGGATATAACAAGGTATTCAATATAAAAGAGGCCCACGCTTTAGCGTATACATCACTGAGGAAGCTCAACGCATCATATCCAATGTTCCAGTTACTTCTTTCTTTCTCTCTCTCTCTCTCTAACCGTTTCCAAGTAAAAAGGGCAACAAAATTGCTCCACTAGAGGGCTAAAGAGGACATTGGGGAACAACGCAGCTGATTCAAATAAGAGCAGACACATACACAAAATACAAAAAAATAAAGTTAAGCTAAAGGCCGGCAGTCCGGTAAATTCGTCTCGAGAGAAATGGACTTTTTTTGGGGGGATGTGTACGGAGAGCTTTCCTTTCAACATTTCCCTTCTGAATCATGTGCCTTTCTTATTCAAGCAAAACAAACGTCCAGGATGTACAAAACGGACGTTGGATATTTGAGGAATTACGTAGGGAACAATTCCCGCTTTTCTTGCTGATGTCGAATTTCCCCCCCCCCCTTTTTTTTACAGATTTAAAAAAAAACTTTGTGCCACTTTTGTTTGTGTTATTGGTCTCACTTTTATTCCTTGTCTCTTGATTGCTCCTTTAAGTCCTCCAGAGCCAAAAGATGGCACCATAACGATTTGCTGACGATGGCCTCTTATTCGAAAGAGGAATAAAAGAAGACCATCAGCTCCCAGTAACCTAAGAGAATCCCTCGACGTAGTACAGCATTACGTGTATAGTGGGCGCCCATCCCAAGTAACAATCATTCGCCAGCCAATCAAAGACTTTGTACGAGAAGCATGAAGATAACTACTACTACTACTATGAGAAAGCAATAGGCGAAGAATCATAGCAGACATTATACCACCCCGATGTCTACAATGAGCCCTACTTTTGATGCATATTATGTTTGTACTGCCGACTTTGGGTATAGGGCCTTTTGTTCGGGAAGAGTTAACTTTTGCTCTCGCGCACACCTCATCAGTTGTCTCTTGTTTTATGAGAAACCTGATTGGGTCTGGTATAGGAGGCAAAACTCTTTTGACGTCTTCGCCATCATCGATATATAACCCACCCAACATAAAGAAAGGGAAAAGTTTTCTATTCGTATTGATGATCTCGGGCTTTTGTGTCTTCATCTTGACAGTGTTGGGGACTCATCTGAAAGATCCTAACGCAAAACACTAATATCAATCAACAAGATTGTTCATCACAACTGCTAAAAAAGTACTTCATCAACCTGCGCCCTGATCGTTTGTGATGTCTCCAGACCATAAAAGATAATAGAAATTAATTTTTTTTAAGATAAAAAAATAAGAATTTTCTCAAATGTGGGAGATATAGGAAAGGAGAAGTGTTGAGTTGATTAGGTTTTCAAAGCAACGCACCAATAGACATTGACACACTTGACACGCACGAGAGAGTGGCGCGTCCAGTTTGAGAAGCATCGCTATAAACATGCTGGCCATACTAAACAGCAATCACGCCCAATAGCTGACACGAACAAAAACCGCTAGACACAAACAATAGATCCCCCCCCTTTCTTTTATAGTAAACGTAACGCTACTAAATATTAACGCACTCGCAGATTATTATAGCACATACAACATAACACAGACACAAATAAAAAGGAATGAACTGGCTAAGAAATAGAATTGCGGGGCGGTGTTGGGAGGGTCTTTAGCTGATTCTGCAACTGCTCCACTGACCAAATCCTCTACTAACAAGTCTAACAGCTTTACCATCAGCCCCTCGACAACAAGCTTCTATTGGTAGAACAGCTCGTTATTCCCCCCTCACAGTTCCCTGTTTACGTAACGAATACCAACAAAAAAAAAGAAATCTTAAATGTTACTAATGATATGGCTTCACACTATACGCGTCAACTTCATAATGGTTCGACCATATATACTTGCGATTGACTCGTTTCTAATCCAACCAATTTCTTTTTTTCTCTCCCCTTACCGATTTTTCTCTTTTTTTTTTTGGAATAGAAAACATCGCAAACGTCAGCAAGAATCACAATAACCAAGTCTTTTGCTATAAACGCGTGGGGGGTTGATTCTGGATTTTTGTATACAATTTTTTTGCCTTTCCTTTTGTACAGACATAGAGTAATAAAAGTATCGATAAAAAAAGAAGGGGGGCAGGAATATGGAGGGAGTGCCGGCTGCGGAGAAACGGCCTAATGCAAAGTTAGGTAGGACGCATATAAAACGCACACGGCGGCGCTTCATTATTATTACCGCACAGCGAAGAAGGGCGGGATGAAGAAGAAAGAGAGAGAGAGAACCAATACAGTGGTAAATAAATAGAGATAGGGAGAAAGCTCAAGTACCATGTTGGCACCATTTGTTGTAAACAACCTTCTTTGCACTACCCCCTCCAAGCTGAAAGCGAGAGGGAAAAAAAAGAGTAAGAATTTGATATGAGCCCTTTGCCAACTCATTTCAAAGTTGATTGAGAAGGCATGCAAATCAGCGGCCAAATTATACAGACTGGCGTGATCTGACAGGAGATATTTATTTCATTACTAATATTAAAATAAAAAAGCTTGCCCCTTTTTCCCAATGGCCAATAACGATGGGCGAGAAAGTCGGATTTTTATGTCCATCCTCATTTTCAATTTCGCTCTGTAAGCAATGCCCCAACCCTAGTATCACGTTCCCCCCCTTGTGTCTCAGCCAGGCGGAAGTGATATCGGGTGTTGGGAATCAGGAGCAAAGGAGGCAGAAGAAAGGTCAGCAAACGAATCCGTCAAAAACGGATTGGCAGCTGTCGGCTCCTCCGCTGGAGGTAACGCGGACCAAATGGTTTTCATTAACGTCCGTATTTTTTTTTGTTACCCAATTCTTCACCTTGCTGTTTTAAAGAAAGCAGAACAGACGCCATCTATCGCATATCTAATTTATGCTAAATCAATTGGCAAGCAGCCCCCACAATTTTTTATTCACGAGATGCTTTTCAGGGTGAAAATTATTCCGCGCGGATTGCGGCCCTTATTTTGTTCAAGTGTCGACGGAAGAACGGAGAGCGAACCTTTATTGTTTATTTCGTCCTGCTTTTTTATAGGTTTGGGTCGCCCTTTTTTTAAATATTATTATTCTGCATTTGTTTTGTTTGTTCTTCTGTCCTATTTTCACGATCCATTCCGGCGACGGATCTTTTCTTTTTCCCCTAAAACGTCGCATCCCATAGAGATAATTCCGGAAACAGCCGAGAATAATAAAAAAAAAAAAATGATAGAAAAACTAAGTTCTTCCAGAGAAAAAAAGAGTTTCACGGCATTTTACGATGCGTTCTAGCGTCTCTCTCTCGAGTCTAAGCCAAATAAAAATATCGAAAGACTAGAAAGAAAAAGCGCTCCGACATAACAAAGAGAGTGTGCGCACATAACTGGGGCTCTCTTTCTCATTCCTTTATTTTTTCCAATCCGGATTGCGAAAACATGAGAGACAGAAAAGAGCTTTAACTTCCGCCCGGAATTAGATGCAAGACCACGAGCAAAGGATTCCTTATTTTTATGACGATTTCAATAAAACAGAGATTTAAAAAAAATAAAACAATATCGCGTTTAACTTGAAACGATACTCTTCCGGCAGGTTAAACGTTTTACATTTCACGTGCAAAAAAAAAATAATAAATGTCATCAAAAAAGCGGGAAAATTGTTTCAAGAACCTGGTGCAGGGTATTAGACGCATTGCTCCGGAATTTGTTCTAAACTCAATAGCCTCCCTAACTTGTTTTATTAACTGAAATGATTCAATTTTTGTTTTCTCCATTCAGAATTGTCTCCCACTTCGTTGTCCACCAACGTGACTCGCCTAACAAATCCCCCTCCCCCCCGTCTTGATGTCATTATTACAGAACTCTTACAACGCTAATGTGGCAGCAGTCGGTGACAGTCCCGTTTTCTTATTCCTCCACCGCCAGAGGGTTTTTTTTTATATTTATTATTATAGATTATGCCATTTTTCAAAAGGCAGGACTACACAATTGAGAGGGTGGGGGTGGGGGGGTTTAATGAAGCGAAGAACGTCACTGACAGTCGAGACATCATCGGATGATCATTCATTCCGCATAGTGGCAACGTTTGCCATGCAAGTAGGAAACTATTTGAATGGCACGTGTAAAAAAAAACCTCTAACAAAAGAGTATCGTCCATTATTATACCCCCCCCCCACCCGCCATTCAACCAACACCTTTTCTTCTGAGCCGAGTCTCTTGACGCGTTTCTGATGGCGTCGACTTGCGTGACATAATGGAATCCCCCCCCCTTCTCATCATCCGTAATTCTGCGCAAAAAGCCCACAAAAACACGGCCCCTTTTTCCCCGCGCGTCACATAATTCGAAATATTATAGTAGATGAGCCCACTACAATAAAAAAAGAAAAAGGGGGGCACTCATTAATATTCATCGGGCTCATTTTGGGCCAGCGCTGTTTAGCTTTTAATATTGGATTTTTAATTATTTGTTTGTTAGCCGTAGAAAATTCATTCGTCATCTACAGTTTGAAAGGCTTTTTAATATAGAGACACACACCCCCTCTGTTGGGTGGCAGAGGCGATAAACAAATCGAAGAGCGAGCAGCTGATGGAACTTTTAGAAAATGGCCATTTCATTTGGCGAAAAAAAGTAAAACACGAAAGGAAAGTTTGAAAAAAAAAGAAGGGCAGACAATTTTAACGAGATGATCGATGTTTTCAAATTTAATCTGTCAATCTGCTGCAACATCTCGCCTCTTTTTTTGCCAGCATTCAAAATGACATCACGTTCAACATTCAAGCTCGTTCACGCGTGAACGTTTTCTTCAAACCTATCCCACGCACAGCGTCTTTATGCGCAGTTAACGCAATCTTTATTCAATGTCCAAAAAAGGTCAACAAAATATGGCGGGCTATTCCATCATGTGAAACAACACAAAGAAACATTTTCATTTTTGATAGCCACACACACAAACAAGATGCCAAATAAAATGTTATACTACGTAGACTCAAAGTCTATTCCTCTTGGCTGCTGTTGCAATCTGCATGTCAGCGCCTTTTTTTTATTAAGGCACACACACACATACACACACAGTGAGAGAGAGAAAGTGCTGCAAGAGCCGTGGGTTGCTGCAACCGCGCCCGGTCCATTATCAAACACGACAGGCGAGTGACATTGATCAATGACGACGCCAGCAGTTTCTCTCTCTCTTTCACCCTGGAACATCCACAGACAAGAAAAAATAAAATCCCACCCTTTTTATATTTTCTTTTATAAAAACAAACTTGGGAGGTGATATGAACGCTATTTACAAGTAACTCCTCTTGTAATTCGTATGAAAACGTAATGGCGCGCACGCATCCACTGTGTTTTCTACCTTTGCAAACGATCGTATGTTTTATTTTAAAAGATTCCAACTCGACGCTCGGGAATTTAAAAACAAAAAAACGGTCATGTGTGTGGAACGCTAGAAAAAAGAGTGTCGTTGCGTTGGCGTGAAAGAAACAAGAGAGAGCTTTCAAGGAGACACAACACGCCACTCGAGCACTTTTGGACTGTACATGTACGCGATCAGAAGGAATCGGGGGGACATTTTCTTGATATTGTAAACACTTCCTTAAAGGCAAAGCTTTCCGATCGATGCCGACAAACTGATCATCGATTATTCACGCAAGTGCAGCATCCAAACAACAAAAAAAAACATTCTCCTATTGACTGACATCTTTCTCTCCAAATAGCCAACCGTCGCCATATCAAAAGAAAACATCTCATTTTTTGATACAAGTAGCAGCCAAACAATTCCTATTCATCAAAAGATGTGATTGGCAAAAGAGTCTATTCCCCCCCTTGGTTTGCGGTGCCTTGTGATGGATACGAGAAGGAGATAATAATAACCAGACCGACACTCTCTATATATACAGTAGATGTGAGAGTAGACTGTTTTTTTCTAATCACATCCGAGAAGAAAAGCATATGTGTGTGCCTGGTTGTGGCGTCAAAAGCAATATTACACAATGAACAAACAGATAGACATCAGCTGATGTATAAAGGATATACGTACACAGTCCCTCCATCTGCTTTTTCCTAGCTCGTTATACGTAGCCTAGCAGCGTACACGATAGAATGGCCCTAACAACCCAAAGTCTACGAACTTTGGGTACATGTTGGTTATCCTAAATAAAATCAGTTGAAAATTTAAAAAAATCTGTTTACGCGCACTAAAACTTTTGTCTTTTTTTTTTTTTTCGAAAGACGCGTTGAGAGTTTCTGCCGTCAAACTTTGCTCGCATGCGGAGGCTGGGTTCGATGACACACGTGCAAATCCATCAACTGGAAATAAATACATTACGCAGAGTTTGCCTATCCTATTTTCGACCATGTCCTGGAGCTCAGTTTCCTTGATTTCATTCCCAAATGTTTGGAACACGATTTTCCAGCATTCCAAATCGAGTTGCATAAACCAACTCCCCAAGTATAACAGAAAAAATAAATACATTCAATTTGGCGTCCATGGTACATCTTCAATCTGTATAAGAAAATGACCAAACGTAGGCAGATATGTCGAATGGCTTCTACACAGAAAGAGAGAGAGAACTTGATCGATTCAAATAGATTCAGTGCTGACGAGTGGATCACACTCTCCCCCCTTCAAACACTCAACTCAATGGACACGTCGTAGCTCTACGTACAATACTCACAAATCAAGCGAATACGTTCCATCCTTTTTATGTTCTTTAAGCAGTTCCTGACGAACAGATCCATATATTATACAGCATATCCCAATGAATACGAAATGTGTTGCCGCACCTCTCTTTCGGCATTCAATTGAAGATGGAAGAAAATTCAATTGCGAAAAAGAATCTCAAATTGTGCGCCTTATTTTTGCATGTCCAATAGAATCGGTAGATAGGGGGGGGACAAAAAGAACATCACATGCGTATAGTCTCTTTCCATATAAATCGATCGCCAGCAATTCGCATTTCATTATATTGAAAGTCACTTTGACGCTACTCTGTTTGGCTTGCTGTTGAAAAAAAAAATATAAGAAGAAGCGAGAAAACGAAAACACGGACCCCTCCTCTATGGTGAAGCCGCCAAACGGCTGATTGCATTCGATTCAGCCTCCCCAAACCTTCCTCCGGTTCCTTCTTCTTATTCCCGAATAGATGGGGGGAGGGTGGTCCGACGCCATTGTCGGCGAGCCTCCCGACGTGACGAGATTAAGGGAAATGTGTCGCGTGTCTTTCTTTCTGACCAACAACGACGATGCCCCCCCATTTCAATGGTGATCACGTCCTCCAACAGAACCCGTCGTCAACGACTCGCCATATTTTTTTAAACGAGCCGATTGATCGTCCCAACCGGCCCAAGTTACTCTCTTTAAATGATGTTCTTCTTCCATATTTTTTTTTTTTAACTGGGCGGGTTTTCAAAAAAGGGGTGAAATCACGCAGTTCTAATGCAACGCCATCCGCATTTCGGCGTCTAACTAGTCGACAAGAAAAGAATAAAGGCGCGTGCTTTTATAATAAATCCCGAAAATCTGTTCTCTCTAGACACACGCCAGAAAGTTAATCAAGTTTCCCTTAATTGGCGAGAGCGTGCAAGCGGCAAAAAGATGCCAACGTGACCTCCTCCCGAAAAAAAAGAAGTTTCCCCTATAACCAATCAGACACGGATATTTTAGAACGAGTTCAAATAGTTCACGGACAACAAGGAGAAAAGTTTTCTCGGAATCAATTGGACCTTTAAATAAATAAACGTTTCCAACGACTTTGTTTCTTGGCCGTTTGGTTAAAAACAACCAAAATAGATACGGCGCCATTTGTTTTCGAAAAGATGTCCTCAGTTTAGAAACAAAACATGAATTTGAAGAGAAAAAGGGTTAAACATGTTTTTTTTTTCCTCCCTTATTTTAATCCTATTTGTCTTGCGTGCGTGTGTTATCTAGTTAAGCTAATCATTCCCTTTTTTTTGTGTGTTGGAAATAAGACTTGACACCTTTGCGAGGAAAACATTTGAAGCCCCATCTACAGCGGACTGTTTTTCAAAAACATTCCGTTGCTGACGTAAGAACGAAGAACCTTATACGCACAATAATCGTATGAAATCTTCCTCTTCTTTTTTAGTTCTACGCGTTTCAACACGTTTTTTTTTCTAATCAAATCAAAACCAGACAGGTGTAAGGAACGCTCACAGACCGCACCGACAACAAGAATAACCTCTCCGCTTTTTATTACGTCAAATTTCTTGGCCGCTTAAATAGAGAAAAAAATAAATTCGGAGAGATGCCGAAAAGGAGCCGAAAATAGTCAAAAGGGAAACAAACATAAGACGTTGATAATAAAAAAATAAAATCTGTCCAGTGATATAAATACACCATTAAAAGAAATAATAAAAAAATTTTGAATTCCGCTACTGCGCTGGAACACCAAAAAAAAAAAAATGTTTTCCTTTCACCGCCAAGAAAATTCAATTTTAATTGAAAAAAAAAAAAGTGGGTGGTCGGACAAGAAAAGATGACGACGTGCTCATTTGATATTATGATATTCCCCCTCTCACTCCATATATACACTTCCTCCATCATGACGCTCCTGCCCATCCCCCCACATTATTATTATATATACCGGAACCGACGACCGCATGACTAATTGTCAGTCGGGTGGAGCGTATGATGGAACGAAACACAAGAGGCTCGTGTGCAATATGCCTGACGTTAATGAGTTTGTTCGTGAAAGGGAAATGCCATTTTTTAACTTAAGAAAATTTGAATAACACGTTCAGCGATGAGCGGATGCAGAAATTTCGTGGTCGTGAGCTCCTCTTTTAGTTGTCCTTTTAACATTCACGTGCACCAGAGTGAAGCAAGTGACGTGTAAAATCAAATTGCAAGGGACTTAGTTTTTCTTTTTCCTGCACACACACACACTGAAGGCGGGAAAATGGCGGTCTTCCGAAAACATAAGAAAAGACTTTCGTCTGGTAGGGACTATATGCAAGACACACGGGTTTCCCTTTTCTTTTTCTTTTTTTTATCGATTCCGCTTGAATGAACATCTTCCATCTTTCTTTTCCCTACTTATATTCCTCCAATCTGTCGCGCATTCGTCCTGTCCTTTTGAATCGACTTCTACTTGGTTAAATATTGCGCCGTGTCCCGAACAGTCCCGATGGGAGAAGACCCGTAGTAACGGGAAAAGAGCCAGCTGCAACAGTGTTCATCTGTCGCTACGTGTACCTGCATGTGTACAGACGTAACCGCGCCATCTTTTATTTTTTACCCCCCAAGAAAAGATTTTTTTTTTTATTTTAATTTGTTCTTTTATTCCAACAAAATGCCTACTTGTTTATTCTTACGTGATACGACACCTGGCGGACAAAAACAATAAACGATCTTTTCCCCCCTTTCTTGTGCGTTCACTAATACAACAGAAGGGGGAGGAAAAGACTGTTTAAAAAAGAAAATCAAAATAAAGAGGTGGGTTTAAGAGAAAGAGCTTTTCTTAGTCTACGAGATCGACGCTGTCATCAGCTAAGAGCTAATAGGAATCTGTTTAGATGAGCGCATCCGTGCTGGAAATCGTCTCTCCGCACACGATGATGATGGAATCAACGGATCAAGCTCCGTTTTTTCTTTCTTTTTCTTTATTATTATATCGGTTGCACATCCAACTGACTCTCTCTCCCGAGGATGAGAGAATAGCTCCCCCCTCTCCCACCCCACAATAAACGTGCTCTCTTGCTATGAAGCCCACACTGGTAATTAGACATCGATCCAAAAGGAGATGAGACTCGAAATCCTATGATGACAACGTCTGACGAGGAAAGATGTCTTTTTTATTCCGTGCTGCAGTTTCATCGTTTCTGTGTCTGTGTGGCAACCGATGGGAATACAAGAACTGTCTCTCACTGTCTCAATCGATTATTCATCATCATCGTGAGGGGAGGGAGAAGCGGACGATGATCCCCTCGTTTTATTCTCAGACACGGCGGAGCAAAGAAAAACAAAACAAAATCGGGGTAGTGCGAGTAGGTGGCTATATAGATCCTGAGTATGTTTAATTAAATAGACTCCTGGCCCCCCTGTGACATTTCCGCATTTTTCTCACACACACTGAGTTACCTATACGCCTTTCTCTCTTCTCCTTGCATTTTTAATGAGCGATTCTAATAAACGATGGGCGAAAATTCGTAATCTTTTGCACGGACGCGAGTTCACGAAATGAGATTGCGATCGTTTAAATAATTTCCTAACGCATTTACGTAACAATTAGAGGGGTGGAATTTGGAATTTAAACCTTTGAAAGCAATGAGATGTTCGTTATTTCAAACGTAGCCCGGGATCACGCGGAAGTTTCGGCTTCAATGTTTTATTTATTTGTGTTTCCAAATAGATGTAGTGTCTTGTATATATGAGCAAGCGGCTCGTCTAACTTTTAAAACCAGCTGGAACACACGCATTCCTTTCTACTCTTTTGTTGTTGTTTCCGTTTGCAGCTGCGGCCGACCATCGTTCCCGATGTTGTTTTTTTCGGGACACGAGGAATCCCGCAAACGCCCACCACCCACAATACTATCACTACTCACTGACCTGACGTCATAGCTCTAGAGGAGGGGGTTTGGATGTCACTAAAGGAACCGACCCAAATGAAGCCCCGTGAAAATAGAAGACCCCCCCCCCTCTCTCTCCGTTATGTCGTGCAACACGATAAGAAATTTTAAAAAAGTGAATGTGAAAAACAAGAATTCAAACTTTAGATTAATTGGCCAAATAAATCCTGGCAAAATATTCAAAAGACTGAACTGACAATTAAAATGCCTCATTTTAATTTGCAGAATTGGCAAATTGTTGACTGTTCCAGAAGTGGAGAATTAAAAAAAAAGGGTCCGTTTAGTCATCGCCAGGCAGAGCAGAAAAGAAAAAAAAAAGGGAAATGGGCCGATAACGGACGAGACTAGATAATACAAGTCAATGGAATCTAGCACAGTCATTATATAAGCATACCGTCCTGCACGTACTCTCATACAAACAAACGTTAACAGATTGGGATGGCAAAGGAAGTGAGCCCCGTTCAAGAGGTCAATAGTCCGGTCAGACGAATGACACGAACGGACCAAGCAAAGGGCCAATGAAATCAAAAGGAGCAGCTGCCATCAGCGATAAACTCGGTCGGTCATCACACAACGTCCTTCCTTACACGCCTCAAGTGTTCCATTTAGTCTATTCCCATAACCCCCCCGAAAAAAGAAAATAGAAAAAGATAGACCCCTGTTTTGACATTTCATCCGTACAGCCACGTCGAGTATATAAATCATTTAAATTTAACGATGCATCCAGTATTTTTCTCACGCCTGATTTAAAATTTTTTCTTTAAAACAACAACAACAATTCCCGAGATAAAAGGACGAGCTCAAATTGGAACTGGAAACTCACCAGGACATCATCACGCCATTTACAAAAACTGTCAAACTTGTTCTTATTTTTGTTACGTCCTTTTTTTTTCAACAATCGAATCACTCAAACGGCGAGAATGACACGTCCGCTGGCGATACGATAAGTCGGCAAACAACTCACGTTGGCGCGATAGTTCCCAAATGAAATGACAGCTCCCAGTTCAATGGGGGGAAACGTCTTTAACACGAACTTCACACACGTACGAAAACACACAACTCGTTCGACGCACAAGAGCGAATGAAAAATAAAGACTTTTTTCAGCGGCTTCTTGGCTTTTATGTCTCTTTTTTCATCTCCCCCCTTTTTTTTTAACACACCTGATGACAGTTTAAAAATGACAAGCGCAACAGAAATAGAAAAAAAAAAACTTTCAAAGTGCGAACGCGGGAGCGCGCTAGTGTCGACTCTAACGGAGGCTAAAGCCGACTGAACCCTCTTCCCGGCCCTTGGGCTCATTTTCAATAGAGGAAGAAGCTTCTCTCTCTCTCTCTGTAAAGCGCCGAAGAAGCTCCGAGACTCCCTCGGTACTAGCCCCTTTCCACGCAATAAACAACCTGGCCTGTTCTTATACACTCTCTCCTTCTTTTGCATCGTTTAAAAGAAAAATCGAAACCTTTCGCCTTCAGGAAAAAGAAAAGACTTGCACATCAGCCACTCAAAAAAAAACAAAAAAAACACAGAAAAAGATGATGAAAAAAAGGATGACTGTACGACCTCTCGCTTGATCGCATTTGCAATCTTCCCTTTTTACAGGCCCGCCAAACTGATCGTCTTTCAAAAACTGTTTCTGTATAGGCATCGGATTTTAAAAGAAATGGCAAACAAGTTGGGACTCGCTAGTTCCTTGGGCCGTGTAGAAATCAATTCGTTACACACGGTCGATATCATCGACTTGTTGACATTACACCAGCAGAATCCCTATGCCGAAATGTAAACTGTACACGTAAATTTAAAAAAAATTTAATTTTAAGGTGCCTGCGGGGGCGCCTGTAATTTAAACAGACAAGAGAGAAAGACGGAAATTGCGAATTAGAGAGACTTGCAGCCAAAAAGAAGGTGGGACGATGGCGCCTATCCTTTACGCTCGCTTATATCCTGTTGAAAACACGCGCCTTCTTCCTCCCCGTCGTCCATTTTTTTTTTTTGTTATTGTTTCTTTTTCGCTAACATATACATAGACGCAAGACGCCAGTGCCCGGATATATGTACAAAATAGATCCCAAAAGCTACTTTTAGCTGCTCTTGTAATACAACTGCAGACGAACGAAATTCGGTTTTCACGATACGATTCACGCTCACGAAAAAGAGAAATAATAAAAAAAAAACGGGATTTTTCGCATGAAAATGTTCACCAATTTACATTCAAAATAATGCGATCGATAATCGATTACATTTTTTTTTTTTTTGGTTTTACTTATTCAATGAGGCGATAAGGAAAAATAAGGAGGCGGGGAAAACTATAAAAAAAAAAAAGAGTGTCTCTGTGGTAGATGTGGCGGGGACGTAAAGACAAAAGAGAATCTCTTCTTTTTGGACGCTCCATCTCCTTTCAATCAGAAAAGGTTAGATGGAAAGAGGTTGGGTCGCGGTCCTCAATCTCTTTTTTCGGGGAAGAAATGAATCGATTTCGCTTTGCCACCCAACGAACCCCTTTTCGTTCTCATATTAAGGATAGATCCTGATGATTCGTTAGCGGAAATTGGTCTCGTTTTTTTTTGGCTTCCAGGCCTGGCTCATCACGCGCGCCTATTTATGTAAAAGATGCCGCCTCCAACACGCAACAGTCGACTCCCAACACATCCAAAGAGACAATATCACGGATATATAAAAAGTTTTCCACGAAATATGGCCAGAAAACAGAAAATTCCAACGGGAATTGCACAATCCAAAGTCGGCAGTTGACTCGACAAAACATTTCAACTAGACGAGATAGAAAAAAAAAACACATTTTTTTCTAAATATGACGAAAAGATGATAGAGTTCTACCCCCCCATGATAACAAAAGGAAAACGTGATTTATATATGCACAGAATCCCATACAAGTTTTGTATGCACAGTATATATTGTGTTCGCCTTTTTTTATTTTCCCGCGTGCTGCTGCTTTGTCATCTGTTTTCTGTCTTCTTCTTTCCCTCGGTCGACAAGTCGGCGATTCTTTTTCTTTGCCCCTCCTTTTCATCTTAAGAGATCCATCTGATCCGGATACGTCCAATGGTGGGGAACGCGGGGTGAGTATAAAAGAAAACTAAGGTTAGCGGCGGTATTAAGAAAGAAAAAGGGTAGAATGAGATATCGATCCGCGGCTGAATGTCTTCACCTTGATTCTTCTACTCTCTTCATCACGAATGCAATCTCAATTCATTTAGTGGCCTATACGTGTGTGTCTTCGTCAATATGAAGCATTCTTCGTTTATCAAGAAATAAAAAGACAAAAGATTTCTGGTTCTGTATTGTTGAAATGGCAGCGTCGCCCATTTTCATATTTTTTCTTAACCCCCTCTTTCATCAAGTCAAGAAAGAATCTCTCCATTATTAAGAATGCTGTGTTGTCAGAAAAAAAAATCTAATCAACTGTTCATTTGTTTTATTTAGAAGATGCATGTCTATCCTCCAAAGGCTCACGAACTTTGATTGGCCCAATGTCTGCCGTTATCTACCCCAATGACTACAATGTCTTTATAGCAAACAGCTGTTGTTGTGTCGCGCAGCCATTTAAACAAATCGTGCGGTCGATCAGCGGACAAGCTACGACCGTTTGCGGTATGAAAAAAAAAATTAAATAAATCGCATTTCTATTTCCAAGTCGCTTCTTGATCCCCCCCAACTCCGACCGGGATCAATGCGCAATCAATATCAAACGGGCCGGAATAAATCACGGCAACCCGCTTATTGTCGTCCATCACACACAGGATGATGTGCGATATAAAAGAGTAAGGCAGGTAGGTAGAAAGATATTGCGTGCAGTTACATAAGGACGAAATCTTTCTAGGTGGTTGGAGACATTCACACGTCCACGAGGAAAGGACATGGGGGAGCGCCATTATTCCTACATGTGTAGTTACCCAATAGATAAATAGGAATATAAAAAAGGAGGGGTCGATAGAACATAATGCCATCTATCGTACGAGGATAAGGGGAAAAAAAGACAGGGGGAGGTAAAAATGGGAAGTAAACAAGTTGCTAACGAGAGCAGATGGTCAAGTCGTAGAGACACAAGATACGTTAGTCGCAACATCCAAAATAAAGTCTATATGCCTAATTTTCTTTTAAATACTGGTTGATGGGCGGCCAGATTGTAAGTCAATGATTGTTGGAGCGCAAAAACTTTTACGGCAAAGTGGAGACTTTGAAACAACGCGCTTGTGTTTCACCACCAAAACTAAACCATCCCCACCCCAAAAAAAGTCTAATTACAAAGTTACAGACCAGACATCCAAGTCTGCCCAATTTGCATGGCTTTCTCGCATCTGATGTACGGTTTCTCGTGCCACTGTCAACTGTGCCCCCCCCCCTTTGTTTCCGACGACAATCAACTCGACCGTCTGCCAAGAGGATGAAGAAGAAAAAAAAGAGGAAAGGACTCGACTGCATCCGGGAATTGTACAGTTTCACTTGTACAAGTCGCCCCACAGTTTCTAAATAAGATCGGCCATCGCAAGAATACGAAACGATCCATTGCCCAAGTTTTAGGACTCGGCAATGATGTCTCTCATATAAAGTCGTACATATTTGCATAAATCATTTGATGAAGGTCCCTGCTCAAACAAACATGGACGCGTCCACTATTGAACAATCGAAAACAAGATCAAAAAAAAAAAAGATATGAGGGGAGAACGAAAAAAGATTCTACGCAACTCCATCTGTGTGTTGATTCAGCCGTGATACGGCGTTGAGTTAACCTGATCCTTTTTTTTCTGTTTCCCTGGTGTGTAACACGATTTGGATCAATGGCATTAGCTTCGTCGACAGTAAAAAAAAATAAAAAAAATAGGGTGACACACCCCTATTTCTTTTTTTCGTCTGCAATATATCCGTAATTTATAATTTGACATTGACAATTGAAGAAGAAAAGGGATCCAATGATTCAGTAGAGAGTTTTCATCATTGGACGGCCTCGACCGTTTGTAATCAAACCGATAAATAACGATGACCATTCGTCGTGTGGGAAGGGGAGGGGGGATATAAAATCCGGTTGGACAGTATTCCAAATGATAACGTATGACATACACAGAGAGATGAAGGGGGAGGAAAATGGACTCTGTCCCTTTTTAAGCTCCTGGTCAGTGATGAATCCAATCACGGTCAACTTCAAATCTCTTTAGCTATATAAATGTTAAAGCATTATAAGAGTTTACAGCATTGCCTCCCTCCTCCCAAACCATCATGCAATGATATTATTGATCGCATCTGTTGCGACTTTTTCCGCCAAATAAAAGAATATCCCCAAGGCTTTAACGTGTCACGTTGCGTTGGCGGCCATGTCTTGTTTTTTTTTTCGCACTACCAGTAGATATATACTTCGATAGGTACTACGTATGACAAACAAAGTACTACCTACACATAGTGGCACACTTTTAAAGCTGTTAAATATATACACGTCAAAAAGAGAAATGGAGGAGGGGGGGAGCAACAAAAAAAAAAACAGAAAAGAGGATTCCAAACAATTTGGAAGTGCTTTCCGACGTTGAAGAATGGCTCTAGTCCATCGAGCAGTGAAAGGCAATCCCACTCTCGTTTTTTTTCATCGGACGACTATACCTCATTGTGAATTTAGTTGCTGTTGTGGGTATTATACCTATTGGTTTGTTAATAGGAAACCAACAAAAAACAGAAAACCTTATTCCCTTATTAGACAGTCTGCTTTAAAAAAGAAAGATTTATTTTTTGAAGAGTCATTGGCAATCGATTGCCGACTCTCTTTTTGATGAAAGTCAATGTCTTTTGTGTGTAATGGAGTGGCAAGACCTTTTTTTCTTCTTCCAATTTTCTTTTGAGAAAAAAAAAATTATACAATAAGAAGGAAGAAAAAAAAAAGGAAAAGTCAATAGGTTCAAATAGGCCCATCGAGTTGATGGAAGCTGAGAGCGAGTCCATCAAGGTGGAAGAGCCTCTTCATTTGCCTAGCGCGCTATACAGCAGGTGAGAGGGTAGGCGCGTACTGGTGGATGGTTCTCACGCAAAGGAAAATCCAGCAAAACAGGCAATATAGATGCAAATGACAACCCAAAGTTCAGGAGCTCTCCTATCCTCCCCTTACCCCAACTCTCATAAGAAAGGCTTTCCAGTTGCCATCGATAAACACACTAGGCGTGTATGCCCTTCTCAATTGATGCCTCGTGACACGCTTCCTTTTGCCTACGGGCGTCTTCTCCTATTCAACGGGGTATAGATTTCCCGACTCATTCCGATCCTGCCTCATCTCAACTCAGCAAAAAGTCCTTTATTTCATATCGATTGAGCTAAGCCAGCATCCATCATCGTGTGTTACACAGAGGGACTCTTTTTTTTTTTGGAAAGTGTTAGACCTTTAAGTACCCGCCCTTTCATCTCTCTTCCCAAATTATTTTCCAATGTTGTGTGCGCTAGCTGTTTTCGCGTCAATTCAAAAGATCCCATTTTTTGCAATGCCTTTCTGAAGATGTTTGAGGCGATGAAAAAAAATTGACAATTGCATCACCTTTTTTTCGTGTAGACCAAGGTCAGCGCGCGTTTGATCCTCATCAAACGCTTAGCGTGTGAGGAAATGAAGGGCCAGCTGATATTAATCGCATTTTCTGAGTAGTAAGCAACGACGCTTGACTTTCCCGTTGAAAAACCCCTTTTGATATATTTTTTTTTCCCCCTTTCACAGAAAACGAACGCAAAGCTTTCAACTTCGAACAAACCGGCACTCCGCCGTGTCAGATAATTCACGACCGGAAAACCACGTCATCACTCTCATCGTCTGTGCGTAGGAGCCCCCACACAAACAAGTAAAAAAAAAAAAAAAAATACACAAATCAAACAAGATTTTATGTTTCCCTCTAAGAATAATACGATTATATCAGCACAAAAAAAAAAGGTCCGTCCCGGCCAAAACAACAACAGAGGAAGAATATAAGAAAAGACATCGCAACAGCAGTTTGACATTTCCGGATCAGATCCCGTTTTTTTCGGCCAACAGAGCAACAACTCGTCTTTGAGGATAGCCGTCCTCCCTCCGCCAGCGTCATTCTATTCTTTCACATAACCGTTGATCACTGCGTGTGTTTACACGCAACCATTACCATAAACATGAAACGTTTGTGTCTGCTTCGTGCGTCTCCCTACCGACACAATGCATGCAGAGCGTAATCGAATTAAGAGGCAAAAAAGAAACAGACGCCCAAACAGCAACGGAAGCGAACCGTTTGCTGCTTGCTACTGGATGCAACTCCGATCATCCGGAGTCGTATAGTGATGAAATACCGTCGGCTCTGCCATCGTAAAAATAATAAAAAGAAAAAAGGGGGGGAGCTCTTGAGAGAGATTGAAAGAGAGAAGAAAAAGCCTTAAAAAAAAGTCCGGGGTTCCAATCGAAAAGAGTCTGTAGGCCATAGAAAAATCAAATGAATATAAACGAAAAGATAATAATAAAGAGATGACTGCAAGAGAAGAAGAAGAAGAAGAAGCCATAACCGGAATCGAATCCAATGGGGCGCATCTCTACTTTTGTCGTTTCCCTTCATTCCTCTTCCCCCACAGTCTTCCGGGATTTTCGCTTTTCTTCCGGCTTTTGTCTGTTCTCTTCTTCTTCTTTTTTTTTTTATTCCCAACTACAGTCCCATCTTTCCCTATTGTCTGCGCCTTTATTCGAGCCACCTATCGGCCACCAGTTCAATTTCTGGCCATTCACTTTTCAATAGAAGAAGAGAAAAAAAAAAACATAATATGATGACGGAATGCGGCTATGGACTACTACCACCACTCTTTTGAATCTTGTTTTTTATATATTCCGCCCGAAATGAAATGATCGATAAGTGATGACGATAACCTGAAAACTGTCGAGGGGGGAGAGTCGGTTGGGCGGATTCAATGGGGTTTGACATCTTGCTGCTGTTTTCCTCCACCATCCGGATGGATGTGTGATGGATCCGTCTAGTAAAAGTTAGTAATAACGCAATGTGACTCAGCCGTCGGGGGGGAACCGATCAACAAAACCTTTTTGCAAGCCTCAAAAACAACCCTCTAGCCCCCTCCCCACCACCCTTAGTTACTGGCACTATATCTACTAGCCATTATTGCAACTGCGATCATTCAAAATGATCGAAAGCTTCAATACAGCAGGCAGCAAATTGCATCCGGGTTGGCCCCTATCAATCCGCACAACACAAAAATGAATACACATTCAATAAAGCTTTGTCGCGGATGCACCGCAATTGGAAATTGGTTATTGTTGATGCGTAAAAAGCGAGACGACCACAGTGCTGACAACAATAAAGAGCCGAATCGAAAAGGGTATACAAGCGGAACATATATACAACGAAACGCATTTAAAGAGTATCCATTTCGTTTGGTGGATGGGTAAAAATATCGCGAATATTTCCTGGAGGGAGCCAAGAGAATTGGATCGCTAAAATAGGCCCCCATCAGACAGGAACGTCTGTCAAAAAAAAGGAAAAGTTGGAAAAGATTTCTCTAATTCATTCCCCAGTTTTCGCTAGCAAAGATAAGAAACCATTGGATTCGACAAAAAAAAAACATTCCCTTTGCAACTCACGTTCTCCTTCGTCATGACTCTTGAAAAATCTCGGCTGTCGAATCCATCATCAACACGCTAACCTATTGCTTTTGACGGATCACCGTGAATACAGAGCAAAAGAGAAACCAAGAAAGAAAAACTAGGGTTCCAAAAAGGAAGAAATGTAGCCCCACTCCTCGAATGATGGATGATCCAATCAATGCGCCTAGTGCTGCTGTTACAGGAAGTCTTTTACTCAGTCCCCCCCATTTCCCGACGGGTTGTGTTCCATACACGAAAAAAAAAAAAGATGATATTCCCTTCGCTTTTTTATACGCATTTCACGCCTAAAGAAAACGGCACGGAGAAGGAACCAAGAGGGGGAAAAAAGGACCCACCGTTAGATCACCTTTTTACATCTGGCGAAAGGGCAATCGTCGGGATACGAGACTGTCTATCGTCCTTCCATTAACAGCTGGATCCATCTCGCAAACACACTCTTCCCTACACTGACCCCTCAGTGCTTTAGACATTGTCGGAGTTAAAACATTCTGCCAGAGAAAGTATCGGGAAGATCAACAATGTTTAGTCCGTGGGGCCTTTTTAGATCGATACGCAATGTTTAAGAATCTAAATCTGGAACAAACTCCCGTTTCTCGAGTGATGGATAAACATAAACGATGGTTCGACTGAAACCTGGGAACCTTCTCGTGTGTAAACGAAACGTTGAAGTTAAAGCAAACTGATGGATGGTATGGGCTAAAGGGTATAAGAAAAAATGACCTACGGTGATTGTTCAATCGTTTTGATTCGATTCGGGAAATGAGTACTAAACCAAGGACAGAACTTGGATCATCAAATACATCAAGTTTTGGATTGAAAGTTAAAACGAGATAAACTTAATTATGGCTGAGAAAATTTAAATCAGAAACTGGCAGTGCGAGATTTCAATGTTTTCTAATCCGTAGAATGTCGAAAGGAAAAAAAAAAAAATCCTTTCGATTTTCTATGGATTATTTGCTTATACAAAATTTTAAGAAATACCACCGAAGCAGACGTCAAGTCTTCTTGGAATCACTGGCAAAACAAATATTGAGCTTTGCTGCCATAGCAATTTAAAATGAAAAAAACAAAACAAAAACAAGAAACAGAAAAATAACGAGAAAGGGAAGAAGATGGAAAAGCTTAAAAAAATCCTACTGACGGATGAGATTTAACAACACTTTCAAAGTCTCTGAAATGATCTGTTAGCCGTATCCCCAGAAAAACAAAAAAATGTTCTCGAAGCACAACACAAGGATCGGAATTCAATTTGCCTACCACATAACGTAGCAACCAGATTTTGGCGCCAAAAACCCACATTTTTCCTTTCACAGCAAAAGAATGCCATCTAGCGAGCGAATTTTAGCCACTACTGAAAATTTGTTTCAAAAGCATGGTGCCTTTTCTTTCAATAAAAATTCCTTTTCCAAAATTGCCTCAGCTACATAAATCAATCACTGTAATACACACAAACATCACACAAACTTGGCAAAATATAAAAATGCATTCACTTACTACTTGTGGACTTTTCTTTCGACTCCTTCCACATCGATGGCTACGGCGGTGGACATTCACCAGATCGAAGTTGCTTCTTTCCATGTTGGAATTCTACAAACAGCATGTCACACCGAAAAGATATAATTTTCGTATCAATTCGAAGTTCTCATAAAACATTGGATTAGAGATTAAGGTGTACGTCTAGAAAACTATTCAAACTTCAGACATAATTTTGACTAGTTCTAACTTTAACATGAAAAAAAAATCTAAGTTTCAATACACTAAGATATGAGAAATCGAAATTATCTTCTACTTTTTATAATTTTTGCTTGATATTAGTAAACGAAATTAAAGATGGATATAGATAAAACTAAAGAAACACAATACCTTCGCAGGAACGTGAATGCAGCCTCGTTGATCGGGAAGAACTTAATGAGTCACCCAATTGAAAGATTGCGAGTTGAGACTTGAGACCACTTCTATAATGCGGCGTTGCCACGTGCGCGTTGCCCTTTTGCTCTATTATCCTCGTCCATTGTTATTCTAAGAATTAAAGATTCTAATTTTTGAAGCTTTAAATGTTTCTATAAAATAAAACAATAAGTTATAGGCATAAGCAAGCTGAGAACAAACAACAGTTAAGGCAAATTATGATGACAATTTGTAACGAGATTTTAAGTTTTGAGTTTTGACGTACAATGGCCACCGCCACCTGGATTCGACCTTGATTGCCTAGCGGATTCACCTTGTTCAATGCAGCCCAGTGTCGCTCTTCCTAAAGGTATAGTTGAATGGGTGGGGTATTTAATATGCAATAAAACGTCAGTTATTATTGCTATGATTCTTATTAAATAAAGTTATGAATGGTTTAACCTACTTGCAACATGCTGTTCATGAGACAAATGTTGCCCAGATTGTTAAGCCCGGAAGGACCAGGTTGAACGTAACGGGAACTCGAGAAAACCCCATTTTAACGTGGAATGAAAATTTTTGAAAATGAATTTCAAAAAAGGGGAGATATGAAGGCAAAACAATGTGTAAACATTATAACTGAGGTCCATGCTGTTGTCCAGTAAGATGACTTAACTGTAAGGAAATGGTGGAAAATAATCTGTAAGCAAACATCCAAGGCTGCTGATTTGAATATGACATCTTTCTAAACCATGTTCCTTTTTTTATCAGCCACCAAAGTTTGGTTTCCCATTCAACTTACTTTCCTGGATTGATTGCTTTTCCACAAGCAATTCTTCATAAGTCTGATATCTTGATTTCATTCACAGATGTATGTTGCTTGTTTCAAGAATTTTGAAAATATTTCACAGAACTTTTTCAACAGTTTTTTCATAAAACATGCATTTAACTAGCTGTTGAACTGATTTTGGAAGACCTTCTGTCATTTTATCTACAGTACCTTTTTTTTTGTCAAATTTCTTTGCATGTTTTCTGAGTTTCTGGATATTTGTTTCATTTGAGCACTGTTAAGTATATTTCCATCCACAGATAATTGGTGAGCATTCGATTATCAACAACCTAAAGATAGAAGTAGATTAATTTTTGTATTTTTTCAGTTAATCAAAACTACCTTCCAGGCTATTGGTTAATGTGAAGGAATGTGCAAGTTCCATAATGTTTTAGGTAACAACACAAAATCAACATCTTCTGTTAAATATTCAATAAATATTAAAATAAACAGACAAAAAAAAACTTTCTGTTAATAGTCTTTTAGAAGACCTGCTTTTTCAATTTATTCTTATGACAAGAAGGAGAGATCCCCAACATTCTTAGAATCCCATTTATCCCACTCAAAAAATTTTGTCTACAAATTGAGCCAATTAGATACCTCAAAGATATAAATACGAAAATTATACTATGCAGAAAACTACTGCTCTCTTAACCTACCAAGTATCACCATCACTTCGAGGCTAATTAATCGAATCTTTGATCAAACTTTATGCAGTTTATGGTCGCGCCTATTGCCCATCCAGATGGCATTAGTTAGCTCCGCCTGCTCAGTCTGCTCAATCCAAGATGGCTGCTTACTCCAATCCAGATGGCATTAGTTAGTAGTTACCGGTAAGTGTGGGCTTTCCGTTTTTTCTTTTTTGTTACAATGTGATACCTTCGTGTAGTCATTCCGCTGATATTCGTATTCAGGTTTTATTTGTTAGTTATTTTATTGAGGTAAAATCCTTTAGTGGTGACTAATTGCAAATGTAATGGGACGCCCCGAAATGCGAACCCCGATTGGCTCAGGGCCAATCCCCATCTACATCTACACAAGAGACAAGACACGCTGATTTGTGTAGTGTAGTCCAAATGGTCGTTTGTATAGTCTGCCGCTAGATCGCACCACAGCTTGGCGGGAAATACCACAAGAAAATACTCGTTGGTATAGAAAATGGTTTGAGCAAATAGCTTTAATTTAAGATTTAAGAAATATCATAGGAAGATCGCAAATCAATAGATAGAGAATTTGCTACAAAGCTGGGTTACAGCGTTGGGGGACTGATAAGTGATAACAGAGCTGAATGGCCTGGGTGCGGGGACGAAAAATTGCACTAAATACTTCCAAACGGGCCGGAAATTCGAGATTCAGGGTGTTAAATTTACAAATCTTTTTTACAAATACGTTTTAGCTTTTTCTTAAGTTTATGCTTCTAGTCTAACGATAAGTTGCAAGATAAAGCATCGGAGAGATTGTGGGTTGAAATTTGGAATTTGTTTTTAGGAATTTTTTGTCCGACTGGTGTTTACAGAGAACTTCTTTCTTTTTTTTAATCTCGTTTATGTTTGTAAACATTTTGAATCTAGATGGAATGGAAATTCCGCCTTCGCCCCAGAGGAGGCAACGTTGCACGTGATAAATCTTTGTTTACTGTACACCAGCAGACCATACTTATTCAAGATTTTGATTTTTCTACAGTCTTTTTGAAGTTTCTGTGGGCTCTTTGCCGTATTGTTTCTCGTTTTAGTCTCAACTTTCATGAATATGTCTAAAAAATGTGTGTTTTACCTTTTGTCATTTCTTGTTGTAATGTCTAATGGCCTTGGCCGTTTCATTTCAAGGTCCCAAAGTCAAATGCATGTAATTCAACGATTGGACGAAAAATATGCAAATGACGACGTGGTTCGGTATGGAAAACCTGGATTAACTTTTAAGGTGATAATTAGCAAACTATGGCAGCTTCAATTACAAAAGGGCATTGTTGTCACCTGTATTTTAATTAAGTTTATACTTTGTCTAAATTGTGAATAATATGCTTCTTTTTGTTTTCTTCAGCTGAAGAAATTTGATTGGTCGACATGTTCAGGACCTGATGCCTTAGCCCAGATAAATGAATTTGACCTTTCAGAACCATTGTCAATACCTGGGAATGTCACTGTCACAGTTGATTCCATTTTAAGAGGAGACATTACAACCCCACTGAAAGTTTGTGTGACAACACTTCTGTTTTTATATTGATTATGATTAACTTGGGTTGTGTGAAGGTTATTGTACGAGTTCAAAAGAAAGTTGGGTTCCTGTGGATTGAAGTCCCTTGTGTTGACAATGTTGGTTCATGTGACTATGAAGATTTATGTGCAGAATTACCTTTTCCACCTGGTGTCCCATGTCCTGAGCCATTTCTGGCATTGGGCTTGCCATGTAACTGCCCAGTATTACAGGTATACCTAAAATATTTCTTTTACCCTCTTTAGACTTTAATAATATTTCATATCTTACTGTAGGGGGATTACTTTATTAGAAACAAACTGGTATTTATTCCAGATGAGCATATTCCACAGTTCTTAGCTCGTGGCCAGTATAGTGTCCAAGTTCGAGCTTCTATAAATAGCCAAGAAGTGATCTGTTTTCAGTCAAAATTTACTTTAGTTTAAATACTTGCCTTTTAATGGTGCCAAATGTTTATACCTTATACTAAATGCTGTGTTAACATTTTCGAATTTTATAAGTACAACAATTAGTGTAATACTCTTGAAACACGTTATTATCGCTTTGTTTGGAGCAGTGTGAAGTAATGTAACCATACGGCAAACGTAAGAAACCGCCATGGAAACGAATATGTTATCACCATTGAAAGTAACGAAACTGAGTATGAGTAGCTTACTTCAAGCAAACCAACATCAATGCGTTATTCATACTTCATAATCATGGCCATGTTCATAATTCAGAAGTGAACATAAGACTTCACTGTTGCCAGATAACTCTAATTCGTTTGATTGAGTTGAATTTTTAAGAAATAAGGATTGACCAATTAAGCCGTTAACAGTTCTATGAATCAGGAAAAAAAAATCTGATA
Organism: Daphnia magna; assembly: GCF_020631705.1. Classification (NCBI taxonomy): domain Eukaryota; kingdom Metazoa; phylum Arthropoda; class Branchiopoda; order Diplostraca; family Daphniidae; genus Daphnia; species Daphnia magna. The sequence goes on from NC_059187.1 coordinate 9,158,983, forward strand.
AAATTCTACGATGAGAAAAATTAAGGGCAATAGTGTAAGACTCTGCAGTATACTATATACACACAAGCACGACACATGCTTTGTTGTGATAGCGGCAGCGCCTAGAGTTCGTCGGCCATGCGTTGGTTACGAGCGGTTTAAATTATGTGGCTTCTCTTCTGATGTCATAATGAAATGGGATACCTGTTTCTGGGCACCATTGTTTCCGCTGAGAAGCTTATTTACATTCCGCTCGCAACTTGGGGCTTAGTTCTTTCTCACGGAAAACGCCTCATTTCCGATTTGTCCTTAGTCGCAGTCGTGGTTCAACTATTCGTGGTAGAATAAAAACCGGAAATGCAGCAGTCTAGCACATTGTTCAATTCCGTTTTAAAGGTAACAAAAATCACCTTGAACTTACATACATTAATAGATAGAGGGAAAAGAAAAGTTTCTTATCGATTTCTTAAGTTGTGTGTGACAGTTTAAACAAGTCTTAGTTTTTATGACGGACAAAGAAAACGGCCATGATGGCTTCAAAGTTTCCTCTTTTTTTTTTTTTTTTTATTTATAGATAAAATGTAAATTGTTGCTTTGGGGACTAGCAATAGCTAAAACTAATTACATTTTCAACATTACCATAGGGAATCTTCTTTATCCACTTGGTTTTCACATCCTGGGGGCTGCAGTCAGATTGGGCACCAACATCTTACTTTTTTTATAATCTTCTCTTCATGATGGTTCTCCTATGGGGATTGCATCAACAAGAATCTGAACAACCAATTGTTATAGTAAGGCTGTTTAAAATCTAAAATTATAATGGATTTTTTGGCTGGTCTTCTTGCCCATTTCTGTTTTAATGAGCAAGAGCTTTTTCTAGGCTTTCTACTTTGACATCGTTTGTTTCGTCTTGGATATTGTCAATGTCGGCGTTTTTTTCCCTTCACGATCAGGTATTTCTCCTACAAGTAAATGTTTCATTATACATAACATCCTTTTTCAATTTCACTGTCTTAAGGATCAACGTCTAGACGTTTCAGTGCTGGAATGGCTATCGTCAATATGCTGCTACGTCCTGTAACCGCTTTTTTCCTGTACAAGATTCTGGGTGAAAGGAATGCTCTCTATGGTGGATCTGTGTATCAAGAAAGCCATCTGGCAGATGTATTCGGTCAACCGAACATTCGTCAAGGACGGTATCAAGATATAGGTCAGGTTGCAGCCCCATCACAAGAGATTCGTCCAGCTGCTCCGTCTTCAGACAACCTAAACACCGTACCGAAAGTCTGATTGCTTCAAAAATTTATTCGTTCAAAAAGGGTTAACAGTATTCTTTTGCCATCTTCTCACGTAACACTTTTTCGGGATACCGTAATTTAGTTCATCTGTGCTTGTCATTTCACAGTGTCTAGTCATAACTGTAGCAGTTGCCCATCCCAGTATTACCACTCACTTGAGTATCTCGGGCTTCATCACGTTTTCTCTCCATTCAAGACTATAGACCTTTTTAAGATTGCTCGGTGTAAGCACAGCGAAAAGTGTGCGGCTAGTCGACTAGTGCGCACCATGGCGGGGATAGCCGTAACTAGCGCAGACTGGCTGATTCTCGAATCACCTTGTTGTTCGGCTCTATGTTACTGTAGTCTGCTAGTGTATTAAAGATAAAATGTCCGTTTCAAGTTTCAGTTGTCTCAATTAGTGCTTTCTTTAGTTGAAGAGGACCGTGATTTGTATTATAAAACACTAGAGTTCCTGAAGTGCCACGATCCCCTCGTAATACCTCTACAGTTATTTAAAAGTGGAAAATCTTCATCTAAGTATCTTCCCCCCATAGAGAAATTTCATTTGAGACTCTATCTTGTTTACGAACGCGATATGGTGCGCACTAGTCGACTAGCCGCACGACTTTTCGCTGTGCTTACACCGAGCAATCTTAAAAAGGTCTATAGATATCATATCATGAATCTAGAAGATCAAATTATGATTATCAAATAACCTGACACTGTACATTGTTTCTGTATGGAAGATCAAGTACAGTTTTTTTTTATCAAGTAATTTTCACTGCAAGCAGTTTTAATTTCACCACAAATTAACATAAATTTACATGTTAACAAATCGAAGCGATTGACGGTGGTCAGAGTTTCATGACAGCGGCCTATTCTTTACGCAAGCGGCACGTGTCAAATTCTTTATTTCAACAGATTCAAATAGTCGCAATGCATTAGTTCAATTTCATTCATACGGCACGTAAATGAGAGATGCGTGCTTAGATGAAAGACAAAAAGCTCGGGAAAATCCAGTAAGACAAATAATCGCTTCTTTCACATGGTTTTTGATCGCCTCAATTCGCTTTAAATTGTTAAATAAAGTCACACGGGAGTCTTGAGAACCCTTGGAACAACGTTTAGATTCGTTTAACGATGATAACGTTCGGGCCGTGAACCAATTCTCCGTCATCCAAGACGTTGTCACTATTACTGTCCACTTCTGCTTCCGTGCTAACGGTTATCATCTCTGAACAAAAATATTCTGGAGTAAGTATGGCTAGTGCGATGGTTTATTTAACACACCAACTTACCTCCAACCTCCTGTTCCTCGGTAATTGCCAATTGTTCATCTATTCCGTCTTCCGATCGAAGCTAGATAAAATTTCTCATGACTAAATTGAAATTTCACAGTATATATTATGAGCTACCTCGTCTTGAGAGCTTGTGACCACCAAGCTGCATCCTATTGGTTCACCTTCCGTGTCAATTTCAACTTCCACCAGTTGGCCTTTGCGGGACCCAGACAAATCGTCATTAAAAAGGTGATCGCCTTCCAAATGGCGAATGGCTTCTACAATCGTTTCAAGATTCTGCCGAGAAGTGGCCGCAAGGTAAGATCTGAAAGATTTCGTGAAATGCAATCGAAAGTTCCATAAACTGAGGCAATAACTGAGGCAATAACTGAGACTCACTTGCTGTCAGAACTGAATGGCGCATCGATATCTACAAACGTTACTTCCTCCCCAGCGTGCTGTAGCACGATTGGGGAAGAGGAACCGTCACCGTGAGCCAAATGTGACAAATGAGCCAAATGTGGCGGTAACTGGAAGGAAAGTACTGGTAGCGAAGACAGGGGTAGACTGCTTGCGGGGGAAGCTGGCCCACCGGTCATGGAAAGGCTTAACGCCGGTGAGGGAACTCGAGAGGCAAGCTCAACTTCCACCTTTGGCTCTGCCATCATCGCTGCTGCCAACAAGCTTCCTGTCCGGCTGAGAAAGAGATCCATTTAAGAAAAACCATGACTAATATATCGCAAAAAATGAGAACATGCGAAATACCTGTTTGGGCGATCATCTAGCACTAGGTGGGCAGGCAATGAGGTCATCATGTTACTCTGTGAATTCATAAACTGGACTTGGTTGTGATCATTGCTCGAATTAGGACTGGCAGTGCTTTCCCTTCTGTTTAACCTAGGAGACATTGCCGCCGTTGTAACTAGGTTTCTTCTGGAGTTTTGGTTAGGTCTTCTATTGTTATTCCATCGTTGATTAGATGTACTGGAGGCGTCACGGGCAGCATTTATTAAGTCGGATTCGTCATCTTGCGCTTCCGACTGAAAAATAAAAATAAAATTTAGTCTCAGTGGCAACAGTTTGGTGACAATTGAATTACTTTGAAAAGTTTTGGAGGGGGATTAGGTTTCCGTCCTAGTATATGTGCAGTGATTTCTTCAGAGTTATCTACTTCAGGCACATCTATCTGCAACTGAAGCTGAGCTTCAAGTGCATGAATTTGTTCCTCGAGTTTTAAGCGTAACTTCCGCTCGGCTTCCAAGAGAGCTTTAGATTCATTCACCTCTTTCCTTAGTCTAATGAATCACGGGCAACGAACGATACAATAACATAACCAAGAATTATTAGAACATTGATCACTTTCCTATAACTACTAAATATTTTGTAACTGGAGGTAACGTTATACCTATCGACAGCACGGCTGTAAGCTTCCCCAGAAAGCACCCCTTTCCTTTTCTCCTTTTCCAGGGGAGGTGGATCTTGGATTTTCTTTTTTGTAGAAACACCAGAAAGGAGGACATCTTCACCACCAACTGTAACTTCAGACATATGTTCTGGAGAAAGTGGAATCTCTGTGGATTCTGAGAGGTCTTTGCTTTTTAATGGTCCTATTAAGATGAAAATGTAGATTTTTTGGATTGTAAAAGTTGTAAACAAAGCTCACCTAAGAGCCGTTTGAGATGACAGTTTTGAGCAACCAGTCTTGTTTTCTCTTGTTCCAGTTGATAAATATATTCAGTTGTTTGCTGTAATATTGCGGCCTGTAGTTAAAGCATATTTATCAGTGATAAAGAATATTATTTTTATCATAACCAAATCCTCTTACCTTGCTAAGTTTCTCCCCTTCACTTTGAGGAAGCAAAGTCCTGAGTGATTGGAAACCTGAATTAATGCTCTGCATTCTCCGCCTCTCATTGGAGTTGGCAATTTCTCTTCGCACACGCTTCTCATCCACCCAACCTCCCTCCATTGATTCTTGTGGGGAACTATCCCCAAGACTGCATCAATCATAAAAGAAATCATTTTATAACAGCACTTCAATTTTTCACATTATTCATTTTTTTCTCCTCAGGTGAGGCACCATGCCTGATAACTAACAACCAAACAGGAGATCAACATGGTTGTCCACTACAAGAAGCACTTTATACTTCAAAAGCAAAATGAATATCATGCTCAATGGAAACCGGAATTTCACAATTAAGTCAACATCAGCTGTTGGTGAGATAATACCCAGCGTGAAGGGGCGGGGGGATTGAAAAAAAGAAAAGCAGGAAACATCAGCTGTTCTAAAAGCGTATCAGTCGAAGAAGCTCACCTGCACAAGCCTTCAATTCCTTCTTCGTCATGTCGTAGCACATCGTCATGCCGGCGTTTATCTCCGGCTTTATTGAACATTATGGACATTGTCTTTCACTTTACTGACCACCATAGAAAAGAAATCCTTCGTTAAAAAAAAACGTCGGCGTACTTAACGTGTTTTCCTTCTCTAGTAAACAACGCCGTTGCTTAATGGCGGCCGGCGGGAAACTCTTTTGGTGTCGACTCTCCAGGTTTCTTTTATGAGAATTAAACATTGAAATTTTTTATAATTTCACCGAAATTTGAATTCTAGGTAGGAAGAAGACTCACTTGTTAATTCTGTACCTTTGAAAAGAGGGTTTACAAAACCAAATCTGCCAAAATAATGTGCTAACTGTAAAATAGGTGTGTCTCGAGAGTCGACCACTAAATGCCATGTTTTCTGGCCAATGGGATTACATAGAAGTAATGGGATGGCGTCCTTTGAAAGGGACGTAGTATCGTGTCGTTTGTTTTTACATTTTCTCAAAACCCACGAAAAATTAACGTTCGTATTTTTTTTCATACAGGTCGTATAAAGTCATTTTTGAACCCTTTGAAAAAATCCACGAAATTAGGTTCGTAAACAAGTTGCTCACGAGTTTCAGTTGTGTGTCCTACTATAATCCATAGTTCTCTTAACTTCTAATGAAAATGTCAAGGGTGAGTAACACGCAGTCCAACTGTGCGTGAAAAGCACGGTGTCCAAAGAGCTGTTTTGCGCAAAAACTACTCACGCGAATCAAAACCGAGCGAAATTTTATTTAAAAATTATACGTCGATAAATGGTATTTTAAAAATTTGTAATGTGGCGTGACATGCTCACTTCCCACGTCACGTTACTTTCTAAATTGGAATTGCAGGATTGACGAAACTGCATCGATCGTGCACGTTACAGTCTATAGCATACATGACAACAGCTTTTCTCTGTATTTTCCTGTCCTTCACTTTTTGTTGCAAATTTGTTTCTTTATAGGCTCTATTCTTCACTTTTTTGCCCTCATATTTTCTCCTTTATCTCGTTGTAATAGCAGGGATAACATGAAGGCGGCCGCTTTTACTGACTTTACGCCCTGCCCGTTTCTAATTTACGAGGAAAATATGCAAAAGGAAATTCAACAGCGTCTGAAGTTTTCGTAACCGGTAAGTCATTTCTTGTGGGTAATCGAAATGCATCTTAGCTTAACAATATTGTGGGTGGCAAACAAATAATACCAGTACTGATCACGCCTTCCTTTCATGTTTAAAGAGACGTTATCGCCTTAGGCCAATTTAACTCCCTCATTTCTATAGACATGTCATCGACCTTTCCATTTGAAAAAACAATAGTTGCAAATGAAAATACCTTTCGATATGTCTCCTTTTAAAATGAGATGAATGGCTCAAACGTAGCGTTTCAACTTGATCAATAACTTTCACGCTAACGATCATCAGCCTCCCATTGGTGGGGGAGGTGGCAGATATTTTACGACGGTTATAACGGGGGTGGTTACCGCGTGACGCTTGAACGATTCAATTATGCAATGATGTATAGACGGCGACCGTCCGGAATGCAAAACACCGTTCTCTACCATTTAATAATCCCTTTCAAACTTCTGCATTCATAAGAGGCATGTTATCAAGATCAAACCTCTTGATGTAATGCTTAATTGGATCTCTTGCAAAATGGGGCATTTTTTGTTGTTGTATTACATTTTAAAAAAATGGTGATCTCAATATAGACGACCCTTTTTTTTTGTATGCCGAAAACTAGGATGTAACAAATTAATAAAAAGTTACATCGTCAGCATGATTTTGATGGTTCAATTTCAGCTGCAACAGCAACGCTTATCGTGTTGGCAGGTTTCGGGGCGAATATTGCAGGCGGATGGAACGTATATATTATTACGTAGCAAAAACTATAATTTTGGAATTGAACACGTTTCCGATAACGATCGTTCTCATTTCTAAATTGTGCGGCCTTTCTCGTCGTTTTTAGAAGAAAATGACAACACGGAACGTACCGTCACGCTCTCGTCCATTATTCAGCCGATGTGGGACATAACTGTTTCATGATTTCAATGTGTCCTTGCGACATTTCGTGTTTTCTAAAGCTATGATAATCTAAATAGAAAAATTCCTTTACTTTATGGATCGTATACGCATACCGCTGCGATCATACGACCTTGAGACACACACAAAAAGAAACAAATGAAAATGTTTGATAGGAAATAGCCGACACGCAGAAAGGCTTCCGTTATTCATCGCCGTATAGCGGTGCGAAACAAAATTCAAATACCATATATACTTTCCATGTGTGTAGGTAGTCGTTATTCTGCACACCATCAGCAAGAAAACATCTACCCCCATATATGGCCAAATGAAGAACATATGGTCGAAAATGACGGTACTTTTTTTCAACAATTTACCGTTCGTTTTTCGTATCGTGAAAAGCCTTTGCAATTTAACTATTTGCCCAACACTTAAACTGACCTCCAGCTTTCGTTTTCCCTAATCAAAACAATCATGTATATAGACTTTAATCACTAATGTTTTTAGCAAAACACATCTTAATCAATTAATGTTTGCTTATATTATAAGATCGCTATGTTCGATACCAACAACAAGGGCAGGAAAAAATGTTTTTAAAATAGTTAACAGTGATTTCTTTGAATCGGGACCTATCTACTATCTACTTGACATCAAGCAAGATATAATAAAACACGTGCGTCTAGAAACGACTTGTCACTTCGTCAACCGATTGCCAGATAACATCAAGTTGAACGAAACGATGTGCATTAATAAAACGTAAAGCAACACCTCAATTCCACATTCTTATATTCACTCGTCAAAGTGAAAGTAGATGTTCGCGTATATTTTTAGTACAAGTTTACTGAACTGGAAAGAGAACACGAAAATTAGAAAAAAAAACAGCCATTAATGTCCGCTTGTATGTATATAATTACAATGTGGGCAGTTCCAATGAAAATCATTCAATTGGCTCATAGGAAAACATTCGTGCGTAAAAATTATCTTTTTTTTTTTTCTTTTGATGCCGTCATCATCTTCTATATCGTATCCAAGTAGAAATCTACAATACATTCTATTATCTTATTGCCAAAAAAAGAAAGAAATGAGATTCAGGTTTTGGGCTTTCCATTTGCTGACCGCGATATTTGTTGGCTATACCTAAATAATAATCTGAGAAAGTACTTATTGTAGGATATATATATATAAACTTCCCCCCCGTTCTATATAACCTACATATATAGATTTAGTGCTGTATATATAATACATGATTGCAATTGTGCTTACAATGCGTCATTTTTGTTTTCCAAGACAATTGCCTGATTCGATTACAAGTTGCAAATCTTGTTACATTCCCTGCGATTTCCTTCAATGATTTAGACGTCGTATCTACTGCTACTGTATAGATAGGCTATATCCCATCTACAGCACAACAAATTGATGAGGCTATTGTTCGCGAATCATTTGAAAAAAATCCCCTGCGTGAGAACCGGCGTGTGATCAAGCAAGACAGCACATTATAAATTGTAACACAAAATTCTCTTGACTCGTATACAAAGATAATTTATCAAGATATGTAGTTGAACAGAGCTCACGTGGGAAACTATCGGCAATAAAAATTGACCACACAAGAAGACGTTTTCAAAATCGACCACCTAAAGTTTGCCACAGTCGGTTGATTAGCAAATCGTTTCATAATTTAAAGACGTTTCAACGCAAACGATATTTATGGGAAACTATATGTAATACACTGAAAGAAGAAATCAAGGCAGTTTGATAACAAAAACACAGAGAGACGAGTGGATATAGTTGGCACACATCATTTCGAAAAGAACGCAGTTACCTCGTAACCCTAATCTAAGAATTTGTTGCTGATGAATTGCGGTCATGTTGAATGATACCTCGGGATTAATTGAGGGCTTTTGGCTATATACTCAACGATTACGAACGATTTTCTTTCTACAAATGTTTATATACATTCTTCTTCCATCTTGTGTGGACGAGGCCGTCACATATGCTCCTTAAAGTGCATAACTAAACGCGTTTCGCTGAATTTCTTATTGCCCCCCACACACACAGCACGCTAAAAGTCTTCCCTGTTTGTTGTGGATTATTATTGGCAGCAAAAATTGATAAACCTTTTCTTAACAGATTTTTCATGTTGCGTTTAAGATGCACTTTCGATGAGAACTTTCTTCTTTTTTTACTCGACGAAGATGGAGGAAAATAAAGCGTGCATAGAGAGAAAGGAGAGATCTTCCAAAAATGACCCAGGGTGGTGAAAATCTCATTTTATTTTTGTTGATGCGAACCAAAAATCTTTTGCCAAATTACACCGGTCACGCATAGTTTCATTTTTTAGGGTATTTTGTTCTTTTTTCCCCTGTTGTGATGGGAAAATGTTTGTCGGTTCAGCAATCATTGGCTCTACTTACCAAAAGAAACTCGCATCTCTTTCTGATCGACTGATTATTTTGGCTACACGCACCGCACTTTTATCTTTGCTAGGTATTTTTGTGGACAAAACTTAAACGCTGCTATTAGATAAAAACAAATTTGATTGAACTTAGGAATCTACGTGGCCTTGGCGTTCAGCCGTTGTTGACAAAACGTATCCCATTAGACGACAAAACACCCTGCCTTCAGACTGTTATATCAAGAACACACATGGCGCCATATTGCCATCAATTAATGGAGCAGGGACTCATTAACATATTTGTTATATCGAAAACCATCTAATCTCGCAGAACACTATGTTTGACGTCACTGCTATTTTCCAGAGAACGTCAAAGAAGATAAAAAGCAGGATCCACCCTCAGTTGTGCTGTATTACGTCATTCCAACACTCGTGACGCTGGCCGATATAACCCATTATATTTTATTTTAAGACGCTCTCTCTCCGATGATCCACTACCTTTGGCGGTGTAGCTGGACCAACAGAAAAAAAGAAATGATGATGGATAAAAGGACCTCATGCACAAATATAAAAAGAGGACGGCAATCAGCCCGACTCTCGAATGAAAACACACACAAAAAAATGAGTAGATAATAGAAGATTAACCAGGTCACATTCATTATAAATCAAAAAGATGATGCTGCGGTAAATCTACGTGATGGACTACATTTTTCTTCCCCTCCCCCCCGTGCGTGTGTCTACGTGTTGGTCGAGGCTATATCCTTCAGCAATAGATAAGAAATGCATCCAGCGTAACCAACGATATAGCCCTTTCTTGCTCGTTCTACTTTTTTTTTTTCTGGCGGAGGTGCTCAGCATCAGAATGTTCTCGGCAGAAGAGGAAAAAAAAAAACGTTGGTGTCATGCTTGAGCAGGTGGCTCTCCATCAAATAAAGCATCGACTGAACGGACCAAGACAGAATTGAAGAAATCCGTTCTAAATGATGCCCGACTCGGCTGCTGTGACTGAACGGAAATTTTCTATCGGTTTAAGCGTTCGTTTTTTTTGGGAGGGGGAGGGGGAAACAGTTATGGCCAAGAGCGATGGATGAAAAAGAGGGTCATTTAATCTTGGGAAAAAAAGAGAGAGATATAAAAAAGTATAGGAAGATGAAAATCAGCATCCAAGCGGAATCTTGATGTAAGAAACTTTCGCTAAACGCTGATGGAGGAGAAATCTCTTCAAGTATGAAATAAACGTCACAACTTTCTGTGACATATATTTCAACTTATCTAAATATATGCCTACATATAAAACTACTCATTTATTGGCAAATGTTCGTTCAGTTTCACTTATTGGTTTACAAGAAACTCTCGCGGGCCTCTTTAAGTTTTTCTTGGGGTAGAAAAAGATTTGCGATGGTTCATTTCATTTGGAAGAAATTCAAAAGAAAATCTTGGCCACGAAAGAGGTTGAACGACATTTCCAGGGAGACTTGTTCGCTTTTGTTTTGTTTTTTCCAGGCGGCCTTTCCCATGGGCTCCGTCGATTGTTGTTCAACAGGTATATACACAGCACCAAACTATCAGGGAGAATGGCAAGTGTGAATCGTGAAACTAACCTGAAATGATTAGAGAGAGTATAATTACATCATTCAGTCGTTTAAAATTTCGAGTCACGAACAGAGTGATAGCGAATTCAATAACGTGCATCGCTTGGCTTTGATTGTTGCACCGGTGCACAAATCAAATACAACTGAGCACCGATTGTCTTGTATAAAACATCAAAAAAAGGGAAAGAAATGAATCCCATCCAAGCATTAAACCTCCTCGCCAGCACTCAAGCGACTGTCAAACATGTGCAACGATGTCTATAACCCCTGTTGTACAAAAGCTCTTGCCGATTGCATTGAACAATCTGAAAAACGAAAAATTGCGTTTCGTTTCGAAAGAATAGAAGCCTCAAAATCTAACAGTTCTATCGCACTTAACCATTGTTGAGCATTTAATATTTTTCACTTAACGGACCAACTCTCTGCTTATAATCCCGTTTCAAATGGAATACCCCAATCTAACCGCACACACTTTGTTCTTGTCTATCGGATATTTCCCTTTTCTTATTGATATGGGATTTAGCGTTTGCCTCTCTCTTTCTTTTGGCACAAGTCTCGTCCGTTATATCCGTTTTCAGCACGGAATTCTAATAAACGCAAGTTCTCTTTCTATCAAGCAAAATGTATACGTTTATAGCAATAGAGCCTTTCGGTCAAACGCATCCGCTTTTCAACGTGTCGTGCATTAACGGCATAATCATTGGGCCAAACGACGAGGCCGAGGACTTCATCTCAACTAATTGTGGATTCGATTGTTCATTAACCAAAGAGGAGGCCATTAAAGTTATCAGTTCGCTATTGTTCGTCTATGTAATTGTCCAACTAATAGAGCCTCATCCTTCCGGCATTTCAAAACGGACACAGTCTGGCACCACAAGATGACCATCAGCAGCTCCATTTATACATCCACTGTTTCCTTTTCTATACAGTACATTCTCTCCATCCTAACTGTTTCTTTCTTTCTTTCTTATTCATAGAGCAGCACTATGGGCCTTGTGTCGTCACTATACACAACAGAGTGTATAGACACCGTACCCGTTAGGTATGGCATAGTGGAAGCTATTGCTCTTAGGGCACTGTCTTCAGGCTCAACACACACCTGTTGTTTCGAACTGCCAGAGCAGAATGAGAGAGTTTTCGTGTAAAAAAGCCCAACGGCCGGCCGACTGCGATGGTTATATTGTTTGATGCTCTATACGTATATTTCCACCTGGTGTGTGTCTGCTTTATCTCTCCTCCCTTTCAAACCTTCTTCTCCTCCTCATTTTCCTGCCAATACTATATAAGAGAACGGCGTTCCAGTCAGTGTCCCAGTCACTCGTTCACCAACCACCGAGCGCCATTGTTGTGTACTCGAAATCATTTCCAATAACTGGAAGCAGCTTTCTATTTTGCCTGTCTCACGTCGCTCTTCAAAGGACAAACATTTTAACTGTGACTTGATTATTGAGTTGGAACACGCCCAATCGTGACACACACACGCTGCAAGAACGAGATAAGATTACACAGTGCGCATAGATAATTAAAAACAACAAGAAAACCAAACAAAAAACGATCGGGAAAGTGAAACAAACTGCAGACAAGTCCACATCGTTATTCACAACTCGCATCATTTAATTTAAAAAAAACGTTAAAGAAAAAAACATTCGTGATGACAAAATTCAAGTGCGCCGAGTACACGAGTTCGGCCGGCCATCAAAATCTCAAGTTCCAGTCGTCGGTCACGACTGGAACAGGCGAATCAAACAAACGACACCAGAGGGAGGAGGATTCGTCTAGCAGCGTCAGCAGTGCCGGTCATTTAGATTTCTATTATTTCGCTAACCGGGGCTGCGTGAATCAGAAATCGTCTGACGAGGTGAGCACGTTGGACAGCGGATTATCGTCCGACACGGAAGGGTTCACTCCGCCGCCGCTGCCGCGTCGTGTCAACAAGAAGGCGGTGGCTGAATTGCTGGACGATTCGCAGTCGGACGTCAGCGCCGATTCCTTGGCGCTCCACGACGACGCCCAAACCGATTTGACGTCGTTGGCCAGCAGCATCGAAGTCAGCCCAGCCACGGCTCGTAAAACAGCCAAAGCTCTGCCCAGTAATCTTTTGACGGAGATCCGCACCAAAGCGGTGAAACTGCATCATTATCAACAGCCGCAGTCGGTCAAAGAACTGGGCAAAGTCTTGGATACGCAACTGAAATTGCAACGCAGCAAGAGCTCGTCCGTTCCGCCGTCGCGATCACGCAGCCTCGTTTTGCCGATCCCGCAACCGTTGGCGGCAGCACCGTCGTCCTTCGATCCGGCCGACGCTTATTATCAACGATTCCACATGTGCGAATACGTCGACATCGGCAGCGCTAAAAACAACAACAACAACAACAACAACAACAGCCAACAGCATCCGGAATCGCCCGTCGATGACCTCAGTTTCGTCGGTCTCAAAGATATTTTGAACGTCGAGAAGAGCGGCCAAACGATCCGCAGCCATAAGAGCGGCACAGTGCGCGGAGTGCGGAACCGCGTCCGCGCCGGAATTACCACCTTCCTTCAGGGCAAGACTTTTAAGGTGAGTGTTATATCATTGTGTCACGAACTTCTTTTTACGTTTCCTCAAATGGATATATAATTAGCTTGCCCCTTTATTCCCCTCTCTGTTGCTTAGCAACCGTCACAGCTGTTAGCTTCTTTCAATGCGAGCACTTGCATAACATAACGGAATGGAACGTTCAGATGCTGTGGCCATTTTTGTTTTGTAATGTGTGATTGTTTCAAAAGACGCCCAGTCGACCGCTTTACCTTAACAATCAGAGCAAAAAGAGTTTAGGATAGTAACAAGTATGGACACGCTCTAGAATGTACGTTTCGGGAAAACACTTAAAGAGACTCTTTTTTTAAAAGGGGGTAAAGTTCCGTTCAATGTTTACACGCATTTCAAAATCAGTTGATGGTGTTGATAAGATTAAACGTTATCGTCTGAGGTATGCGTGTGATTCATGTTATGGTACGTCTGGCTTATTAATGATGGCCATAAAGCAATAAGGTGGAAATGCGGAAGTTATTTATCTATTTCCCGATTAGCCATTTTTGGGGGAAGGGAATATTAATTTAAATGAAAAATCATGGACCACCCAAAATAGTAAACCGTAATAATCTCACGAATTTTTTTGTTTTGTTTTGGCGAACAAACCTTTTTTATTTTTTCCTCGTGTAAAACACACAAAATTCGCTATGGAAATTGGTTGCATTTCAAATCTCACGCGGAATTTAAAAAAAAAAAACTCGCATTTCTTACATTCCTCATAATAACTAGACACAAAGAAATATATATTCTCTCTTTAATTATCAGTGGTTGTGTGCGTGAGTATATAGAAGAAGAGCAAACGCTATTTCAAAAGGTACATAACTGCCTGCAGGTGTGAATCGATCTTCTCTGTCTCGGTTACTAACCTGAAACAAAACAAAAAAAAATTTCTTTTCCTCCTTTTGTTTCTTAACCGATCCTTCGGGCAATAATCGTTGCAACAGCCTGAAACATAATGTGATAACAATCAAAGTTCATCGGCTTCTTTATACTATCTACTTGTTTATGCTTTCCCAAAAAGAAAAACCATAGAAATAAAAGCAGTCCTCTTTTTTTTTCATTTCTTTTCTGTAAATAATAATGGGATTTGGGGAACTGTTCATTTCCATGGTTACCCCCGTCAAAACACACACGCAGCGATATTTATTTACAAAGAGCGTATACACATAAGCTCGTGACCATAAGATGACGCATGTCCGATTGTATTAACATGGCTACTAAGATCGCACTCTGTCGAGATCAGAGTCTCTCTGATGCGATTATGTATGGCAGAATGATTCAAGCTTTAAAGCGTCAAATCAATAACAATTAAATCGATCATCGTCGGCTTCAAATGATTCGGTTGACATTGGTTAGGCCAGTCATGGAGACCATGTCCGTTAGAACAACGTAAACATAACGGACGCATCATTTATTTTTCGGACGTGTGTATATGTACCGTTTCCTATCTACCTGTTGACAGCCGTTTATATACCGCAGCACTGTTACTCTCTATCTATTTTGTCGGCTGCAAAAGAGAGAGAGACACATGTCCCGCTATTAGAGGTCTAAAGCACAGTACGCGCTCAAAATCTGGGTTCGGCAACGGCATCAAATAGTGAAGACAATTGTTGATTTTGTTTAGAGACGTTTGCGACAGCTCTCGAAAGGACATTCCCGTTTTGCAAGTGAAAACGGGAATTTTTGCACATCAGAATTCAAATGCAGGAAAGCGGGCGTCTATAAAATGGCATTTGCCAATTATGGATGGCATAAAACACGTAGAATTCGGCACATGGGACACTGTCCGTTCGAGTAACAACGCCCATTCCATATCCATCTATATAGACCCATCCAAATAACAATTTAGAAAGAAAGGAAAACAGTTGAAGGACGCAAGTAAATACTATTTAGCAGGAAAGTCTTGCTAGTTGCTATAAAGCTCTCGTGTAATTTGCTATAAACAAGGATGTATCCACGACGGAAGCGTCCTATCCCTTCCGTGTAAAAAAGTTCCATGGCTGCTGCTCGACGAGCTTATTTATATTCACGTCTGAACCTAACCAGTTTTACTTAGATACACACATGCACACATACAAGGAAGCTCTAAATAAAGTGTCGCTGAGCACACATTTCTCTAGGGAAATCCAAGTTTCCGGTTCCGCCGGACGAATCGCGACCGATAGACTTCACTAAATATATGCGCGTACTATATGTATAAAAATAAAAGAATTCGGTTTCAGCTTGTCGGTTGGTTAGTGAACTACAATTTCTCCTTTGGAATGACATTGTCGTATAATCTTAACAAGGAAGTGTAAACGAATGCAGGGAAATGACATTCAATCGATGTATAAGACTTAATCGAGATTGATCAATTAATGATTACCGTACCAAAATAACGAGGGGTAACTCTACTACCTCCTTAAAGTCTGAATGTCACGTAAACTAATTGCATTGATTTCTTTGTACGTTGTACGTGAGGCGAATGAATGACCTTTTCTCTTTCACCGTTGACACAGAGCTACGCTGAACGTGAACACGGCAAAGTGGTGGTGTACACGACGTCGATGGGCGTCGTCAGGCAAACGTACCAGCGTTGTTTGCAGGTGCAACGCATTTTAGGCACGTTGCTCATCAACTACGAAGAGAGGGACGTCTCCATGAATCGGCAAGTGCAACAGGAGCTCAAGGAGCGAATGAATCGCAATCGTATCATCATCCCGCAAGTCTTTGTCGAGGGACAACTACTGGGCGTAAGTTATTTTTTTTTTAAATAGACTTTATAACAATCAAGTTTGATTCAAATTGTTTTAAAGCTTCTTTCGATGCTCGTTTTACATAGCCATTGTATAGTATAGAGCCTACGTCACGCCGCTTTTGAGTTGGCAATACGTCATCATCACAGATTGCTCCGTTTCTTTAATATTCGAGAAGAATCTTGGCACCAAAAGAGGCTACAATCAGGACAATAGTTGTAGGTCAAATGGAGAACTGGGCCCCCGCTTTTTTATTTAACGTTCAGTTCATATTCTTTCTTGAAAGAAAGTAGATCAAGAGCTTCAGCAACAATGTCTCTGCGATAGTGTGGCATGTGCAGCAGCCCGTAGGCAGAGCTTCTTTTTATTCGGGAAGTAGAAGCTTGTACTGAAATTGTTGGCCCATTCTCGGACCGAGCACATTAAACGCTTACGGACTTTAACCTAATTTCCGTTTCTAAATTAAATGGCTGCAAGGCAACGTAGGATGTTCTCTGATTGCATTTAAGTTTATAGAAGTTGGTGTATTTCTAGCCTATAAGAATCGTGTCAGCGAACGAATGCGACAGATGGTGTGTCTCCGCTACACGAAGGCCCATGTTCAAAGTGTTTTGGCCAGTCAGAGCAATTTAGAACAATTGAATCGTGATTTGTTTCCACCGCCACCTGTTAACTTCTTGCGCGCTCCAATAGAGTCTCCTCTGCTGCCTGAAAAATAAAATCAATACAAGAAAAACAACGAATGTGTACATGAAACATTGGGAAAAAAATTAAGAAGGGCCTTAGTAATTTTAGAATTCAATTTGATCACTCACGTCTTTGTAGACACACATGTTGTCGTGAAGGTTGGGCCTCTACATAACAATACGCCGTGCCCTTTAATAAAATAGAATTTTCTTGTTGATGTACTCTTTCAATATTGGACGACAATGTAATCAAACAACTGCTGTCAACTTGTACTCTTTTTATCGGAAGATGTAAAAAAATGTGATTAAAATTATGAAATTGATTTCTGATATTTTTCTCAGGATGCCGACGCTATTGAGAAGTTGAACGAAACGGGAGACTTGAGACAAATTCTACGCCGTTACAAGGTAGGTGTAGAATTAATTCGATGATTATTATTTTTTTCAATTGAAAATTTAAAAAAAAATGTATTGTTGAACTGAAGCGCGTCGGACCGGAAACCATCTGTGATTCGTGCGGCGGTTACCGCTATTTGCCGTGCTCCGTCTGTTCGGGTTCTAAGAAATCCATCCACCGCAACCACTTTACCGCCGAGTTTGCAGCTCTCAAGTGCATCACCTGCAATGAAGCGGGTCTCATCCGTTGCGTCGCTTGTTCATCCACTTCATCACCTGCTTGATTGAAATCTACTTTGCGCGTCACCCATCAAAACCAACGGAAATCTACACAGACAACAACAACAAACCGGAAATCTCTTGAACGCACTTCAGTTCTTCCTTTATGCCGTTTTTTTTTTTTATTTTTTTAAATTAGCGATTAACTTTTTTTATTTCTTGGATCTTTGAAATAATTCCCTCATCACAGCACATTAATCTTACGTTTTTTTTAAGAAAATAATTTCGGTGGTTTTCTTGCAATTGAATTTCAACAGTGTAACATCTTAGAGATTGAGACTAAAATTAGACCTATAAATGTCCTTTTTTCCCCTTTCTATACAACATCGAATGCGAAACAGCGTATACAAGAAAAGCAACAAAGAGACATGTAGAAAGTACATTTCGATATATACAACTCCATTCTCCAATCATTTATTTGTGTGTGTGTGTGTGTGTGTACATGATCTGTGATATGTCGAATGAATGTTGAACCTTTCTTTCCCCAATAATAAAAGCCGAAGGAAGAGCCGAGAATGAACATAGAAATATAACATTTAAACAGTTTTTATACACTGTCAAAAGGCAAACAGAAAACAAATATACTGTATACTAAACAACGATTTCTATACATAACTCTGAAATGATTAAACAGTTTTCCTTGGTCTGAAATTCATCTGACTGAAATTTTTACCTACACACATCAAACTATTTAATTCGCCATATTGTCGAGCTAGAAATTGTCAAGGGTCGACGTATAAGTACGAAGGAATCCAATTATATTCCATTTTCGGTGTATGATGTACGTCACGCGCAGCAGCTAGAAAGTATATACCGCAACACAATAACCATTGTCATCATGTGAAGCGTATCAAGAAAGTGCCAGCAAAGAAGATCGGCCGTGATTCAATATATTATCCAAATAGACGCCTTGTGTGCAAGAGAGAAAATAAAAACGTATAATACATGCGACCCTGGAACATGCGTATATTCCAAGTGAAGACGCATTTCTTTTAGATATGCTTTTAGGTGAAAGACGTTGCCGCATTTCTTATATAGATCGATCGCTTGCAAGAACATCATCAACAATCTCTTCTCCGATTTCCTCTTTTGCTTTTTTGAGACGACCTCGCAAACAGCTCAAGAGGATCTTGTAGGCCAGTGGGGAGGTTTGTGTGTTATCCATTCAATCGTGAAGTTGGATACGCAACGAGCATATGACATCAACTGGTTTCGATTTTCTTTCTTGAAATTTCGGCTGCGTGCGCCACATCTCCCACGATTTTCGATTAAAGGGTCACAGTTTCCTAATAGTAATGTATTGTTTATGCGGCAGTCGTATACCATTTACTGCCGAGCTAGGACGTGATTCCACATGTTAAGTAGGGCCGCTGCCACGGAGAACAATTTAAATGAAAATATGCTATAATTACGTTTGTATTTTTTTTAGAGGACGAATGATTTTTGTTGTTTTTATAGTTTTCGTCATAGGGGGGAAGTGAGATCAAAAGTGGAAGAAGAAGAACATCGGTGATGTTCTATTTCCAATTGCCATTTACTCCAAAACTATATATATGAATTATGAAGACTATATTTTTAACTTAACGTCCATTTACACGATAAATTAAGAGCTAAGCCTTTTCAGACCATTCTATTTCGCTTTCAAACCTAAATAACGTGTAGTCTCGTGAATCGTATCTGCGCGATGCAGACAACACCCAACGTTCGTGCCAATTCGTTAGCGCAACGTAACTAATACAAGATTCTTGGCTTTACGTCACCATGGCAATAAGTGAACGTTCACGTCCGACGAGCAGATCTCAAAACTTTCGGAGGACATTCCCTTCGTCCATAAATGCGTAATTGATGCGCCATTAGAAAATAATTAAACGTTTTCATCAACAAGACGAGTATACACAATGCGTCATTAAGACTATTATTAGGCTCGTTTCGTTTAAAACTACACTATATACCGACGCTGCACGGATGTTGGTATATATAGGACACAGAGAGGACATCAACTTGCGGGGGAGGTTGGGATCTAGGAGTGATTCGATTACTAAGTAAGTCTCGTGTTTTCAAAGAAGAAAAAGTTGCCTCACGTTTCGTTGTCCCAGTAAACCACATTTGTGAAACAGGATCTATAGGATTATATAAGTCAGACTGCAATAAGGTTTTGTATCCGACACACGGAAATCATGAAAGTTGGGTGTACACATAAGCTCATCTCTTTACGTCCCTCATATCGTTTAATATATTCTAGGGCGGAGTGACATTAGCAAAAGTGATGCGATCGATTGTTACACACACCGTCTGATCCAGTGCACTGGACTGTATGTACAAACGAAGAACAAAAGTCTCAAAATGCTCTTCTCGCCTACATAAAAGCGAAATCCCAACGTATTACAAAGCGATTCCTTTTTCCAGGGGGGCGAACGAATAAGGAAATCACTTTGGATGTCACAAGAAGAATTACGTTGTGCTGTATTTCGAATGACGCTCGTTTTCTTCATGTGCCAGTAGAGATTCTTTCAGTAAATGACAATACTGTGTATACTCGCATTTTTCCCATTATATTGGCCTGACGGAATTGATTGTCATCTAGGCGGGGTCTCTGTCCATTGGTTGGTTGCATTTTCCCATTACAATAGCGATCGAAGAGCAGAGCCACTGCGTCATCGACTAGCGGGATCTAGACGTCAACAATATCTATGAAAAAAGCGACGTAAGCCTCGTTGTGAAATAGCATGGGCCCAGGATGAGACGCAACGAGATAAATCGAGCGATATCAGAATAATGACGTCTAACCAAAGGCCTCTGTGTATATAGTTCCGCGTTGTATAGGGTAGCCGGTAATATAATATTTTTCAAAATAGATTTTTTAAAAACTGGGTTTTTTTTTGTTTTTTGTTTTAATCTCATTGTTCAATCAACACGTTTTGTTTTCTTTGTAATATTGGAACAAAACACTTGTGATGTACACTACATGTGATACGCATATTAAAAAACTTGGGAAACCGCTGGTACATCAGCCAGTAAAAGAACCATATATGGTTCCTTTGTTTTTATGGGTGTGTACAGCGTTTAATGAAAATGTAATTCTTTTGTTTCTTCATTGTGTATAGTGGTCATGACACGTGTAGCTAACCAAAAAGGGATCGATATGGAAACAGTTCCACGGACAATTGCGACTGCCCGCGGAAAAAGTCAAGGAAAATCATTGCCCATTTGTTTGTATTTGAATGTGGCAATGCATATCTGCATTTAAAATCTACGATAAATGATTTAGCGTCACGCAGATAGCACATCTGTGTTGTTGACGGTGCTCCTTAAAAAATGATCCCCGATTTCCATATACGCCGTCATACGCTTTTAGAAAGTGCTCCAAGTGGTTTATTCTTATATATTTTTTTTTTAATCCCTTCCATTTTTCCTCCCCTTTAATTCTTCTATATCCCCATCGGGCTTTTAAACGCTCTCTTCGGTCGTCAATCCTTATTTGTGAATGCTATATCACAGAAATCCTAGCATCGATCCCCAAGAACTTTGGATGGACATTTTTTTTTTTTCAGTCCTTCCTACACATTATAATAGCCTTTTGTGTGTATAGTGCATTTGCCCAGAGAGATTTAACTGTGTGTAGGACGATATATAGCCTTATAGAATCTATAGGCCTTTCCTCTTAAGAGAGGCCATATCGACCATCGCCGAAATAGCCCACTGGAAAGTGCACTGGCATATTGTGCTGATTTGTGATAATTCTAGAAAGTGACCCTGATTATCGCAGTTCCTCTCAAGTAGCAAGTTTATTTCGCTTCGATTGGCAATTAACGCGCTTTGTTGGCTACAACACTTCAATTTCAGTCGACACTTGATTTTAGACTTTGACATTTGGCTCACTCATCCGAATCGAACACGTAGAACACGCGATGTATTTAAATGAAAGTTTCACCCATTTCTGTCGACACAATTCAATTTAGTGTTTAATGGAAAGGAAGAAAATCGATTAATTTTTTTCCACAGAACAGTGGAAATTTTTGGCAAACAAATCTAGTAAGTATGGCAACATGTTTGTCAAAAATGATGTGGGCGCCATTTTTTCATTTTGTTGCCCTTTCCTTCTCTTTAGATTCAGACAAAATGAGTTTTTGCCAGGTGATGTTTCAGTTGTTGTGGGCGTAAATTACGTCGAACAGTAAGGTCGTTGTACTCGTCAAACCAGTGGGCCAGCAATTACGAGAATATTCGTCAGGCTTCGCTGTAATTATACGTGCCTTGTATACATGGTAAGTACAAAGCCAATGAAGCATCATGTGCATTTCAAAAATGGTCGTATTGTTTCTGAAAAGTCGCGAATGAAACCAATTAAAACTAAACTGGTTAGTAACTATCCATACAAATGACATGCCACATTGCAATAAAATGAAAACTAATTCACGTCGAAGTAATGTTAGACATCCAATGCATGTTGACAGTTATTGCTTGTACTGGTTTCTCTTTTTTTTTTATGGGACTCTTGATGTCGAGATTATTATTGCTTTTGTCGTCGGGGATTATTCGGAAAGTCGGACGATTCCCAGACGTCTATTTGTGGCAATCATAGACATCCACTCTGATATGTGGCTATCAAAAGGTAAATACTTTTTCTTGTTCGCATCTTTGTAATCCCATCTATTTTGGGCAGAGTTTTGTTGGATGTTGTTCATCACAGTGCTTCTGACAACTGATTGACAATTTTGAGTCTGTATTCTCATCAGGTTTTTTTTTAAAATTTCTTCAGTTGCTTTTCAAGTGGTTTCCTACAGGAACACGTCACGTACCCAATGAACCAAAATTACTCGTTTTTAAATTTGTTTTCCTGGTTGTGGATCCAGAGAAAGCTTGAATTTCACTGGCTGGACTGTCCAAAAAAAGGATTTCGCATGGACACCATACCACAAGTAAGACACGATGCATAAACTTATGTGAAAGCGAATCGTTCAACTGCTTCTTCCAAATTTAGAGCTTCTTGTTATTGATTAACATCCATCTAGATTGAATTATCTAGATCGACTTGTCGTCAGCATTGACTTGTGCTGACGACAGACGAGTTAATTATTCATTCTTTATCACAAGAAAACAGTTTTGTTTTTGTTATAATAGCCATTTTGCATATCCTTTTGATCCATTCGAGCCTGTAATTGAACGTGAGAATCGAGAAAGCGGTTGAATTTTCATGTTGTGCGATCTTTCAAAAGACGAAAGCTGACGACTTTTATCGATTTGCTGCTCAACTGCTCATTTGATACGTTCATCTCTTTCATCCCACTTTTTATTGTAATGTTTCATCATTTATCAAATCTTTGTTCTCCTTGGATACCCAACCGTTCGTCAATGATCTTACACAGCTCATTATACCCACTTATTCATTCTAGAATTGCAACTTGAATATTTTCATTTGTTTCTAGATTTTTGCACATTTCCAATTGTCATCTGACGGGTCCACATGTTTTTGTTGCTACAGGTCTTTTTGAAAAAGATTTTCTACGAACTCAGTGACGCTGAGAACCTGGATTATGGATTGGAAGAGCGTTGGCGTGTTTCTGGTTGATTGAAGGCGACGAGGGCCGTCGACCAAGGCTGTCGTGAAGGAGGAGTTGATTATCACTACACAATCACGCACGACACAGCCATGGTAAAGAGACAGTCTTAAACAGTTTCTTCTTAATTTTGCCAGTCACGTTTTTGTTTCATTTCATAAGCGATCTTCGTAGAACATTCTTCCACATGCACAGATCTTAATGGATGAGGCGAGAATAATTTGGCTTTCAACCTGGAGGAGAAAGAGCTTGTACCAGCTGGTAATTAACGGAAAATGTACTCCTCGTAACGATATGTTGAATTGATTTGTGACAGGAATTTGTTAGCTGCGTGTCTATCGACGTGATCGTGTTGTGCGCATCAACTGCTGGAAGGGGCTCCCCTTGACGCGAGAGGCTATGAGCAAGCGCAGTGTCCGCTATCTTAACTGGGCGACTATATAGCCTCCTTCTTTTTTCTTGCGAAGGCCACCGATAAATACAACAGCCCAGCTGCTCCCGCTTCGTCACATTGCACGCTCCTCGGTAACATTTCGTTCGTCTCTTCGATTCCGCTCAGCGCTCAATTTTCCTGGAATCATTTATCTTTTTTTTTTCTACTTTAAATTACGGGAACATCAAAACAGAATTCGATTATCAAGTTTTCTTTTGGAGAGGAAATCGCGATATTTTATTACGGAGAAAATTGACTTTACCGGACATCCACGTTTTGAGAAAAGCGGACTACTCATCACAATCGTCTGGTACATTTAACTATTCTAATAGTCTCATGACATGTCTTTTTAAAAATCGTCCAAAATTGTTGTCAGACATTTCGTCTTCCATTTTCGATCGTGAACTACGAGACATCAAGAATGGTTTCCAAAGTGTTGGTCATCCTTTTGGCAGTTGTCGTCTTGAGCCAGGCCGTCCTCAGTTTCGATCCGCATTACTTTGACGAAGGTAAAATTTTTATTTTCTAAAGCTAACATTTAGCCACGTAAGCGCAAACAATAGGCCGTCCACATTGGGTCCTTTTCTATCCAAAATGCACGTAATGGAACAGATAGAGTTGCGTGTAGGTGTCATGTTAAAAGAAGGAGAGTATAGATAACTGATGTGGTCTCATGTCTTTCCATGCGTGGGATTTTATTTTTTTCAACCGACACCTTTCAATGTATTTACTGTTGTGTACGTACACACTGCAGCCACGGCACTAAGAATGTCCCTACACACTGCGAATGTCTCTCTCTCGGAAAAAAAACACGGATCGATATCTTTCGCCGCTACATCCAGTTGGCTCTGCTCTTGTGTCCCTACGTGTGATGGTTGGGATTAGATTTACTTCTATTCTCCACTCCTCTCAACCCGCACTTCCTTTACGTATGCAATTCTGTCATTTTTTTTTTCGCATCTACTCGACGGAAATAAGAAAGTGGCTGGATGAAAAAAAAGGGTAAAAGGGCAGAGGAAAAAAAAAAACATTCCGCAGGATAGGTTGGAGGCACTCAAACAAATAGGGACATGTTTTTTCGAGCTCGTCCCGTGTGTGTGTGTGTGAAGTCATTTACTTTCGGCTCAACGATCTGATCCAATTGGCTTCAACTTTTTTCTTCTGCCTGTTGCTTGGCTTTTGTTTTTTTACACACGCAACCGTAATCTTGTTGCATTATGTCACACACTTTTGATTTATCGATTTCGATTTATATCTTTTTTTTTTTCATCTCTTAAGACTTTGGAAATGAGCCAGACGCGAAAAAAAGGGGAATTTTTTTGTTTGTTTGTTAGCGCTAACAAATGTGCAGCAAACTGTTGGCTTCAGCATTGTCATATTGGCCATATGCGCTCCTGTCCTACTAAATAATTTTTATCTGTTCGTTCGGCGGGAAGAAAAAAGTTTACTTTATTTCGCAGCACCAAAATGGAGGGGACCTTTCCGAGGATCGCATCGAACGTCTGCTCTTTGTTGTCCAACCAATGTTAGGTCTGTGGGGTGGGGGGATAGAATAGTTATGTTTTGCATCGAAATCTTTTTTTCAGTTTTTATTTTATTTTTAGATTCTTGCGGCGTATAAATCTTTCCATAACGTTCACATCTTTTACTATTTTGTTATTCCTCTGCATAATATCATAGGAGGGCACTCACAAAAAATGTAAAAGGCGTCTTGAATCCCGCGTGAATGCACGGCTTTTTGTTGTGGCCTGTTTGCATTTCTTTTATTTTATTTTTCCTTTTTAATGCATCTTTTAAACTTGGGGAGTGTCTATACAATTAGAACGCTGGCGTATGTTCGGTGTACTTTTACATGCATTGCCCAAAAAGACCCTTTCGCTCTTTCGACGATGGCCTTGCAAACTTTCCAGTGAAAAGGTCACGGAACTTATTCAGTTTTCAATAGTTCTGTTCACGTTAGAGAATGCCCGTGACCTTTGCAGTAGAAAATAACGTCGTTCATCTCTTGGTAAATTGAACGATTGTCATAGAAATTAAGTGATGGTTTCATTTTCAAAATCCGTTGGGTTATGGCGATCATTTTTTCTTTCCCTTCGTCACCTGACGTACTTAAATGAATAACGGGTTTAAATTTCTTTTGGAAAACCTCGACCCGTCAATCAAACACGCATCATCCGGTTAGACTAGAAGACCTTGCCCCCTCCAGTGTCAATTCGCGGCAATTGAGAAACGGACGTTGACGATGATTGGAGCAAGGATAACGGGACAACGCCCGCGTTATCACGTTCCGCACGAGAAAGTTGTCACACTTTCTAATAATTTTTTTTTTTTTTTCAAATGATCTCGTGAAATACGAAAGTAATGTCATCACGTTTTCGACCCCCATCTTTTTAAAAAAACATATTCAAGGCAAAGTTGAATGAAATCTATTGTTGATCCAAAATCGATTACCTTTCTACTTTCGTCTATGTTTGTCAATAGCCATAATTAGATTGGGAACTAATAGCTTTTTTGTTGAATTTTTATTCCCAACTTTTTGAGGATAACTTCATTTGATTGGAGGATGTGAGTCGATCCGTTTTTGATGGGCAATCAAGAGTTTGAATGTAGTACTTGGCTTATATTTTCCAATCTATTTCTCTTTCAAATAAAACAAAACAAAAAATGGATCCTGCTCTCTTGTTTTTATGGTTGTACTTTTCAAATCAACTGCTAATAGGAACGTGCGCCTTTTTACTCCCCCCGCTCCCGCACCATGTCGTGAATCTCCGGCCCGGGAGTTGAACGCGAAAGTCAAGTTTGGCGTAATGGCACTCTCTTGATCTCATTATCTATCGATCTTTTTTTCTTTAATGCCCCCTCACACAATCTTAGACATCTGTTGTTTTGTTTCTTGTTTTTTTTTTTCGGGGTAGGATTTGATGCTTTCGTCTATTTTTAACGTTCACATGAAAGCCTTTATGCAACGTTTTAATGTCATTATCAAGAACAACTTTGAAAGCAGCCATCAAAACATTGGAGACGCAGTTGTGTGATGCAACAAACTTAAAGTTTAAACATTTTCGGGTTTTAATTAATCTTGCGTTTCTTATCTTGAGCTTCTCGCCAAAAGCATTGACGTCATTGTATACACGACGTAAGGTGTGGGACACACTATCTCATTTCACAGTTACAAACTCATGCACGCACTACCTAATTATTTTTTACGACTTTTGCATTAAAAAAAAAATGGGGGAGGGGACTGGGCGCGTTTGGCAATTTGAGGCGTTAGATGAAACTTTAGGCCCTCTTTTTTTTTTTAAATACTAATAAAGATTAACGAATTCTCTTTATGGAAGACGTCGCCCAGAGATTTGAAGAAAAACCAGCGTCGACTCTTTCGTCCTTCGAATTAACGACCTTGTTTTGTTTTTTTTTCATCGTTCCTTTTCGGAGAAGTTCTTCAAAGAATTGAAACAAAAAACGCTGTTGAAGAAGAAAACAAAAAGGAGTTGTACATTTTCCATGTCCTTGCTGTTGACATTAGGCTGGACGCGTACCATATGGCCCGTTTCCCTTGTTGCTAACTCGGTTTGAAAACTCCGTCGTGTTGTCACAGCGTGGCCCGCTGTTTCTTAATTTGTTTGCGATTTTTCTTTTTTCGTGCCATCTTAGATGATTTCGCCATTTTATTGCGTTTGCCTTTCGTTTTGCTATAGGCAGAAATAAGAACGTGATTTTCTTCTCCCTCGTAGCAAATTTGAATTGGTTAATACTTTAATTATGGCTATTATTATATGTTTTAATTATGGCTGAAGTCGAATCAAACCTTGCATTCTCTACGTCATTGACGGATATAAAATTTAATCGAGTGCAACTCTGAAAGGTTGCATTCGACGAACTCGAATAAATAGCTTTTGATGCAATCACGCGGGAATTACAAAAGGCATCATCGATCGACAGTCAATCAAAGTACGCCCACCTAACAAACGAAAACGTTGATGGTGGAATGAAGACGCTAAAATAGTGACGTAAAGGAGTGTATGGGGCGTGTTATATAAGCGTGACTGAATAACTCCCGAAACAAGGTCGAGTGATGACGTTCTCTTTGTAACGAGAGTCTGGAATTTCTCGGTGCAAACGGAGACGTGATTCGCTCCCGAGACACATTTCATTTTTCGTTGGCGAGCAGTTGAGATTCTTGTTCTAATTGAAGTCTTTTAACATTTTTTTGTTTTAATTCTTTGATTGCAGTAACAGACGATCAGATGGCTAACGAACAACAATCTGCTGGATTGAACTATTTTACCGACAACGCTGAACCTCTAATGGATAACGCCCAAAAGTATGTTTCTGATGTTCTTCTTCAATTTTCAAGATTATTCGGTTTGTGTTGAATGCTGTGTGCATCTCTCATTTCCCCTCGTTTAGTTTTTCTTTTCTTTTTTTTATTATCAGCCATTCCATTGGAGCCTCTGACCCAACTTTTGTTGTTGTTTTATTTTGTTTGTTCTGCGCATTTTTCGATTAATAGAAGGTGTAGTGTGTCTGATTAGCGCTGTTTGCTGGAGAGGTGAAAAAAGACAAACGAGAGAGTGACAGCTTAATTTAGAAAGAAAGAGAACAGCCTTAATTGAAAGAGCGTTGACTTGGGATGTCAGTCAGCCAAGTGCAGGCGAGAACATAACAATTACACGCAGTCTTTAAGGGAACTGACGAGACGTGAAATAAGTCATCTTACCAACTGACGTTGTAAAAAAAACAAAATTTTGATTCGATTATTTGGTATTTGTAAATAAATTATAAAAGCCTGTGCGTAGTAACATTCGTCAAATGGAATAAGACGTAAGACATAGTCACGAAAGGGCAAATGATGAGGCTTTGTTGGATCGTTCACTTGTTGTTAGGGGGGGGGGGAGATATCGATTTTTGTTTTCTGAACAAGAGAAAGTGTTCCATGTCTCGGACTGATAAATAATTAAGGCACGCAGAAGCTTCCGCAATGACATACTTTTCTATTCGGTCAGAGTGGTCATCTGTTTAAGGATAATCGCTTAACCAAAATAAAAAAAGGGGGAGGGAGATCAATTGCTACATCGTGAAAATGGACGAAATGAAAGTGTCTCGCGTGAGCGAAGCGATAAATTAATAGTCAAATTTGTCCTTTTCTCCTTGATAACCACATAAATCCTCTTTATTCGCCATTTTGTGCTTGCAAGAGGCTACACAAAAACTGTCAATTGTTCGCAAGTTTTTTTTGAATTGCGTGCAAAAACTGCGTAGGTTTTGCCCTGTTTTATTTTTCTCCCGCTTTCACCCCCATTTTTCTGCGTTTTTTTTCTTACATTTATTTCTTTTTTCAGACGTTCGCCTTTGATTTATGTTTCCAGACGATCTTGCATCCGACGCGGAGGCAGCTGCGACCACAGGAGGAACGATTGCTGCTTCAGTAGCTCCTGTCGTTGCAACCTGTGGGGATCCAATTGCCGATGCCATCGGGCTGGACTCTTCCAGAAATGGGGCTAAGAAAACGACCCACTCAAACAACAGAAAAGGAATTGATTCGGAAACATTCATTTCTTCAATACCTTCCCCATAGAATATTCCCAAACACGACGGAGCAGATCTCAGCCCCCCCACAAGAGAAAACATCACCAGCCATCAGGACAAAGCATAAAATTATTTGAATTCTCAATAAGTTTTGTTTTGTTTTTAGAAAAAAGATGATTTATTTAAAGCCAATCGTCCTATTTTCGACATTAGCAATTTGTTAATCCATTGGTTTTTCAGCTCCATTATTCTTTCGAAGAAAATTCTAGTCGTTCATGTCGATAAGGGAAATCGCTTTCCGGACCCTCCACATCCACAATTTCAAGAATTTATTACGCAACTCGAAAAGAGAAAATCGACAGTCATGTTGATTCAAACCTGAATTGAAAAATGAGTTGATATGATTTTTCATTTTCTCAATATTCTTCCAAAACACATGATATATTATTACCATATATTAATATTGATTTTTCTAAAAATTATTTTCAGATTGGCATTCCTCTTATATCTGTTTCTGCCCTTTCAATCAAGAAGGGGCATCTCTGTCTATTTCCATACGCCTGTGTAATTCCCAGCTGTTTTTTGTTTCATCGTTCAATGTTCAATTCACTGTTGTATTATTAATATAACACATAATTAATTGTACTCTTCAATTATGATTACAAAAACACCATGACAACAACAAAATTAACCCAAAAAAAACAAAAACATCAGGATTATTTAGCAAAGCTATATAGTCGATCAATTCAGTTCTTCTAAATAATTGATGAATATATTGAAATAAACAACATCCCAAGAAACAATATCAAAGAGAAAAGGTGACATTTGACGTCTTTGAAGATGAAAGACATAAAAGAATAATTGGTTATATCAAGCTGATGTGCATGCCGCCTCCAGCTGTTTCCTAAAGGGCATTCATGTCAAGAGCTGGGACAGGATCGCTGTTGTATTGGTTCTTCGCTGCCGAAGAAATCCTCGTCCCACGTCATCGTATTTCTATTTTATATTAATGACTAAGGGCATTATATGTAGGAAAAAGATCATCAATCAATAAACTTTGTCTAGTGTGTACTGCCATTCGGGGCGGCCATCAAAAATGCGATCAAAGAATCAGATTTCTGGTTAACTTCAATCCAAGTTTCAATATGATTCGTATGATTTATTCATTTTGTGAATGCAAATGCCTTTGAATTTTAGCGGGTAATGACATCGTAAAAAAAGAAAAAAATGGATTTGAAGATCAATAAAAAAACAAAAGAGGGAACTGTTGGCGGATTCATCTTAGACTCTATGAGATTGCACACATAGATGGAGGTCCTTGTAGCCGGCCAAGTGGCAACAAAAGCGAAGGAAGCGCTGGATGAAAGACAATAAAAACCAGGGAGGGCGTTGCCCTACAGAGAGAGAGACACTGTCGATGTTTATACTTGATCGTTAAGGCAGCGATGAAACCGATCTGCCTCATTGCTTCAACTATTCATGGAAAAGATGAAAGGCTACATCTCTCAAAGACGATGGCGGGTATTGTGAAATGACAAGAAGAGAACGATGACACTTACACCCCGTTGACATCGACAACGGGGTCTTTCAGAAGAACTTGAAAATAAAAAGGTATGCCATCATTTTCATGAGATTCGTGTTCCTATTTATTTTGTTTTCCCCCCTTGATATGTGTACACACACACACACAAAAAAAGGTGTGTGGCACGTTGTCGTCTGCTCTACTGGTGGTACCAGAGCGTGACACGAACCCATTATATCCTCACACCAGACAATCTCTTCTGTGATTCTTTCTTTAAAAAAAAAAAAAAATTCCAATCACCCCACGTCTTTGCCCTGCAGATTGTTATTTACTTCCATGTTAGCTATCGTGATTACGTCAAAAGATATGCGTGGGCTACATTGATTAAAAAGTACACCGGGATTTGTTTTCTTCGAGAGGGTATAGTACGTCAGACCATTTTTCAGCGTTTCAAAAAATCTTTGATATAAGGAAAGTCACGTAGTCCAATGGCTGTGAGTACGTCAATGTCCACGTTATTATTATTTTTTTTTGCTAGTAAATAGAGACAAAAGGTCAGCCCATCGAATAAAACTAAAATTGCTTTTCTCAACTTTCAAGACGGCTTGATGTTTAATAATACAGCTGACAAGGACAAAAAAAAACAATACAAAAATGTTGGAAGAAAAAAATATAGTTCAATCAACAACAAAAAAATATTGGACGATGCAAACTGTCGTCCGTGACACGCTGACGATGCGTGGCAAAGTCCCCCTGCAACAACGAAAAGAAGAAAGAAAATTTGCGGTTGACTAAAACTCGACAAGAAATACTTGAAATAATAGGAACGGTAATGATTCACGTTACAGAGGACTGCCAACGGAATATGATAATAACCCCGGCCTCTATCGCGTTTATCCTCCCCATTTCTAAGGATTTTGTGTGTGTGTCAGTTTAAATTGCTCGCTCTTTTGCATTGATGGTGCCATTGGCTTAGCAGACGATGTTAGTCGTTGTTTTGACTCTGTTCAGACGGAATGATCAGTTGGATCACCATCCTTTTAGGAGAGAGCGTAAACCTACCAAAGTTTTTTTTTAAATTATCGAGTGGGAAAGGCCACCGAGTTCTAAGCTTCAAAGAAGTTAATGTACAAGAATCCCATTTCCCCCTTTGGTGGAATGCTTTAGGAAGTTTCCAGATTTTTCTTACTGAGCCGACTTAATGAGAAATGGTGGGCGAATAGCTTTAAAGCAGTTGTGTTTTTTAAGAGCAACAGAGACTTACACGACAGCTGTTGCCAACAAAACTTTGTTGAAAGAATTTCATTATGTCTCGACAGAGAAGAGCTTTTAACACCTTTTTCTCCAGCCAATCCTTCATTGGTGTGGAAAAGAGCATTACTCGTTCGTTCAACTTTGCAGTTCATGATTTTTATTTTTTAACATCGCCCGACAAATTTAAAGAGGCTTTTAAGCGAAAACTAAGACCACACTTTACTGTACACTTCAAAGTGAGAGAAAAAGGACAGATTGGATCCATCAAACTGAAAAAGCTGCTGTCTGAAATGACAGGTGGGGTCATTCAATCGAATTGCAAAAGGTAAATGTTTTCTCGTAAGAGTATCAAAGTTTATCGAATTGTGTCGTGATTTATACGTTTATGCTACGATGCCAGTCGAATTTAAGTCCTTAGCAACGCCTTTGATCGTTCGTATTGGGATGGCATTAGTTTGCAATCGCGACCAACGTATACACCTATAACTGCAGCCATTTGTATGTAGGCCACGTGGATTTTGGAGGGTGCAATCAAGCGGTGCTCAAATAGGCATCTGTCACCTAGAAACAGCAGTCGGAGCATGACATTTTTTCGGGACTGTTTGAGATGAGCCGACGATGGGAAAATCGAGGAATGGAACGTGTTCAGGTACTTTATTTAGTATTGCAACGAGGAGTAATGAACATCATTTTCAAATCGAAAACGGTGGCTGGGGGAGACAGATCGATTTTCCATTCTGGAACGGAAATTTTAAAATTTTTTTGCTCTCCTCTTTATGTTGATTGTGTAAAGATGAAACAGTTTACTAATGCCATATTTTGTTCAAATTTTAGATGCAGAATTTTGTTTCATTTCTGGGAAATGATTTCGGTTCAGCAATTTCGGTGCATCCGTTTTTCGGTACTCCCAGTCGGCGCTGCCATCTAACGGGAAAAGAAAGTAACGTTTGTCTTTCGTTCAACACCGTGCGGAAGGAACCGGAATTCCCCGTGAAAATGGAAAACGAAAGAACGGCATCTAGCGGAATCATTTATGAGTCCTCTCCTGATTATTTGAAAGGTACGTAGATTAAAAATTAAAACAAACGTAATATCTACCCAATTCCGGAGTGAGTAAGAAATTCACGTTTCCGGCTTTTTTGATCGCCAATCTGCGTAATTATCGTTCACGTCCAAGACTTCTTAGCAGCGCAATATCCTGCTCTCCCCCTCTCAAATTGAAAAGCACGCGATGCTTTGCCGAAACCGTTAATTATCACAACGTTAACGATGTTTCACGTTAAACATCAACATACGGAAACGATTATCAATGAACGGCTAAGAAAAAACAGACAACGGTCATTTGTCTGCACAAAAGAAAAGAAAAAAAAAGGGCCGGTCCGGTTTGTTTGATCAGTTCAACGCTGTTGCTATTGGCAACCACTATATAGAGACACAAAAGCCAAACGAGCAAACCCCTTCCAATATATGTGGGTTTTTCATTCTATTTTTTTTTTTTCAGTTTCCCTCACAACCAACGCCCTTTTCCTTACAACAGACCAGCCTCCCTCTTCCTCATTCCATCAATCGGTTTATACAAGTGCGCAACCTGAAAATACCGATGGACATGCCAGACACCAATCAATCCGGATCGTAGCAGATTATCGGCTTAACTTGTCGGCTATCCTACCGAACAATTTCGCCCTTTTCTTTTCTCAACAGCCGTTAAACTCTTCCCCCCCAAACCTTTAGGAATAAAAAAAAGGCAATTGATTGGATTTTCGAGGCCAATAACCTGTTCGGCCCCAGCAGGTCAACCGTGTTCTTTCGGGGCGTTCCAGAGTCTATCTGCATAGTGTCTGCTGTTCATGGGCGTCCCAGCACCGTTTTGAATTGTCTATTGAACAGAAGGGGAGGCAGGTCTTGGAAGAGGAGACGCTGGCGGAGTAATACAACGCCCCAGGGTGTGTGTATAGCAGGTAACTTGCCCGTTTCTTGAATACCTGTACACACACGCATCAGGGAATCGAGCATAGACTCCCTCTCCAACCTTTCTCTCCCCTCCTTGTTTCTCTTACACACTTTGTGTGTGTGTGTGTGTGTGTGAAATTCTCTCTCTTTCCTACTCACCTTTTCATCCGTACCTGGTGGGGGAAATAAAAAGGGAAAAAGAGAGAGAGAGAGAAAAAAGCCACGTTGCCATCGTACAACGCAGTACGTCGAGTGAATAGACAACATACAGTCGACGCTGGGCCGGGCAAACGGTCGCCACGGGCTTGGAAAGTGCAACACTCGACCAAAACCATCACAAGAGGAAATTATCAGTTTTTTTTGTGTGTGTGTGAAGTAGTGACGGGCAGCGACGGGCTGTGTGTGCCAAGTTTCGTCATTCTGGCAAACATCGTACGTGAGACATCGCTGGACAAACATTTGGAACACGCAAGTTATTTTGTGTCAGTTTTGTGTTGATGCGACGTTGACTAGTGAAAGAGTCTTTTGACTCGTTTAGCCAAATTTAATTGTTTTCCGTCTGGAACGCATTTATTAGCCATCTTGGACGCCATCAATAGCCATCGTCTTGTGTCTGTGTGTATGCAAAGAAGCTTAACCTTCGAGTTAAAAAAAAAAAAAGAAAAGAAAAACGATTGGCGAACGTGAAATTCTTGTTGTGGATCAGACTGGAACGAACCAAAAGA
The DNA here is from genome assembly GCF_020631705.1 of Daphnia magna. NCBI lineage: Eukaryota > Metazoa > Arthropoda > Branchiopoda > Diplostraca > Daphniidae > Daphnia > Daphnia magna. The sequence goes on from NC_059187.1 coordinate 9,193,516, forward strand.
AGAAGATCCACTCCCCCACACACATAGAGAAACAAAAAGCGAAGGGACAGGAAGTAAAACAAAGCCGCAAAACAAGCCAAAGAATCAAGAAATGGCGTAAAGGAAACGAATAGACGCCAGACTACAATTCTACGAGTTGTTTTCGTTTTTTCTCTGTTGTTTATCGACAAGAAAGAATAGTTCCAATTGCAGACAGTGTGTGCATCCTCGCACACGATGTACACCGGATATTGCAGGTTGACGCTGGATACCGACACTACCGCCAATTATTATTGCACCGGATTACCTACGTGAACCAAAAAGTCCGTTACGTTTCCCCACGAAAAAGTTGACTGACTTTTAGTGACCCCATCGCTGAATCAAGAAACAGTTTGCGGAATAGTTGGATTAATTTCAAAAATAAAACAATAGTGTCTGCGTGTACGTTTTAGTTTGGTGTCGGATGTTGATCATTGCAAGATGAGCAAATGGAGAAGCGCAATTTGAGAGTGTCCGCCTTGGCTGAGGGATTGTCGGCTGTCGGCTTAGTCCTGGCCATCATCACCGTCATTTCTCCATACTGGGGACGATTTTCCAGCGAAGGCCCTCCAAATAGTGGCGGTAAGTTTAATTACTTATTTCACCTGTAATCTCTTGTTCCTTCCGCTCCATTTTCTTTTGTTTTTTTGTTCACGATTGTATCCGTCTCCCCCACCACTGTGTGCACACAGTTTGTTTTCCTTGTGCTGTCGTTTTATTTTTTTTTTTTCTGTGAAGAAACAGACAAAATTGTGAGGGGAAAAGGACAGAAAAAAAAAATGGGACGAAAAATCCCACGGGTTCGGTATTTTGTTGGGGGATCTGCGTTCCTCACCCAAAGCGAAAGGAAAGTTGGAAGGAAGAACTGAAATGGGGTCAGATATGTCTACCTTACTGTTGAGGCTCTTTGATATCTTTTCAGCAGAACAAAAAAATATATAGCCCTTCCCCTTCTTTTTTTTTAACTTTTTAAGAGCAGCATCTACCTTGTGTGCCTTGGAGCCTGACCACAGGGCATGTTAATTCAAAGATTCCTTTCCCTTTCTTCGTCTTTCTACCATACCCCTTTTTTTTTCAAAGCGTTTCTTTCATGTCTTTCCAATCGGAGCGTTGCAATCAACAAAAACAACTCAAAGGAAATGTGATAAAAAAAAACAAACAAACAATTAAAATCCAAAGATTTCAGTTAACTTAAACTATTGATTCATTTTTGTAGAGGAATTTTGATCGTGAAGTTAAAAAACAAAACACGTTGACCGTAACGACAATGTCACGTCTTGGCAAACTGGTTACTTTATAGTTTCTCTTTTCGTCTTGTTTTTTTAAGAATTTTTTTATGGTGCCCCCTCCCCATCTCCGTGACTTAAGCTCCTTCCAGATGGGCCTAGCAACACGACCCAAAGAGTTAACGGGATGCGCAATCAAGCGCCATCTTTTTCAAACGATTTCATTGCCACAACAGCTGCATTTTCCCTTCGTTTCACTCATCATTTAAAATGTATAGTATTTCTTTCTTGATCATAACGGTGTCAACTGTTCATTCACATCAGCGCACAAGTCGCAACGCTACGGAGGAAACGATCCGTGAGAGGGCATCCGGAGGGGGAGGAATCTAACTGCAACACAATGATATTCTAAGGTTGATGATGGATAACAATACATCACAGATAGGGGGGTGGAGCGGGGAATAAAATTAAAAAATATGAGGGTGGAATTGCACGTTAGCTATAGCATCAGGTAGGATAGGTTACACAAATCAGGTATAATAAATGGGCAACATTTATGACCGTCTCCCTACTGTTTGTATTTCTGATGACAAGCGGAAACGGCTGTTCTTTATTTTCTTTTGAAAAACAAACAAAAAACTATTGTCATCTAGACATTCAATTTTTTCTTCGGCCACAAACTTTCTGCGTTCGGAAATGTTCGAGGGACGATCGTGAGCAATTTTTTCCAGTTGGGCTACCGTACAGACGGAAATATTGCTGCGGGACGAAACAAGTGGGGCGCTGAGTGGTTGGGGGGGGATCTATTAGACGTTTTCATCACAGTCGGGAAAAAGATATGGTCAAATGTATTGGCAGACTGGCGTCACATCCGCAGTAGTTCGCCGAAAAGGCACGTTGGAAATCGCTCACGCAAGCGTTACGTGAAAAACGTCGTGACCGAAATCGGGAGGAGAAAGTCCCTTTATTAATAATAGCCCTTAGGCTTTTTTCTTTTTCCTTCTTTTGTTTTGTTCTCTATAATTTATTAACAAGAATTTTCAATTTTCTCTCTCTTTTTTTTTCACTGATTGATGATTTTGATCCTTCCCGCCGGTGGGATGGTTTCACGTCCGCAGGCGTTGGCTGTGGTTCTTTTCCTTTTTTTAAATCATTCCAACTGATATTATGGCTCACGATGTTGTTGTTTTTTTTCCCCCCAAGATGCGCAATCACGAGACTCCGGAAAAAACTGTTTTCGTGCTGAGAAAAAAAAGGGAAAATCACGGGTCATTTCTCTTCGTTGCGTTCGCTTTTGTTTTCTGCTTTTGGGTTGCAGTTATAAGGGCAAGGGTTTGAACGCAGAACCGGATCAATCTCGTTTGTCGCCCATTTTCGTGATGCTCCGTTGAACTAAGCAGGTCCCTCCCGTTAAAAAAAAAAAACGAACGAGTTAGAAAAACGTTGGATGCAATAGACGTAATAATGATTTAAAAATTAAAAGAAGGGGAAAGAAAAAAAGAGTCCAGTGTTTTTATTTTTCGGGGACATTAATGTTTGCTGTGATCGAACCCCCGGAAATGCTGTTGAATGTTCGTGTCCAGAATTCTAAACGCGTGTTTTTTTAAATAAATTTCTCCATATTTTGGTAACAGCGTTCTAAATTGATCACCTGAGCGTTTCTTATTTTATTTTTTTGTGATTGAAACAAGTTTGATTTTTTAAAGTTGTTTTTCTTCCTTATTTCTATGGCGACGTTGGCTGTCAGCAATTTGTTTATGCCAAGCTCCCGCTCGTGATTGGAATATTCCCCCAATTTAACCAGCGACAGAATTTCTTGATTCTTTTGTAGGGGATTTTTGAGGCTCCTCCTTCGTGACACTAGAGAATTTACCATCCTTCACTCATTTGATTCATTCACGCGTCTTTATTTCAAAAGGGGAGTCGCGCAATGCCTCGGAAAAGTTCAGTTCAGCGACCTGATTATACAAAAACACGTGCGCCGTTTCAGGCATCGCATGTCGTTATGTATCCTGGCAATATTTTGGGTTTAATAAGAGCGAACAATGGACACACAACCTCCCTTGCTTTTGATGTTATTTTTACTACTTAACTGAGGCAGTTTGTTTCTTACGATGGGAAGGATGCAAAGACGCATGCGCACTTGAAAAGTGTTGGGAATTAGGAAAGAGCAGGTGTTTAAATACGCCTTCCACTATTGAATAGACAATAACTCTACATCTGAGATTCCCATTGATTGTTCTCAAACGCACAATTGCCAAAGAAAAGGGGATTAGGTTAAAGATTTGTGAACAAAGCGAACGTCTCTGTAAAGCTTTATCGATTGGGCCTCTGTCCTTTCACAGCTAAATTAACACAATGTTTCCTTGTTTTCATTGTGTAAACGATGCGTTCGGTGTGTGTATGGTTTGTTCTAGAAGCCAACATTGTGTTCACCTTGATAACTGGGTGCGGTCCACACGGCGATTATTTTAATAAGAATAAACCAGATCCCCCCCTCCCCATAAAGGTATTAAAATGGAACGCAAAGAGCTTGTAAAGATTGAATTGGCATTCTTGGCTTTGCAAATTTGCTCATTTGTATAGCCACGGGCTAGCAATCAATTTCAGACCAAAAGGTCCGAAATATCAAAAAATTTAACAAGCTTCTTTTGATTGTGATTTCTTTCCTTTTTGCTGCGCAACACGACACTAAAAAAAAAAACAAATGAAAACGGATGGATACTCATTTCACTTGGGTAATCTTATTACTGTATACAAATATTAAGTTTCATCGTTTTGAGATGCTTTTTCGTACGATGACGTCATGTACATTAAAACAAAAAAGATTTTAAATGCATTTTGCTTGCGTGTCGCACACATTTTTTTCTGAAGCTTTTTGTTGCCTTGCCAATTTGCATGTCGAATGGTACGAAGATCATTTTATGCTACAAAAAAAACAAAAACAATGGTCGTTTATTTTTAATTTTCTTCTCAGATCTGGTTTCTGGCTATTTTGGATTGTGGACCATCTGCAAAGATTTGCCTCAGGGGCGTTCCTTCTGCGGCTTGAATGTCACTGCTTTTAACCTGTCAAGTATGTCATCTGCTGAAAATTCTTCACAAGTCAAATGGTTCACTTATCTTTTGCTCCTCTTGTTAATTACCTATGTGTGTAGCATGGACATTTATTGCCGGAGTCGTTGCTGTTGTCAGTGTCATCGCGATCGGTTTGGCTGCTCTGCTGGGCGTCTGTCTCCTGTTGATGCTCAAAACCCAAGAGCGAGTTTGTCTGCCTTATCGACCGGCCGTCGTGGCCCGCCTCGTTCTCTCTGCACTAGCAGGTAAAACTGGAAAGCTTTTCAAAGTTGATTTATGATGCGATATTGATCTTTCTTTTTTACATCCACCAGCAAAAGTGAACTTGAACATTGTCCTTTTAATTTAATTTTTTTTTTAGCTCTACTGTCAACTGTAGCCATAGCACTGGCCAGCATCAGGACAGACGAGAGGCTACCCTACGGTTTGAGTCGAGGATGGACCTTCTACCTGCAGATGCTGGTCATCGCGTCCGAGGTCCTCTTGACGCTAACGGCCACCTACGAATTGATGCTAAGTCGACGATTAGGTGGCGATCCCACGTTTTACAGTCGCGATCCGTCTGGTTCCGGCGCTCTCACGTACTCCAATCCCAGTTTCAAGGACGACTCCGGCCGACCCAGCGGAATGGGTGGCGGACGACCAGGAAGCGGAATGGGTGGTGGACGTCCCGGAAGCAGCAACGGTTCGTCGACGAGTAATAGCAGTATCAATACCATCGTTTCGGCCAGCTCTGTACGATCGGCACCTAATGGCAAACAGGCCAGCTCCAACGGTTCCAGAGTGCACAATGCGCATACTAAAAGCTCGTCCACCTCTGGAAAAAGCCCTTCTTCCAGCAGAGCGTCACCTAAGAGGCCCAGTATGTTTTTTAAACATTCAATTTTGAATTGTTTGTGTTATTGCAATGTTTGTTTGTTTGTCGATTAGCTACTGGACGGCTGGCCAATGGTGCGATGATCCGTGCAGCAGCTGGTCGTGGAAGCCAACGAAGTCGGTCAAGTGGGCACAACAGTTCAAGATCGAAGCCGACGATTGCCTTGACGGCTTCCAGCGCTCATCCGTACTCGATGGGCGGGGCTGATGGACGATCACCTGACAGCGTTGATCAAGGCAGCACGTCGAGCATTTTGAATGGTTCGTTCGGTTCGATTGAGAGTTCCAGTTATGGAACAACGAGCTCAGTCATCTCGAGCAGTTCCATCTCTTCCAATCCGATGGCTTTGTCGCCTCGGAAATCTTCGCTCAAGAAGCCGCGGCCACGTAATGAGGTGCCAGCATCGCCAGTGCCAGAAGGCAGTGAAACTGGTAGCATCCTGGGCTTCCAGAACCCAGGATTTGGTGAAAATCGGGCTGGAAGCATCAAACGCGTTCGTATCGCTTCGCAGAGCACTGACGTTTAAAGATTTTTATTTATTTTTCAAATCCGGACTTTGATTTTTGCTTTCGTCTGCATCCGACTTTGACAGGATAAGCTGCTTGCATTTTGGGTTTGAAACGGAGCTAAGCTCGCCCTTTAATGATACAGACCTTTTAATAACAGTCTTTTCCTGTCTGTCGTTCCAAAGAGCCCGATCGATGCAGGGAGGTGTCCCGAATCATGATGAAGTCTCTCTCGCACATACGGCGAAGAAAACAAATGCGTCTGCATCCAAACCAATGGTATCTTCCGTCCATGTGTGTGATACTAACCGGTGTGTAGAAGACTTGTTTTCTCGTTTAGGAAAAAACAACTTTATACTTGACCTTTTTTTTTTTTGATCGCCCTATCGTTTTCCTTTTCAACGGCTCATCTAATTTCTCATATTTTGACAAGAAAAAAAAAATATCGCAGATCTTCTTTCACATTCGAGTTCGTAGATATAAAAATGCAGTTCATTTCCTCTTTTTTTTGATCAGACGAGCGGATACGTGTAATGTATAAAACGAGTAAAGTGCAGGTGCCAATGCTGTTGCTTTCAGGAACCTGAAGCTTGGTATATTAAGGCGGAAAAAATTAATAGTTGGGATTTGGAAACAATCGATAACTTGCGTGTTTTTTTTTTTTCTCTTTTTAAAAATTGTTTTTGAATTTTTTGTTTGCTATTCATTTCGATGGTTTCTGTGGTTGTGATCAAGAGTGGCCCATTGTTTTCGTTATCTATCTGTTTCGTTCACTTCTTGCTTCGTGACAATTTGGCTTGGAAATAATTAAGCTGATGCATGAAATAGAAAATGAAGCAGGTTTTCTTTTCTCTTAGACCTCTCTTCGTAAACAAGAAATTCCAATTTATTTGAAACTTAATTGAATTGAATGCTGTACCCCCATTGCGGAATAAAAGTGCACACTTTGTTCTACCCTATGATTGTACCGATCGATTATATTGTTTTGATTGCGCACTATGAATTACATTAAAATGTTTCTTCAAACATCACCACTTGCAATTCTTTTCGTGCGTGAGTATTTTCAGAGTTGTTCGAGTGATGGACCTGGAAATGTTGAAATTATAGGTGAGTTAAAACTTTGAAAAATGTTGAAAACTTTGATAACATTTCATCAGTTACCTTAGGTAATGGTTATGCAATCCGGACGGATAAAGAACAAGTATCAAATATACATCTGATATTAAGGCATGTAGAGAATAATATTCAAAATTCATAAAGACCTCCTTGGAAACTTGTGAAGAATCTTCTGAACCTACAATTAGTTCAGTAAGTGTTGGTAGGAAGAATGTAATCTTCCGAAATGCTAACCTGTTGGAGTTGGACCTGGTAAATCGATCATTGTCCCGACAATAGTTTTGTAAAACGTTCTAAGTATGTCTCTTTTCCGGACAGAAGTCAAATGTGAATGGACATCACCACTCGTTGTGTGAGGAGAAAGTGAGCTAAGGGACCGCCGTTTTTCCGTATTCATCACCAAATATCTAGAAGGAATATTCAAGGCGCACTGTCGACACAAAATCCATTTTAAATGCTTTAAAATTATCAAAATTGCTTACGAAAGAACATTTTTATCCAATGTAATATCAAGAGGGATATTGGCTGGGTAACATGACTCTGCAGATTTCAGAAGGGCAAACGCGGTCCGCCAAAACCGTTTTACTTCTTTTTCTAAGTCGGCAAGGGAGGGGGTAGGCCCACATAGCAGGCAGACGTCAGAATTTTGAGTTAATTTCCACTGAACCAGCCGAAAAGGTATTTTGGGGCTCCTTACAGGGAGGTAAATTGGAATGTCGATTCCTGTGTCGTACCTCTCATTTGACAGGAGTAATTGGATTTGTAATAACTCCACACTGTCAAGAGTCCACCAGTTTGGTGTTGCTGCTGCAACTTTACTACGTACTCTCAAACACCCAAACACAGTGCCAACGCTCTCAGCAAAGCAATTCAGGATGCCCTATAATGGGGAGAGCATTTCTTGGTACTATAGTTGGGGCATTCAAAGCTTAGTGCTTTACCTCAAATGTTGATCGCTCAGAGCAGCTAAGCACATCTGTGTAGTCCGTCAAGTCACAAAATTCCTCCAAGTCTTCTTTAGGGTTCAATCCATCAAGAATGGTGTCAATTAAAGGGTAACACACCTAAACCCAGACAAGAGTCTTGAAGAACTTTGCTAAGAAGACAGTAAAAAATTATAGTTATACCTTCAAATCTTTTTTCAGCCTTTCAATGTTTTTTACATTGACTAATTCTTCTAAACCTAGGTAAAATACCATTGTGTGTGAAACAAGGTCGAGGATATGCTTCAAATGAACTGTTGTTAGGGATGTGTCTGTGGCAACTATGCAAAGCATAAAAGTATCATGATATTCCTTCCAAACAACAAATGTGTTTTCTGAGCAAGTATTTTCAAGTTCGGCTCCTTGGGTTTTTGTGTAGGTGTACACTCCGTTTAAGCTGGCCACCAGCGGAAAGGGTAACTGCAAAGCCAAGGCAACAATTGATGATTGACGTCACATATAACATAACCGATAAATTCGTAATAAAAAATGTTACGGGGGGAATATCGCCTTTTCGCCTGATAAATAAAGGTAGACCACTCAACGACTGACAGGTCAAATAAGCCATTATCCGCGTTGGCACAGTCTTTAAGGTTTGTTGTCTTGTTTTGTTTTGGTTTTGTTCTTTACGTCATTTGTAGGAGAGAGCGTTGCCCTTGGGCATTTTCCCCAAGGTTTCAGCAACCAACGTGGTGCTCAAATTTCTGAAACCAACTACCTAAGAGCTTTCCGTCTTGAAGAGAATAACAAAAAAAAGATCCCGGTTGCTATATTTGCCGTCTTTAATTCGCTAAGTGCTGGAATTGGAGCAAAATTGATCGTGTGAAGGTCAAGAAGTAGGTTGAATGCCTATTATTAGTCTCCCATTCCATGGGCTCCCTTGTAGATAATAAGAAGAAGGCGATGTTACGTAGTCTGCTACGCCATAGCCCCAGAGGATTCTCCATTAAGAGCCACGGCTGGAGCTGGACAGTTCATGGAATCAGTTGGTAGCAGCTAGCAGGTGTGAAATGAAGTTGTGATTTGTTTTATAGTTTAATTTAGACAAAAAATGGAGTTTCCCTACCCCAGCAAAAGTAAAATGAGGGCGCGGAGTGGTTCAGGAGTTCGATTGGAATATTATCAACGGCTTGTCTATAAAACAATATTAAAATTTCAAGTAAGATAGCTACAATTGGACTGCTGTCAAAAGCTGTGTCACATCATAACCTCTATTCTTGTAGAATCCAGTAACAGGATTGCTCCCAGCTTCACCAACAAATGAGCATGCATGGATCAGAGATAATGTATATAGTATTCTTGCTGTATGGGCACTCTCCATGGCCTACAAAAAGTATACAGATATGGATGAAGACAAAGCGAAAACCTATGAGCTTGAGCAACGATGTGTAAAACTCATGAGAGGGCTTTTGGTGTCCATGATGCAACAAAAAGACAAACTAGAAAAATTTAAAATCTCACAAAATCCTCTTGATTCCTTACATGCCAAATACAGCTCATCCACAGGGGCAACAGTTGTAACTGTAAGTTTGCTCGTCAGTTATTCAGATTGATATTTATCTTCATTTTTGTTTAACAAACTCAGGATTCAGGTTGGGGGCATCTGCAAATTGATGCAATCTCATTGTACTTGCTGATCCTATCCCAAGATGACTGCCTCAGGTGAGTCTATTCACAATAAGTATTTTGTATTTGAATGAAATCATGTTGCATGTAACATGTCTGTTCTTGTAGGTCTTCAAATTGTATTTAACTTGGATGAAGTTTCCTTTGTTCAGAATCTAGTGTTTTACATCGAATCTTCGTATTGTGTTCCGGTAGGCTAATATTCTACTACGATTTGCCTATTATCCCGCATTTTATTTACATTAGTTCATTGGGTAGGATTATGGAGTGTGGGAAAGGGGTGACAAGACGAACCATGGACTTCCGGAACTTAATGCCAGCTCCATCGGTAAGAAATATCCCACAATTTACACACGGCTTATTTACCTATTGACCGACGCGGGTTTGTTCTTTGATTTAGGTATGGCTAAAGCTGCACTAGAAGCAGTTAATGAACTGGATCTATTTGGAGCACGAGGTGGCCCCACCTCTGTCATCCATGTCTTGGCCGATGAAGCGCAAAAATGTCAAGCAGTTCTGTTGGTAAATTCTTACATTTAGTAAACAAATTTGGTTCGTCTTTCGTAATAGTAACAGAAGTACTAAATCTCATTATTTCGGTCGTAGTCAATGCTGCCTCGTGAATCAAATTCAAAAGAAGTGGATGCCGCTTTATTGTCCGTAATAGGATTTCCTGCTTTTGCCGTCGATGATCCTGAGTTGATTAAACTCACACGGACAACTATCCAAGAAAAACTCCAGGGCCGCTATGGTTTCAAGAGGTTTTTGCGTGATGGGTATAAGACTCCCAAAGAGGTATTGGAGAAGTGCTGCAGCTCTTTATTCCATTACATTAATTACGTGTTACTTTTAAGGACCCGAGTCGATTGTATTATGAGCCCTTTGAGCTGCGAGTTTTCGAAAACATTGAATGTGAATGGCCGTTGTTTTTCTGCCTTGCGATGCTCGACTTTCTTTTTCAAGGAGATAAAGAGGCTGTCGAAGAGTACTCGGAAGCCCTAGAAGAGGTTTGGAACAATTAACTTATTGTTACTTTCGGTTTTCTTTTTCCAACTCCTTTTTGGGCTCAACTAGATTGTAATCAAAACGGACGATGGATTGAAATTTGTTCCCGAATTGTATGCCGTTTCAGCAGAATCAGTCAGTGAAGAATATAAAAATCCGGGAAGCCAAGATAGAATAGCAGTTGGCAGAGTTCCCTTTATGTGGGCTCAATCCCTGTACATAGTTGCCCAACTGCTTAAAGAGGTGATTTTGTATTTCTTTTGTTTTTTTGCAGAAATGTTGAAATCTAACTGGGAAAAAATGTTGCCACAGAATTTCATAGCTCCTGGTGAACTCGATCCATTGAACCGTCGATTAGGTTCACAGAAAAAACCGGATGTAGTAGTTCAAGTTGTTATCCTTGCAGAAGACGCATCCATCCAGGAAAAACTTAGTCGCTATGACCTTCAAGTACAAACCGTGCAAGAATGTGCACCAATTGAAGTTCAACCGGCACGCGTACTTTCTCACCTGTACACCTATCTAGGTATAAACTAAGAAGGAACGATCCTAAACCATATTACTTACCCCTTGTCGTTTGGTAGGCCAAAATAAAAAACTTAACTTGTCCGGGCGCCGATCTCGAGACGTTGGAATTCTCAGTACAAGTAAACTCTATGCCCTACAGGATCGGATTTTTGCATTCACACCTCAGGTATACCTTTCGATTGTACAGAAAGTATTTAATTTAAAAAAAATTTGCTGTTCTTATAGCTTACCGATCAAGATCATTTTTATGTCGCCGTTGACTATGAATTGATGATCGATACATTTAAAAATGAGCTCTATTTTTTAAAATCTTCTTGGCAAAATATGCTGGGGCGACCTGTTGTTGTCATCGTTATTCGTCAAGTTCAACTTGGTTAGTTTCCATCAATAACTGTAATGCCATTCGACGTTATTTCATAGAAGGAATTTCATATTTGTAGATCAAGGGAAAATACCTGTTGCAATGGTAACCACATTGAAGAAACTGAAAAGTGGTTATATAAATGGCACACGGTGAATAATAATAGCAAACCGTCAAATGCGTCAGCAAAAAAATTATTCTAAATTTATTATTATTATTTTTGTTTTCCTCTGCAGAGTTGCGCTCGGAAATTTATGCGATTTTCTGAACACGTCGTGCATCACCAATTTGAGCTTCTTGGGAAATCAAGAAGAAGGAATGCCTGATCGTAAGCTATCCTATACTAGAATTTAAAGTTCTCGGCGATTTACCCATAATAAAATTCTGCGTGAAGGTTTGAATTCGAAAGTGAGGCAGTACTTGGAGGATCACCTGCATAAGACATTCGTGCCGCGTACAGGGTTCATTCACCACTCAACCCAACGGTTGCGAAAAAAGAACACGACATTTAGCCAGAATCCCAAAAGGAAGTTATCGTACAGAGGATCTATTCGACGGACGCGATGCATCCAAGTCGAAAATCTTGAAGTCCCGTTTAATAAAGGTATATTCTGAAACTAAATCCATTAGATAAGAATATCCAGAAACACGTTTCTTGCATAAAGAGCTCTCAAGCATAGTATCTTCTAGAGCAGTCTCGCCTTCCCAGTCAATGTCACCTGATACAGAAGGAGCTAGTATTGTGTCGGTGGAACCACGATCACCTTCTCCTAAAGAAGAGGAACCATGGGTTATGTTCACCCGTCATCGTACGTGCTCTGACGCGCAGTACGAAAATACGGAGGTACCTTTTTTTTTCGGTTTTATGTCTTTGTATCAGGCTAGCAGATTTAATAATTTTAAATGTCGGCAGGTTGATGAGTTGTTGCATATGTTGAAAGATTCAGAGAGTCTTGATGAACAAGGAGACATTCTTCATTTCCTTGTGATCGAAAAAGGCATCGATTACATGACTGGAAAAATGGATGATGGTACTCCTATAAGAGTAAAAGATCTTCTTAAAGATCTTTATGAAAAAGCCTGCCGCCAGAAAAAATGGGGTCTAGTTCGACACACGGCGGGTATGCTTGGCAAGAGAGTCGAAGACCTTGCAAAAGCGGTGACTGATTTGCTAGTTCATCAAAAACAAGTCACTGTGGGGATGCCGCCCTATAATGAGCGAACCATTACCGCACCATTGCCGAATTCCGAACTTAGGCACTTAATCCATCAGGTATTTCTAAAGTTTTGCGGAAGATATTATCATATACTTATTGTTCTGCTTTGGGGCACCAACTATTAAGGCATACGGTGATGACGATAGCTGTGCCATGCTGACCCAAGAGTTGGTCCTTTATTTGGCCATGTTTGTGCGAACAGAGCCCGCGCTCTTTCTAGAAATGTTGCGCCTTCGAGTTGGACTCATCATTCGTGTGATGGCCTCAGAGTTGTCACGGAGCGTTAAATGCGATAGCGATGAAGCAACAGAGCACCTACTCAATTTATCTCCCTTTGAGATGAAGAATTTACTGTATCACATATTAAGTGGTAAAGAGTTTAACATGGTAACCAGTGGGATTAGTGGAAATTTCTCCGTTCTCAGCAACAAGTTTAGTAGGGTATGAAACATTTGTACACTCTTTAACCCATCATCGTGCCTGACCATATGCTTTCTCGTACGTATTACAGGTGAGCAGAAAAAGTCAAATTGGAACCCTTTTAGGACGTGGATCGACCGCGTCTTCTGTAGAAAATGAACCAGAAAACACGGAACCCGATCGCCAGGGACAATGGATTCGTCGCCGACGTTTAGACGGTGCGCTAAATCGCGTACCTCGTGGATTTTACTCACGCATTTGGATGTTGTTGGAAAGATGTCCAGGAATGATAATTGAAGGCAAACTTCTATCCCAAACCCTGACCCAAGAAATGACATCTGGAGAATTGAAATTTGCATTGCAAGTGGAAACCGTCTTGAACGCGATTCCTCAACCTGAATATCGACAGTTGATGGTTGAAGCAATGATGGTATATTCTCTACTCGCCGAATACAATTCAGTACCTTCACTGGGTCAGACCCTATGCGTGGAAAGACTGGTCCATGCAGCCAACAAGATATTTCTGGATGATCAAATGCAAATTCAAGGAGATGCAACTCTTTGCTGTGCGCCAAACCGAAAGAACAGCGAGAGTTAACTGCCACCGGGACACTCTTGTGTGGAGGAGCTGCTTACGTTTGCCAACATTTTTACGATAGCGCTCCTAGTGGTTGTTACGGAACAATGACGTACTTGATCCGAGCTTTAGCAACCATTCTGGACTGTTTCCCTTTAGAAGGAGAGATAGACTGTGCCGTTTCTTAGGTAAGCATGGACATTTCTATCAGACCATTGCCTACTCTATCTTTCTAAATGTGTCGCAGTTGAATTTGCGTAGGGTTTGTAGAATCGTGTTGTTTTCCGTCCTGATGTTTATCGATTCAGTTCAGTGCATTTTTTTTTTTTTTTCAGTTGGAATTTTTGCTAAAATGGCAATTGGATTGATTTTAATTTTTAATTTCGTGTGGAAATTTATTCTTGAATAGTTAAACTGATTAGGTTTGGATTCAATAACATGTCTGCATTGCACTCATCAGTTGGAGAAGTATTGAGTAATGTAGAATTACTCTACTGCAACTTATTATCACCAAATTCACCTGTTTTTAGATAGTGCTGTTTTTCCACAAGTAGAAAAAAAAGATGTTGTGCTGTTCAGGTATTTCAATAATGCAGACTGTGTATACTAATTCTGGCAATTACACTGTTTTGTTAAATTTGAAGGGATTCAAAGTATCAGTCCATGAAGACTTAGGACCAGTAGAGTTAACCTCTGTTTGTTTTTCCTTTCAGTTGTTCAATAAATTCTTCTCTAAATTTAATTTTCAAAGGTATTTTTTGGATGGGTACTTCTTCTTGTTTACCCAAGCTTTTCAAGTGCTTCAGATAATGTAAGTCCATACCATTCTGCTTCCTCTACAGGTAATATGTGTTTCTGATATTTTTGCAAGAGCTCTTCTCGCTTGGCTTGTATTATTGGGCAAAAAATTTTGCGTAGCTAATGCAAGTAAGAGTGTTCTTTTCAATTTTATTCCTAAATTTGATTTAAGGTCTTGTGGAGGTGTCTAAACAAAAGAAAATTAGTGGCATAAGGTAGAACAGGTATGCATATAAACTTACTTGCAAGATGAAATTATCAAAACCATAATGTTGATCAACAAGACAAAGTGTCCTTGGAGTAACTACAATTTCCATGTGCTTATCAAGTATTTCACTGTGCAGCACTGATTTCTGAAGTGTGGGAAACCAAAAATGAGGTACTCTTCTTCGCAGTTGATGTCTTTTCTCAAAACCACGAACAATTGCTTCACCTCCCCATAAACCGTCATCAAATTCTTTTGGATAGGTAAGTGGGATTGGTTTATTTTGAATTATCTTCCTATTTTAAATAAATAAACTTTGCGTGAGCAAGAATACAGTATTGTTAGGCGATTGGCAATAGAACTGCCATTCGTACTCACACTTCCCCAGTTTCAGGATTCCGTTTCCATTTTCCTTCCTGAGGTATGTAATGGACGGCGGCCTGATGGCCATACTTCCATTCCCTGAAGAATTTCTGATAACACGCGGGCAATCGATTTAAAATTGTAGTTTTAGGTTTGATAGCAGACATTGTTGTATGTAATTAGTTTAGGTGTTTTTGACTTTTTTTTTCGAGTGTTTTCGTGTTCCAGTAGCCACCGTTCCGGCGATTGCAGACGGCGCATTCGATACGTTTTCGTTCTAATAGTCGCTGGTAGATGTCTCTTAACTGTTTACGAAATTTTGAAGCTGCCCGCGAGATATTTGCGTCGTGGCCTCGTGGCAAAATATGTTAGTAGTTAGTACCGCCAAAAGGAAAACTTCAGTTCCGGTTACCTGAGTTTTGTCTTAAGATCTGGATTAAATAATCTTTATTATGAACTTTTCCCCATACAAAATACTTTTCTTAGTAACCATTGTGTTCTTGTGGATTGCAGCCCTTAATCTTCGAGCAATCAAAGGTATTTCTGGGTAATGGAAGAAATAGTCACAATACCTTTGTTTTGGAATAAAAATGTACCTGAATTGCAAAACAATGTAATTTTATGTTTAGGTTCAGTACAGCTGCGGGAAAGACTTGAAGTTCCTAACCCTGACAGTGTCTTATTTCAGCTTTTCACTCGGTAAGAAGCCACAATAAGATGGTATTTTCATTTAACACAGCAATACTTAATGTAGGAAAAATCCTGATACAGCACAATTTCTTCAAGTAGGAAACATTCTTCTGCTGGAACAGTCAAACTATAACAATAGCCTGCCAACCAAAATGTTTGTTCATGGTTATGGTGCTGTTCCTAGTCAGGGCTATTCTGCTAAAGATGGTCAGCCTGAAAAATTATCTTTACTATTAATGTTGATTGTTTGCTAATTTGTTACAATTCTTTTTCTCTGTTCAACTTTTCAGCATACTTGTTGCGAGAGGACTGCAACTTTATTTCAGTAGACTGGACCACCCTTGGTTCCAGTAATTATGTATTAGTTGCAGTAAACAATATCCCTATAGCTGGGTCTACAACTGGTGCCTTTGTAGATTTTCTTTTTAGCCAAGGAACACCACTGGATGCTTTTCATCTTATTGGATTTAGCATGGGGGTCAGCAATGTCTTGAACAAGATTAAATTATTAATTCTACAATCAGACCATTATTTCTACAGGCCCATATTGTTGGTCATGCTGGAGCCCATATGACATCCACGGGACTCCTACCGAGAATCACTGGTAAGTTGAATGAAATAGAAATGAAAAATAGTTCTTCTGCGCAAAGGAATTGACTGCATCCCTGTTTACCTACCTGCGTGCTGCCACTTAGGTTTGGATCCGGCAGAGTACTGTTTTCCTCTAGAACTAACCAACAACCGTCTTGACACAAGTGATGCATCTTTCGTAGATGTCATTCACACTAGCGATATTGCCTATAGAAAAGCTGCAGGACATGCGGATTTTTATGCCAATGGTGGCATCCTTCAACCCGGATGCTCATCACGCATTCCCGACACTGGTATAATAATTTTGAGTAGCTAATGGTGGAAAGTTACAATAAACTGATATCCATTCTATCGTCGTGTAGAATGTTGCAGTCATTGCCGTGTCGTTGACCTGTTTGCAGAATCCATCAACAGCCCATTAGGTTTCAAGGCGTTCCGCTGTGATTCTTGGGAGAATTTCCAGGTTGGCCTTTGTAACAATAGCACACAGTCGTTCATGGGAGAGCCAACTTCATCAAGGTAAGCCACACAAACGCCTCTCAATATTTATTTGAACACCGCAGTAGAAATTTCTTTAAAATACGGACTTCTCTGCGATTGATTTTATTGATGCTTAGCACTCGTGGAAATTTCTACCTAACAACTAATCGTAAACGGCCGTTTGCACGAAATTGATCTGAACTTGAGCAACGATAGAGATTGACGATATGTAATTGACAAAATACTATAATCATCCTCAATAAATGGTGAGCCCTATGGATGTGCAAAAACTGATAATGACAGCTTCCCTGCAACCGTCCGTAGAATTCTAGATACGATTGTGTCTAAGAGTTGTTTAGTGGTAATGTATTTTTGTTTGGCTGTAAACCATTTGGCATTTATTTTCACGTTAGCTTTTGGTTTTTACGCGGAGTCGGTAAGTTATGCCTTCGTTTTCTAATAATATAAGAAATGAAGCAACATATGTGCTAAATTTTTTAACTGCCTGTTTGTAAATATCTTATTAACAACATAACAATGATGTAATGAGTCATTGCTTCGTGGGACAATGGTGTAGACTTTTATCTTAATGATAAAAACGCCCACCCTACGTTATTTTTAGTTGTCTGCCTATGTAACAGATGAGTTGGCAACACCTTTGTTTTTAACCAACTGAAAAAGCGTTTCGTTGAGATCAACATGTTGTTGATAAAAGTACTATAGTTGCCTACGAGATTAAATGATATGAGCTCAACGCAATCTCTCCGTCGCCAGACATAAATATTTTTGCTGGATTCATTTGAATTCTTTCAAAAATTTTTCGACGTAGTTTCTGTTGAGTTGCAACACTTGTTTGGAATCCCAGACTTCTAAGAAACAGGATGAAATGTTTGTATTACACAACACTTGTACCTCTGTGTATGATAGCCTTTCACCTTCACACACTTAAAGGTAACCATACTCTTTCTGTGACGTGCTTGTTACTAAGCAATAATAAGCAAAATTTCACCGACGCATACTGATCGTACCATTTTTCTGTTTTACAATTAGGTTCGATAGATTTAAAAGCTGGTCCCGAAACCGTCCTTTTCGAATTGTTTACACGGTACAAAACGTTTTCTATATACGATTTTTGAATAAGCGTAACTTGCAGCAACAAAATAGGAACAATCCGGACGTAGCACAAATTCTTCAAGTGGATGACAATGCCCTCCTGGAACAGTCGAATTACAATAGCAGTCTTCCAACTAAAATTTTTGCACACGGATGGGTTGGATTTCCAGATCAAGGCTATTCTTCCAAAAATGGTAAGCTCTAACTTATAATTACGATGAAGTAAATATTACTTTTGAATTTTCATTATTGTTGCATTTCAAGAATACCTGTTGCGAGAGGACTGTAATTTTATTTCGGTGGACTGGTCTGTGCTAGCTTCCGGAGATTATACTTTTGTCGCCATCAATAATGTTCCTGTTGCTGGGGCTGCTACTGGAGCCTTCGTGGATTTTCTCGTTAGCCAAGGAGCACCATTGACCTCGTTTCATCTTATTGGATTCAGCATGGGGGTCAGGGACTTCTTTTTATTGCGCAATCATAGCATAACATCAAATAATTTTTAAAAAACAAATAAGAACTTTAGGTTTGGTCTGATTTTTATTGGAAACAACGATTTTTATAGGCCCACGTCGTAGGCAATGCTGGAGGGCTTTTAGTTTCTGGAAAACTCCCCAGGATTACCGGTATATTGAACGGGTTAATTACTCCATTGTCATGTTTATTCAGTTTTCGCTTATTTAGGTCTGGATCCGGCGGCAAATGACTTTCCTTTGGAATCCTTGGACACTCGTCTTGATGCAACCGATGCGTTCTTTGTAGATGTGATTCACACTAGCAGTGTTGCCTTTATTAATGCAACAGGACACGCTGATTTTTATCCCAACGGCGGAGTTCTTCAGCCCGGTTGCCCAGTTCCTGATTCTGGTACGTATTACTCAATGCTTTTGTTTACGTTTAATAATGTGTCTTGCTATTTTGTTACAGAATGTTGCAATCATTGCCGTGTTGTGGATTTGTATGCCGAATCCATCAACACTCCGTTGGGCTTCAATGCATTTTCGTGCGATTCCTGGGAAAATTACCAAAGTGGTTACTGTAACCAGAACGCTCAGGCACAAATGGGGGAGCGTGTTTCAGTCAAGTAAGTTCTATGATTTTCAAGTTAACAGATTGAATTTACTAGAAGATTCGATTATTGTGTTTGTTCGACTTTGCCGTTGTTTAGTGCGCAGGGTCTTTATTACTTAGCCACAAACAGCCAATCGCCGTATGCACAAGGATAAACGGAACTCGAGATAAGTTATGACGATTTTATTATTTTGGACGAAATGGTGTATATGAAGCGTTTGTATTCTCCAATAAAGCTCTAAAGCGGGGGACCTTATGTTTTGCCGACTTGACGCTAACCGATAACACTAACCTACCATCCCCTTAAAGACTATAAGAAGTGCGAGACAACTTACAAACGTTCAGTTCAAGTAACACATTCAACGAAAAATGAGTCGCATTTATTCATTGATTATTCTTGCCTTAATCATGGTGATTCCGGTTTCTAATGCAACTGAAACCGTCAAAGGTAAATTTACTTTAAAATTTATTTGATGTGTGAAAGATTTCACGAATAACTTTTCAAATAGATGAATATGAGATGTATTTTTATGATGACGATTATTACGGTATTAAAAATTACACTGACTTGGTGGTTTACCGACTCTTTACTAGGTAAGTAAGTTCATTTACATCCTATCAGTCCAGCAATGTTCCACTTCGTGATGTAATCTTTCTGTTTGATTGTTCTCTGAAATAGGAAAAACCCAACAGAATTTCAAGTGTTGAAACCTTACGATTGGAATTCGATTCATTCATCAAATTACAATCCCAATCTCCCAACAAAAATTTATGCTCCAGGCTGGGACAATAACGGCTCTATTGCCTATCCAACAAGAGACGGTATTATTTTACGTTATTATTACGAATTACTCTGAAAGCTAATTAAATTATGGCAGAGTATTTACTTCGATACGACTGCAATTTTATTATCGTCTATTGGTCGGACCTCCAAGCCGGAAATGCTCTGTCTGTCGTCAGCACCACCCAGGAAGCTGCTTACCACACTGGGTATTACCTTATTGTTATTAATTTGTATTTGCAGAATGTTATTCATACGTTTTTTGAATTGTACTACTAAACAGAGCATTCATAGATTTTTTGTTTGAAATCGGGACACCAATGAACAATTTCCACTTGATAGGCCATAGCGCAGGTGCTCATCTTGCAGGAGGAGCCGGAGCTGCGGTTTTGTTTGGAAAAGTACTCAGAATCACTGGTAATCAGTTTTATAATCTTGTGATTGTCTTACAATTTCACCTTTTAAATTAAATTTATTAAAACAAATGATGTTCTTTTAGGTTTAGATCCAGCTAAAGGCGGGTGGACGTATAACGACACCACAACGCGATTGGATATCACTGATGCTGTATTTGTAGACGTCATACACACGAACGGAGGAGAAATTTTGGAAGGAGAAATCGCATTTTATGAAGCTCTGGGTCATGTTGATTTCTATGTTAATGGAGGCCACAAGCAACCTGGTTGTGAGAAACCAGATAATAGTAAGAACTTTTTAATTGAATCCCTAGATCAGCATGTTGATCAAATTAAAAGCAGAGCATTATTAATCGTGTGCGTCTATAGCTTGCTGTCATCACTGTCGCGCCGTTGATTTATTTGCTGAATCCATTAACACTGATGTTGGCTTCGTGTCAGTACGTTGTGACTCGTTCGAGGCATATCAGAACGGATCGTGTGCTGCAAACGACAAGGACCTCATGGGAGACAAAGTTTCTTTTAGGTAAGTTCGAAAGATTTCCTTACCTAGTTAACATGCACTGAATCGTGATTTTCTGTGTAACTAGTGCACGTGGAACTTTTTATTTGTCAACTAACGAACAAGCACCATGGGCTATGGGATAAAGTTGGATGGCAATTTATATCTGCTGAATCAGCCGTATTCCACTTACGAAATAAGACTGTGCAACGAGACAAATAACATTTCTTTCGTAATTCTATTACAAATATGCCATAATTTTATCTTCCTGTTAAGCTTACACGTGATTATATTTGTAATTTCTTTGCATGATTAGTTCCTAAGTATATAGTCATTGACATCAGGTAGAGATCAAACAAAGTTAGCGTCGCGAGATCGTAGCGATAGAAGTAGTCTTCTTTTTCATCCTATTTCTTTAGAATTTTAAATGTTTTGTGTTTGTCTTTGACAAGAAAAAGCCAAGAGAACTTTTTGCTGGCGCAGGAAACGTAAAACCTAATTGCGTTAAAAAGTGAAACGATGTAGTTTCCGAGCCTGTTCGTATGTTAAACTGTCTGACTCTTTGCCCATAATAAATTCAATCAAGCAAAGTAAAACAATATATCTGTGCCAGTTACACATGGAAGAGGGCGTTTATTACTCTGTTTTCAAGTGATTAGAGGGCGAATCATTTGATTTTAAAACAGAGTTCGTCGGCCTGTCTTTTTCTATGGCGTCTCTCTTTAACTTTACCAGTCTCGACCCGACGTGAATTGCTACTGAATTTTCGGGATTTTTCTTATCTCATCCTCCTCCGGCTACGTCATGATCAACTGTGTTAGCAAGCACTACTAGCACATTCTATGGTACGACAAGTTAAGAACTTTTAAATAACCACCCATTGTGTTCCTTACATGTTCAGTTACAAGTTGCTGTTGCATTTCAGTCTTATTCAACTAACAAACTTACTAAACGGAAAGGGTGATTTGACCTGCTGAATGCCATTCTGAGATAAGCTTGACCATCATGCAGCCATGTAAATGCATCGTAACGTTGCTGAGCTTAAGTTTAGCGCTGGCTATTCCTAAAGGTATAGTTGACGAACAGAAGGCAGCACTGGAATTTCAAACAGATGCAAGGTAAACATTCTTGAACACCATCATCATATTTTATTATCTAAATAAAGTATAATCCTTAATCGTATGAGAATTTTGTATGCAATGTATTAATCACAAAGCTTTCCGTTTTGAAATGCGTGTAGTGGACTCAAAGGCAGAAAGAGTGAAGCTCCTCAGGTAGTAGAACGGAGCCTGTATGCCGGCCAGCCTTCTCCTGTTGCTGCTGGATTGAAATCGCCATCCAAAGCGATTCCAATCAGATCGAACCAGGAATCTTCGATTACTTTAGCCCCAAAGATAGTATCGACTTCGATTCGTATTGACAAAGAACCCACCGCTTCTATTCCTGTTCCAGGCCAATGCGATCCAACTCGGCCACATAGTCCACATCCGACTAATTGCTACATGTTTTACCATTGTGTCCAACGGCTCAATTACGTCGAAAAAGTGGAGAAAACATGCAATCCACCCACCATGTTTAATCCTGACAATATGATTTGTGACTGGCCTGAATCGGTACGAAAAATCCGGCCGGAATGTGGAGTTTCAATTTCTGGTACCCAATCCCCAATTGTTTCACCCATCAATTCAAGCTCTGCCGGATTGAAAACCCAGCCGAATCCAATCAAATCTGCATCGCTCATCACTAAAACTGGTACGTAACATTTCTTCACTTCCTGATTTCATGTACTATGATTTATTCTTTATCTTTATTAGCTACGTGCGTGCCTCCCTGTCAAAATCTTGGGTTCTGTAAGGCTCCAGGAGAGTGCATCTGTCCGGAAACCTTTGAAGGGCCGCAATGTCAGTTTGTCAAGACTCAACGATGTCTCCAAAAACCGCCCACTCCATCAAATTCACGAGTTCTGTACAATGACAAAGAATACGTATCGACTTGCTTCAAAGGTTTCGCCTTCCCCGACGGTAGCAAAGAATTCAAAATGGTTTGCGACTCTGGGAATTGGGTCCAACATCATCAACCAACGGGAACAATTCAGAAAGTCCCCGACTGCCAACGTAATCATATGATTGATCTTTGTTTTACCATTCATCGTTTTACAACTCAGTATTGTGCTTTCTTCGATTGTTGATTGTTATTGCCCGCAGCCGTATGCGACCAACCCTGCTTCAACGGAGGACGATGTCTGCCCAATAATTTGTGTGACTGTCCGCAAGAGTTTCGAGGACCGCAATGCAATTATCGTAGGTCCTTTTCGATTTCAACCTACTAAAATCGTGCTGTCTTTCACGTTCACTACTTTCATTTTTTGTTGTTTTGCATTTGGTGTCCACTCAATTTATCGCGTTGTTTCTATTTTTGAAATTTTTAACAGCCGTGAAGAATTGCGCCCCTGAGCTAATGAACTTCAATGGAGGCTATAATTGCACAATCGGAAGTAGTTTTCTACGCTGTTCACTCAAATGTGGTGTTAATGGAGTGTTCGAGTACCCACCTGCTGCTGTTTACTCTTGCGAATATGCCAAGGCTAAATTTACTCCCGAACCAATACCGCAATGCATTTTTGGTAAATAATTGAACCGTACATTAACATTCGCTCTTAACTTTCGTACTGTTTCAGCGAGACAGCAGTCCCAGAATTTAAAATCAAAACCTACAAACCAATCGCAAGTGTTGATTGAACAGAGCGCTGGATTGAAAGGGAATTTTCAACACTCAGCAAATCATGAAACTGAATGGTATCATCCAACCACAGCCTCCCCAAAAATTGTATCAACTTCAATTCACTCAGAAGAAAAATCCCAAAATCCAGGCCGTGTTCCAGATCGTTGTGATCCAGCTCGACCACACAGCCCACACCCAACGAATTGCTATTTGTTTTATCATTGCGTCAACGGCATCAGAGGTGTCGTTTATCTTGAAAAGACTTGCCAACCTCCGGCGATGTTCAATCCAAACACAATGATTTGCGACTGGCCAGAATCAGTGATGCGTATCCGGCCGTGCGGAGTCATTACAGCTCCTAGTACGAATAAAGAAACTACAGCCGATTCTTGCGTGGATGGATGGGGAGATTGGGTTAGTGTATCCACACCGGCCGAAAATGCTGGAGATTTCGAATTGTACGAACAAATGGTTCCCCAGGATCCCGTCTGCCCGTCATCGAGCGTTCGTGAAATCGAGCATCAAGTACGTTTTCGTTGCCATTGCGAAGATGACACATCTTTACCACTCGTGAAAATATCAGAGCCTCTAACCGCCGAGAAATTCACAAATGTTGCAACAACACGTAAGCCCACGGCTACGGAGAAAGTCGTTCTTGCCCCGACAACACCTGCCATTGCAAAAAAGAACCTTGAGTGTCCTAAGGGATATTCATGGAGCCGTTGCGCTTACATTTGTACTCGGGTAAACATTCTTCCCATATGGTTCCATCAGAACCATTCGCTAGAAAGGATTTGAATTATTTTAATGCTCTGTTTATTATTCGGTTGTAGCTTTGCTCATCTTACGCTGTTGAGGTGAAAAAACAAGGACGGTGCCAAACTTCGAATGATTTGAGTTGCACACCTGGATGCGTTGAAGACGATGACACTATGGATCAAAGTTGTCTATGGTTTGATAAATATACTTGCGTGCCTCCCACTGATTGCGTAGCTGCTCCGACCCAGCAAATCCATCAGAAAGGATAATTACTTTTATGCTATTTGCAATTTCAGTTCTGTTTTATTGAATATCTGTTCAGTGTACCTTGAGCTAATTTACACAAAAGCATATATGCAGAATTATTGCCATCTTCTTGTTTGTAAACAAGTTTAGATCTAATTGAACTTTTAAACTTTCTCGTTCATGTTATCAACAACTTGTTATCTATGTTAGGCATAAATTGCCATTCATTTCATTCTGCTCTGAAAGACACCAAACGAAATTGTGTGTGGAAGAGGGCGTTTACAGCCCTGCTGTGTCAGAGCGATTAGCAAGTGAATCTCGAACGAAGGGCTTGGAACATTTTTCTTATTGCAAAACGCTGTTTATAACGTTTGGTTCTCGGGAATATGTTATCTCATCCTCTTCCAACTACGCCTTGGAATGACGTGCATACGTATGGGTAGGCTTTAAGCAAAGTTATGAAACGTTATTAAACGACGCATAGCCATCATCAGCTGATGTCCAGTTCCAAAACGTTCGTTGGTTTCAGCATTTCATTTGTGAACAACTGTCTGTTTTCTTGTGGTTTTATTTTACATTGCCAATTGTTAATTATTTTTAGTGTCTCCATGAATCCGACCAAATGTTTCGTGACACTGTTTAGTCTTAGTTTAGTGGTGGCTGCACCTCAAGGTATCCTTGAAGACGACGATGAATTAGTGGACTATGAAGACTATCAACAAGACCAAAGGTAAAAACCCTTAACACATAATTGTTTGCCTTTTGGACACAGACATTTTTTTTTTTGTAATTTTCTGCTCTATTAGACAATAGAGCTAAGTCTTAATGATCGGTATTTTCTTTTTAAGTGCCGTAAAAGGGGACAACTATGTGTTGCAATACGTAGGGCCACGTCAAAGTCCGGAACGTCTCTTCAAGGTGATGTCTTTGAACAAAGGTGCAAGTCGAGGTTTAAGCCAGGGTGACGGACAACATTTAAGCCCAACCCAAGGATCACCCAAAGATATAGACAGCACATTTGGAAGCTTGTCCGATGACCGATCATCCGTTTCCAACGGAGTCAAAACTCCAAAAATGTCTTCACGTAACAAAACAAGACCTGTCAGCTTCAAAGGAGGTTCGACTTGAGGATTATCATGTAGCTAAAAATACATACGCAGGTGTCAGTCATGGCTGCCTGAAGTCGTTTTCTTTTTCCCTGACCTAAAGTGTTTTTTTATGTAACGAAAAGTAGGAGAATTTAGCGAGAGTTTTTCAAATGAATAATGCCGTTATTTTTACCTTATAGGATGCATGGAGAAGCCTCCAAGGCCAGCTAATGCTGCAAACTTAAGATGCGCCCCAAACAGGTGAGTGGCTCATGTCAAATCTTCGTAGCGTGTCATCCGCCATAACATTTTGAATAATCATATTAAAGTGGCACCTGTGACATCAAATGCTTAAAAAATTATATTTTTCCGGATAAAACGAAGCAAACACAAATCCGCTGCGAAGAACCTGGTGTTTGGAAAGTTGGCAACTCAGAAAAAATTCCTGACTGTGAACGTGTGTAGCATTCACGTTGAACTGTAAATCTCTTGATTTTAATCTCATTAGTGCTTTTTTTTTTTTCAACAGCTATTTGTATGCCTCCATGCCAAAACTTGGGCTTCTGTACAGCTCCGGATGAGTGCAGCTGTCCGGACAATTACGAAGGTCCACAGTGTCAGTTCTCCAAGACAAAACCTTGTCTCGATAAGCCACCCACTCCGATGAATTCACAGATTATTTGCAACGGGACTGATTGCCTATTGACCTGCAATAATGGCTTTGAATTTCCAAGCGGTAGTAAAGAAATCAAAATGGTTTGTGTCTCTGGATACTGGACCCTTTGTCAACAACTAACGGGAAAGTTTCAGAAAGTTCCCGATTGCCAGCGTAATTACATAATTTGTCTTATTATCATTCATCAAGCCCCTCCGACTCAATGTCTGATTTTCGGTTATTTTTTCGTGATTGTTTCTCACAGCCGTGTGCGATCCACCTTGCGAAAATGGTGGTCGATGTCTCCTCAACAACGTCTGTGAGTGTCCGCAAGGCTTTCGAGGACCGCAATGCAATTACCGTAGGTTCTTTCGATTTCAGCCTAAAAAAAAAAAAATCTCGCATTATCTCGCCGTCTCGGCTTTCATTTTCTTTATGCCATATTTTTCCTGCAACTTGTTGTGCCCGATTGAAAATGTTTACAGCCGTTGAGAACTGCGCCCCTGAGCGAATGAACTTCAATGGCTTCTCCAATTGCTCGTGCGGAAGTTCTTCGTTAAGTTGCTGCGTGTTATGTTCGCTCAACTGCGGTGTGGATGGCGTTTTCGAATACCCACCTGCCTCAGTCTATTCTTGCGAGTATGCCGAAGCTAAATTTGTTCCAGAAAATATACCTCAATGTATCTTTGGTAAATATGAAAAACATGAAACTTGGTCAGTGTTATTTAATTAATTGGGAATTCAATTCAAGATAATAAGCGGACTCAGTACTTCAAATCTAATTCTACTAGTCATTCGCAACTAGTGATTATGCAAACGTCTGATTTGGAATGGACTGGTAAAGAGACATCCAACCAAGAAACAGATTTTTCGGTGGTGTCAAATGGCTTCCAAGGATTTTTAGGCTTTTTCCCAAAAAGCCGAGCATTAAATAATGAACAGGACAATTTCAAAGCAACTCGTAATTTGATAGCACGGCCAATGCCATGTCGGACAGGAGAGGACTCAAATTGGTTCCAGAAAAAATACGCGTCCAGCAAATCTAATCAGCCATGCCAGAATTGAGTTGCTGTTTATTTTATTTTCTTATTGAAAATTGTATCCTTTCATCCAATTTGTATAAAATTTCTTTTTTCTTTCATATATGCATTATAACTGTGAGGATAATTATTGCCTGGTGTTAAAATAAATGATGGCTGAATCAATTTGTCAAAGCTTACCTTCGTGTTTGATGGAAATCACTTGCAAAACGATGACGTGGGTTTTAGGAATATAGGAAGATTTTAAAAAAATTTTCTTTTTGATCAATACAAAGCATTATCTGAATTTTGATTTACCACTGATTTCATGATTCATTCCATAAATGTTACGAGAGATAACTTTAAGAGTAGGAGTCTCGAGTTTTCGAGAAATCCGCCATCTTTTTTTTGCAGTTAATGAGTGATACTCGGGCTTTCCTAGAGCTGGAAAATGCACTTCAGAGTTTTTGGAATATGAAACAGACATGGTAATACACAAACAAACTTTAAATTGCCCGTGTCATTACCGATCATCAATTAAGACAAATGAAAAGTTAGAGGTTTCATAATTGTACAGATAAACAAGATAAATGTGGGATTGAACAACTTGTGACCTTGGCAACTTCAGCATAAAGGTTTTTGACCCGTACGCTATAGATTTTGCCACGCGCCATTTTGATTACCCTACCTTAGCGAGCGAGGGTAGTGGTAAGAAAACTGCCTTTAGTAATCGATCTCAGAGTTATTTAAATTTATAATCTTTCATTCTTCTTTGTTCCTTCGTTGTTGAAAGTTCCATATCCTGATGTTCTCGAATTTACATGACCCCTACAACAAAAAGCAGGTAATGCAATTTTTTATTGTGGGTATTGTTTATTGGAATGTAAAAAATGTACACGGTTCAATGTCACTTTTGAAAAAAAACCTCGTAACCTAATATCACTGAACAACTAAATGACATTGTGAGATTAAGTTTTCCCAGAACGAGATGTTACTCAGAAGTGGGCCCGAACTGTAACGGACATCCAGTCGAGTAAATGTGCTTTGTGATAAACAGGGAAAGGGTACAGCAAGTTGCTGAATGTATTGACTGATAATATTGTTTTGAAATCAAATTTTCACTAGAATTACAAGTAGTTTCTGTGAAAGCTATTTGGAACTGGATGTAGATTTCATAATTTTCAATTGAAACTCTGTTCGACAAGTGTTGTCCATTATTTTTAAAGAATGTGGAAACTATCTGAAAAGGATATTGAAAAATTAGTGTTCTAGTCTATGATGTTATCAATGGGTATATCAAAATCATGGGTTTATCAGTTTTCAACGTGTTGGTTTCTAGAAATTTCATCCCAAAATATTTAAATAAATTTTTTTATTTTATTTCAGTATCTCTGGTGAGGATCTTGCCCAAAAATGGAGTTGTTTTCTACTTGGTCTATGCGAAAGATGTGCCATACCGTCAACGGAACGACGTACCTCACTTGAAAGTTCATTAAAAATTTTAAACCAAAACTAGCAAATGAAATGAAACATGTTACCAATAGGTCACCATTTCGACGCCCGTGGACGAAACATAAAGGAAGAGGGCGTTTATGGCTCGGCTGCGTCGAAGCGATTAGAAGGCAAATCTGTGTATTTCATTTGAAATGCACGACTATGTTTTGTTCTTGTTTCTCTCTGGTATACGAGACCAGCTCTTTGCGTGATGTCTAAACTTCCTCACGTCCAATTCACTGGAACTTCTTATCTCATCCTTTGTCAGCTACGTCATGATGGGACGTGCGTTAGCAGCATCGTTCTTCTCACAACACAGCAAGGAATGTAACTTTATAAAACATCCAGTAACACTCGATTCATGTTCAGTTACAATCTACATTTCGATTAATCCAGTTTTATTAACAGAGACAGCCCCGGCAAAGTTTTCTTTGAACCCACACCTACGGTTGATTGATCTGTGCCGAATGCCAAACTGAGGCATTAAGCTTTACTGTCATGGATCCATTTAAATGTATCGTGACGTTACTCAGCTTAAGCTTAGTCTTAGCTGTACCCCAAGGTATATTCGATGACATGGATGCGGAGATGGACTTATTAGGACTTCAACAAGATCAAAGGTAAAAACCAATTACTCCTTTAATTTTAACATATTTTCTTACTGTTTTTCCATTGAGCAACAAATGTACTACTCCCAAAAAAATTTTAAATACTTTTTAGTGGCCTGAAAGGC
Organism: Daphnia magna; assembly: GCF_020631705.1. Taxonomy (NCBI): domain Eukaryota; kingdom Metazoa; phylum Arthropoda; class Branchiopoda; order Diplostraca; family Daphniidae; genus Daphnia; species Daphnia magna. Next base: position 9,222,779 of record NC_059187.1, read on the forward strand.
AGAAAAGTCGAAGCGCCACAGAAAGCAGAAAGGGCCTTTACTGTCGGTCAGTCTTTGGGCAAGGGTGTAAGCCAAGGTGTAGGCCTAGCTCAGGGATTAGGTAAGGGAATCAAGAGTGCCATTGGAAATTTGTTTGGAGGAGGACCCAAACGGTGTGATCCAGCACGTCCGCATACTCCGCATCCCAGCGATTGCTACATCTTTTATCATTGCGTCGATCGACTCAACGGGATTGAGCAAGTAGAAAAGACCTGCAATCCGCCGACCATGTTCAACCCTGATACAATGATTTGTGACTGGCCGGAATCGGTAATGAAAGTCCGCCCGGAATGTGCATTTTTAGATACTGCAGCACAGGTTCCACAACGATCTACGGGATTGAAATCTCCTAGCAAACTCACTCCCAACAAACCGGGGGCGATCTACTTCAAAGGAGGTTATGTAAGATTTCTATATTACTGCTCTTAATATTCAAATGTTTGGAAACAACCATACTTGTAAAATTAAGGGATCGATTCGTTCACATTTTTCTAGTTTTTTCTTGTTTCGGCACGTGTAATTCAATCAATAAGATCGAAACCGGGGGTACGTTAACATTTGAGAGTTGAGAAAAACTTGTGTAATGGGGTATTTGTTGTAGGGCGTAAACTGAGTCCACTGTAATCTAATGGGCATCACAAGTGTTACAGGGGACTGTCGTCATGCTGGGAATATTTAATGCGTACCTGGAATTCTTGAACATGTGAACTTATTATGGGAATTCCGATGGGAAGCCATTCTGTTTACGGCATAAGGTTTCATTTCAAAGACTCCAGATCAGTAAGAATCGGCAGGAGTTTCGGGTAATTGATCTTGTTAATTCGCTTTAGGTTGCACGGAAAGGCCTCCAACGCCTGCCAATGCAAATGTCAAATGCTCACCTAATAGGTAAGTTAAATCGTATGCCAATGTAGAAGTCAACAAGCTAAAATTTAAATGAATGAAATTTGATAATTGTGTTGTAGTGGTAACTGCGACGTCAAGTGCTTGGAAGACTTCTCTTTCCCCGATAAATCTACCCAAATGCAAATCAAATGTGAAGCACCTGGTGTCTGGAAGGTGACTAACTGGGACACTATGCCTGATTGTGAACGTAAGTGGCATAAAATTCAAGCTGAAATTTCATTATCTAAATATATTTTGTGTTATTGTTTTTGGATGGATTTTTATACCAACAGCTATCTGCATGCCTCCTTGCCAAAATTTGGGCTTCTGCATTGCACCGGGTGTCTGTAACTGTCCAGACAATTTCGAAGGATCGGAATGTCAGATCGCCAAAAGTAAACCTTGTCTCGATAAGCCGCCTACTCCGATGAATTCGCGGGTTGTTTGCAACGAAAAAGAGTGCATTTCGACCTGCAATAGAGGTTTCACCTTCCCAGGAGGTAGCAAGAAACTTACCATGGTATGTGACGCTGGAAATTGGGTCCAACGTCAGCAACCACCAGGAACGTTTCAGAAAGTTCCCGACTGCCAGCGTAATGACACAGTTTTGCCTAATTATCACTCGTTCATGCCGTGGCTTAAATTTCTGTTCTCTTTAAATATTCCTACAGCTGTATGCGACCCAGCCTGCGCTAACGGAGGCCGATGTTTGCCCAATAACTTTTGTGAGTGTCCCCAAGAGTTTCGAGGACCACAATGCAATTATCGTAGGTCCTTTCGATTTCAACCTAGAATCAAGTGCCGCATTTCCTCGACATGGGATACTTTCATTTTTCTAACTATTGTTTACAATTTCTCATGTGGTTTTGATTTTTCAAACTTTTACAGCTGTGGAGAATTGTGCCCCCGAGCGAATGAACTTTAACGGTGGCTATAATTGCTCCGGCGGAAGTGCTTCGTTTAGCTGCTCCCTTAACTGTGGTGCGGATGGGGTTTTCGAATTCCCACCAGCTCCTCGCTACACTTGCGAATATGCCAAGGCTCAGTTTATTCCTGATCCTATACCTCAGTGCATCTTCGGTAAATATGGATAATTGTATATTCTAATGACAGCAAATTCATGAATCCATTAACATTTGCAGCAAGTCAACAAGTCCAATACTTTAAATCGAATTCGACGAGCCATTCTCAAATGCTGATCGAGCAAAAGTCAGAATTGGAATGGAATGGTCAACAAACAGTGAAAGAAGAGACGGAATGGTCGTTGGTACCGACTCAAGTAGTATGGGGCAAAAAAGAATATGAAAAGTATTTTGAAAATTTCTTCTCCGGCGGCACCGATGGCGAATACGTCATCACCATTCCCGAGGATTCCCTCATCAGGGAAACCTCTGCCAAACCCGGAACCTGTTTGGCTTGGGGAGGGGCTCACTTCAAGACCTTTGATGGTAAAGTGTACAGGTAAGAGGCTTGCCAATTTGTTCATCACGATTCGTTAATGCAAACTCGTAAGATGTTGATTTATTGTATTTACAGCGTTCAAAGCGATTGCAGTTACGTGATGCTACGCGACGCCGTAGCTTCCACTTTCAGTGTCATTTACGGTGTTCAAAAATGCACTTCTAAATCAAATTGCAAACGCTTCGTCAATATCCTCGTCGAAGATTTCACCTACGAAATCGATACCAACGGTACGATTACGTTATGCTTATGACATCATTTTTTAAAATGATCATTTTCTATTTTTCTGTGCAGCAAATGGTGAGCCCTATGTTCGGAAAGGCGAGCAATCCATGACACTTCCGAACCAAATCGACGGTCTTCTCTTCGAACGGGTAGCCAGCTTCGTGATTGTTCAAGCCGAAGGACTAGGATTTACCGTGAAATGGGATACGAAGGTAGTCAAATATCCCATTAAATTATTTCCTTGGAATTTTATTTCATGCTTAATTATACGACAGGCGACTGTCACTATCGATGTGAACCATGCGCTGTGGAACAGGACAGCCGGCCTGTGTGGCCGTATCAATGGAATGTGGGTGGATGACTTTGAAAATCGCGACGGCACTCGGAGTTCTAGCCTCCTCGGTTTTGTCAACAGCTGGGAAGCCAGCGGTTTGACAGGTATGGTCAAACACAGTTTAGAACGTCATCTGTTTTTGCGACTATGTTTTTGTTCTCTTCTTTCCTTTTCCCGTCTTATCACACAATAACATGTTATGGCTTGTATTTTACCTAGAACAATGCCAGAGCAATCCGAACGAGAAGCACGCTTGCAAATGGGACACACCGGAAGATCAACAGGTGTCTAATGAAGCCACCCAGTTGTGCGAGCATCTCCTCAAAGATGAGAAATTTGAGAAATGTCGCAAGGTAAAACAACGCAGTGAAAGCTTTCCGATTAGAGTGCCGTTGAATCCTGGCGTAACCTTTTATTATTGATTTGTTTTGTGTTTGTAAATGGCAGGTAGTGGACCCCAGATCGTATTACGAGGCATGTCGATGGGATTATTGTCAGTGTGCCAATACGAATCGAGAGGATTGCGCTTGTTCCGCTTTGGAAACCTACTTCCACGAATGCCTGCGACACAACATCGAGTTGCCGGACGGTTGGAGGAGTCCTAGTCTGTGTCGTAAGTTTTATTCGCTTAAATTATGGGGCTTCCCTATACTCGGAAATATCTGATTTCCTAACGATTGGGTTGTATACAGCCATCAATTGCGACAACGGTCGGGTCTACCAAATGTGCGGTCCAATCAGCGATGAAACGTGCTCCGGTCCCGTTACCGCCGAGCCCGTCCGACCGACAGATTTGTGTGTCGAGGGATGTTATTGTCCCAAAGGCTCTGCTCTCCACAAGGATCATTGCATCTCTCGTTCGCAATGCCCGTGCACGTTGCGCCAGAAGATGTACCAACCCGGTGAACAAGTGCCTAATGACTGCAACACTTGGTTAGTTTTTGCTCGCACATCTTCCCAGCTCTTTGTCACGAAAACTAAGAGAATAACCGATAATTTTTTCCGTTAATGAATGATCTCCCTAAAAAACAATAAAAGAGAAACTGTTTCTTTTCCAGCACATGCGTAGCTGGCGAATGGCAGTGCACCGACGTCCGTTGCGGATCCCGCTGCGCCGTTCTGGGAGATCCTCACTACACGACGTTCGATGGCCATCATTATGACTTCATGGGCAAAGTGCTCATACTATCTAATGAAAGGTGACAACTACAGCATCGAGGCAGAAAATGTACCTTGCTCCGGAGCTATATCTCAGGTAAGGCTCTCTATTTCTTATCTGTTTTACATTAAGATAATGGCTTCTTCTTCTTTCTTGGCCTTTCTTTATCGATTGTTCAACATCCGTTACACTGTGTGAGTGGCTCCACCGTAAAATGCTTTTGGTAAAACAAGAGGGGGGTTGAGGGGGAGTTGAAAAAAAAAAAATTCCGTGGTTCCTTTTCACGTTTTTTTTTTTACGATCTCCCGAACAAAGTTCGGTTCCATTCTCTGCTTATTTTTTGCAGTTATGGACCCTGCATTTTCGTTTTAAAGGGCGTGTGAAATGGAGCGAAAGAAAAGTATGCCGCACATGATTGAACAAGAGCGAATCGAAATAGCTCTACTTTTTTTTTTTTCCTTCGTATATGTTACGATTTCACCAAGCGTGTATAGAAGAGGAAGTGGGAGGATGAATAGGTACATAAAACGACACAAAACAGGGACGATAGACATAATTTCGTAATTAAAAATGGAAATAGTTCTTTTTTTTTTTTTCGATTTTCCGTTTACTTTTCCTCTTTCGTACAACATTTATTGCGACGTTAGTAGCTAATCGAGTATTTGCCCTTGGTAATATTATCATCAAGGCTTCCTTTGCTTAAAATATATCGAAATTTTGTACACTATCAACATAGGTTGTGGGTGGGGAAGGTTGAAAAAAAAATAATTTTTATTTTTTCCTCTTTCTTAAATTGGTTAGTTGATCAATCAGCTAATTGCTTGTTAGAGGTCTGTGTGAAGTGTTAGGGCGCTCTTATTAAACAGGCGTTGTAGCACGGATGCTCTTCGAGTCACGGAGGTTTGGTTGATGGTTGTGGCTGACATGGCGGCAGCCATTCCGGCGTGGGTGTGTCTCCTCCTTCCGCTGCTCGTTCCGTTCGACTGCTTCGAGCTGTGTTTCTTGTGCAAGTAGCCACTGGTGATGAGTCTCCAACGAATCGATTGCACGCCAATGTGACTGGACGGTGACCACGAAGCCGAGCGGTTGGATGTGCCGCTGGTAGAGACGGACGAGCAAATCTGAATGGGCGCTACTGGGTATGCTAGTAGCAGTACTTTCACTACTTGTGCTGCTACTGGCCCGTTTGGGTAGCGAAGAGCCGGATGTAAACGACGAGGAAGAATAGCCGTCAACGTCTCCGCTGCTGGAATTGTCGTCCGGCTGGTAAACGAGTTTACTGTCGATGAATGCTGAACTGAAGCTCCGCAGAGCTTCGATGGGGAAATCCGGAAGCATTAATTCTAGGTGAGGTCGTTGTCCGAAAACTGTAACACTATCCGGCGTTGCAATCAGAATTAAGGTTGATCCTCGAGCTGAACTAGGCCGGAATACTCCTCCGCCGGCCGTGTTGACTTGCCGAGGGCTCCAGATGGTGGCTGATTTATTCGCTCCATCTGACTGTCGTTTATTTCCAGTTTGACGTTGGTTGGATCCGGATGATTTGAGACTCAAATAGCGTTTGATTGCGTTTAGAAAGCGATGAGCGTGCTGGGTGTTAGTCGTCCGGTTGCATTTGTCCGTCGACGGTTGATCTCTAATTTCGCATTCGCCGTGTTCCGTGTTCAAGTCGGACATGCTGACGCTTTGGATGGCCTCGACGCCGGCCACTCGGCCCAGGGAACAGCCGCCGATGAAATGGACATCTTGGATGCTTTGGCATTTAGCCATTGACACTCTTTTGGGTAGTGTCTCTACTTTGCGGTCCGTGTCGCGAGTCGTGAACAGGATAGATCGTCGTCTGTTCTGCTTACTGCGGGCAGATCCCTCCTGCGTTGCGTAGCGGATGACGTCGTCCACCAGACCGAAGAAGGTCAACTCCTGCACGCAGGAAAATGAGAAGGGAAAATAAAAAAAGTACCAAAAGATGTTTTTTTTTCTTCTTCTTTAGTTTGAAAATAAAATAGGGGGAATCACGATTGTCCGGAAATTCATAGAAACAATAGCCAAAAAACCGATCCCCACCAACCTGTGCCGTTTTTGGGGGAATTATCACGCACGGCTGGTCGTTTGTTTTTCCAAGATTTCATGACCGTCATCAACCGACCTCGTACCGCGGAACTGGCAGGGATACTCATCGCCGTGTGCATTGAAGCTGCTAGCGGTTTCGAGCCAATCTTTTAGACTTTGCTCTTAGCATTTCGTTTCTTTTTACGGTTTTTTATTTCGGTTGGTTTTCCCTTTAATTTTGCCAGCGTTTTTCCTGAAACGTAACTGACGTTTGCTTCTTCTTAAATGTTCGAAATCGATTTTCTTGATATAAAACTTGGATTTTTACGGCTTTTCTTTTATCTGGCGATGGAGATCGTCCAACTATTTAATTTTTTCATCATGGGAACTTTAGAAAACGATCCACAAAAAAAAAATGCAGCTTTCTTCTTGGTATCGTTTCCCTAAAAGTAGCCCACAACATCGACAACGTAATATTCGCATCTAGTGCTGGTGGTACAATCGGGCTTCGCTAACAGCCAGTACTTAGAAATTCCAGTGCTTTTCACTGTAACAATTTTTAGCTCAAGTCTATTTCGGTTCGTTGTATCTACACCTATTTTAGCTTCTTTATTTAGATGTTGAAGATCGCCGACGTTATCCAGACCACCGGCCAATTTCTCGTCAGATGTTTTTCTTTTTGATTGGCTTATTTTTAAATGTCGAAACTCTTTTTTTAAGTTAAACAAAAAAACAGAAAAAAAACAGCGAGATGAGTCAAACACTCGGGCTCCATGTGTCTCGAGTCAATTGGTTTGTTGGCGTCGTAAGCAAAAGCTTTGATTACCATTTTTCACGTACTAAAATTGTTACTGTCGTTGTACCTTTAACCAGTAATTTTTGCGGACAGGGCTCTTTTTCGAATTCAAAAATATATTTCTCTGCATGTTTCAGCCAGGTGTGAGAGTAGTTTGTCCTCGAAAACAAATGAGTGAAAGACAAATGGATGCGTGTTTATCCGAACCCATCAAGTGATTATTTTTGTTTAGCCGCACGTGCGTGTGTGTGCACGGTCGAAAAACTTTCGTCCTTGTTGTCCTCCCCCTTTTTTCTGTTTTGCTATCATTTTATTCTATTTAAATGGGGGTTCTCCCATTTTTGGCTTTTAAAAATATTCTAGTCTCGAAAGTGTCCTAATTTGCATGCAAAGCCAAAGTAAACAAAGTTTCACGTTCGTTTTTCATGCAAAACTGGACACGACTTCTCTCCACGTTTCCGTGTTTGAACAACGTTTCGTTTTCGGTAAAATTGATTTTGACGTTGCCGAGTTAACTTAACCAACGTTCGTGTTTCAGTTTTCCTGTTCGCGCAGAAAGGACGTCAAACAGGACAAAAGTAAAACCGCCCTTGTTGTTTTCCAGTTTTTCTTTCTCTTTCGTTAGACTCTGTCGTGCACGAATGGCAAAACTCGTCGATGTATTCCAATGCACGTTCTTATTAGTCGACATTCTCATTGGATGAAAATGACTTTCACTGTCCATTTGTGTATACCAGCTCCGGAAAAAAAAGGCTGCAAGGCTCTGCTAGTGGCCTCCGTTTGTTTGTTTTCACTGTACGACCGGTTGAGGTGAAGAAAAGCGAGAAACGAAGAAGCGAAGGGAGGGCGCATAAGTAAATGACACACGCGTATTTGGTGATGGATGACGCAAGTCTTGGCCAATATTGTTTTTCCATTTTTAAAATCTAAAAAAAGAATTTTTTCCCCCCGAGAAAAACGTTGCAGACGTAGTGCGAAATGAGAAAGACTTGGTCGAAATTAAGAAATATACAGTCGGTCCTCCCCCCAAAAAAAGTTACATGCAAGTTGAAAGAGGCCGTGTGTGTGTTTTGAGGGTTGTTCTTCATTACCGACAGAAAAACAACCAAAATAACGACGGGCTAAAAAAAAAAAGTGGGTCAAACTCGTTATGAAATTTTTACTGGGGGCCGGTCGCCATTGTTTAAACGGGAGTGCATTCGTGTCGTTTAAAACAACGATATTGTTTCTGAAAAAAAAAAAAACAGAGCAGCAGGCGCATAGGAAAATGGTATACTTGCCTTGAGCAGTACATCGACTCGATGGAAGCCTTCGTGAAGCGGATAGATCAGATCACCCGTACTCAAGTAGTGCAAAATGTAGGCGAAAGAATGGCCGTCCCGTCCTTTAGTGTCCGTCGATGGACACCATCTCATTCCGTGATTGTTTCGCGTTCCTATTTATTTATTTATTTATTTTTTTAGAAACGAAACGAAATTAGAAATGCAATGAAATTAGCAAAGTGAAAAGCATTTCTTAAAATGCGAAGATAAACTGTGAATGGAGTCATTATGCATGCGTTTCGAAGAGTTCACGCTGGGGATCGTTAAAAAGAAAGGAGAGCAGTGGCCGATGTTGCGCAAGTAAAACCGTAACAAATCAGACCGCCATCTAAAGCCAACATTTTTTCTGCGCGATAGTTTTCTACTTTTATTTATTCCCTCTTTTTAAATCTCTTTTGACGCCTTAAAAATCGAAGGGAAAGTCCTCTTCGGTACAACACCAACTGGCTCCTCCCGATCAAAACCCGTTGTTTTTTTCTTTTTCACGACTTTTGTTTATATGCATCGAACATTTGAGATGGGATCCTTGCCTTTCGTTTTACAGTTATCAAAACACTTGCTGTGGCTCCTCGCATAAGCGAATGTATTCATACGGTTGCGGTTTATGGAAATATGGCGAAGCGCTCGAATGATTTGCGTTTCCATTTCATTTTCTCGTTAATATTTTTTTCCCCCTTCTTTCAGTACCATCTTTTCGCTTCTTTGTGTATGTTTTAATTTGAAATTCTTTCTTGCGGCTGATTTCCGTATCCGTCGCAGATGAAGAAAAATTTTTTTTAAAGATGTTCCAGTCGCTCTGCCCGGACGCACTAGTTCCCATCGGGTCTCGCACGCTAGTAACACTACACGGGGCTTTTTGATGGGTTCTGAACTCTCAATTCATTGTTCTGACGTTTTAGTTTGCGGGACGAAAGAATGGCAGGCGGCCTTGTTTCAAGGAGAGGAAGTTCTCGGGAAAAGTACAAAGAAAAAATTAGAAAGAAAAAACCTCAACACCTTTGACCTGTTGCGTCTTTTTCCATCCGCCTATTTTCCACTTTTCTATGTGCACACCCTTCCCACCGTTTCTGGTTGTTTTACACCAAGGTTTTCCTCTTTGGCGCAAGGATATCGGACCGATGGATTGCGTCTTTCGTTCACAGAATTCCAATACGAATTTGGAAGTCCCTTCCTTGCTACTAAATTCTTTTTATTGTCTCGAAAGGCCGTTCTGTTTACAGTGCGAGGGAGTGTCGGGCAGGCCAACATCCGCTTGTGATGGGTTTAATTCAGCTTGTATGCGACTACACAAAGTCCGGTACGTGTTGAAGGACGCGTACGTCACGCTTTCTTTGAGGCAACACGAACGCGGGACTTAAAAAAAAAAATCGACCCTTCATATCCGACTTTAAAGGGAAAAAAAAAATAAAACAATAAAACGAGCTGTTCCAAAAAAAAAAAAGAGCACACACCGTGTCATAAGTAGCCAACTCCACAGTTTTTAAACGTCTTTCTTTTAAACACCACTGCGAGTGTGCCTTACCTTTGCTGAAGTTTTTAACCAGCGCAGCCAATGGTGAACCGGCCGGACAGCGGCTCAGAATTTCACTTTTCACCGTGTGATGAACGATGGATGACCCATCACCGATGCTGATTGTGTTTTGACGAGCACTTTCTCCGAATGCCATGGCGCCTCGCGCAGACATACACGTTCTTAATGCGACCCAGCACTCTTAATTGAATTGAATTTGATAGTAGCACTTGATCCGAGAGTGTAGCCTCCCTTTAAAAAAAAGCCGTTCAGTTTTTAAAAAGGGCACCTGAAGTTGCACGGTAGACGCGTGCAAGGTCGTTCGCCAAATGGCAAATAAAAATGGTAATCAAAATTTGCTGCGGCTTCGTGTAGCGGCAGAGGAGAGAAAACCACGTCTGCCGGCTGCCGAGGTCCGGATAGAACTGAGCTCAACCAGTGCCGTGAGTCGTGTCCTTGTGTACATTTCGTGCAGCTAAAGGCTTCGCCAGGTGTAAACACACACACACACGCATGTAATTATTTTTCTTTATTTTTAGAGGGAATTTTTCTTTTCTTGCCAATTTAAATTGCGATTGTTTTCCTATTGATTTTTATTTGAAAGAATTTTGTTTCTGCTTCATCAGAGATCGACTGATCGACGGGAGTGTCGTTTTCTGATTTATCATTTTCATTCGTGCTTCGCGGGGTGGATGACGGCTAAATCGAACGGTTTCGTGTCGTCCACCTACGTTGACTATCCGATTGTTTTTACACGATCACATATATATATTCGTGCGTTTAATCGGAAAGGGACCCATTCTCATCGTTAACTCGTTTCACAGTCCAGTAAGCTAATCGTCGTTTTATTCTTCATTCCACTTAATATTCTCATTTCCCATCATTGAGGAAAAGCGGCTCGAATTTGTTTGTTTGTTTTTTGTTTTTTTTTGAAATTTAATGTCAGGGAAATGTTCAATCTTTCTTTGTTTTCCATTTTGAAATTGGCTCTTTTTCCAAAAACAAAAGATTGACAAAGTAATCGCCGTTTTTTTTTTTTGTCGCTTGTTTGCCCTTTTTTTTATTTATTTATTATTACGTCCTTTATTCCCATCCGTTGGAGCCATTTTGAAGAAAAAAAGCAACTACGGTAGCTAGTGAAAGTCTTCCAGTTTTTTTACTTGCCATTCAGTTTGGGCCATACACGCGAAAGGCGTGACTGTTCAAACCTTAACGAACTATTGTTTTATTGAGCGGATGCATCAGGTTAGACACTGTTTGATCGCTTCGTTTTCCATTGAACGTGATGAAATATTCAAGAGTTCCGACCAAAATTGGCATGCCCGTTAGCTTAACATTATTGTTAGCAACAAGAAAATCTATCGGGAAACGCCCTCTAGGCCGATACTATATTTATTGGTTTCTCTTTGATAAGTTCCTTTCTCTGCGTCGCCATACACGTCATCTACGACTCCCGAGATTACACATCACAACCCGCGCGCTGGCGTTGCACACAGTTCGTGAAGAAGATGGAATATCCATCTGCTGAATTTATTTTTTCACACACGCATACACGCGACCCGAAAAATCGGGAACGACTACAAGGCCTTCCCGCCCTTATATCCCTGATTTGACCTACTTGGCGGTTGACGCGTGCGCCCATCGCATCGCCGAATTGTAAGCGTTCAACCCCTCTAAAAAAAAAAAATGTTTCAGTTCAAAAAGAAGAAGAAAAATAACAGAGAAAGAAACGGAATGATGATGCCCAACCTTTATCTTTAGCGTAGCGGGTGGGAATTTGCATGTAATTTATGTGATTCCATGTATCTCTCCAGTTGGCTCGTCACGTCAGGAGAAATTGTTGTCCGTCTACGCCCTTCTTCGTCTTTTTCTGGTCGTGCGGTACCGATTTTCTCGGTTCGACGACAATGAGGAAGACACTGACTTGTCTTCCACGGACCGCTGTGGTAGAGCAGACGTTTACAGCGATCGTGAGAGAACAACAGCCGTATAGCTCACGTTTGAAGAGTGCTAATTAGACGACACTAACTCACGGAGGGTATACCTGCATATAAAACAAGAAAAGGGGGGGAAAATACAAAGCCAGATTTTTTTCTGACAGTTTCCTGCAGTTTTATTGGTTGGGTTTCTTGCCCCCCTTTAGCGCTGTACATTGGGTTATTATCATCTTAAGACTTATTAACTTGGCTATGAATTTTTTTTGTTTTTTCCCGTTCGTAAATCATTTTCCTCGAGTCCTTAACGTGATGTGTTACTTGTTTTCTTTGATTCCTTATCAGCTTTTACGATTGTCTTACCAAAAGCGGCCTATTTAACAAGTCTTTGTAATTCGACATGGCCTGGAATTGTTCACGTAAATGTCAGAATCTTAACTTTTTTATCGACGCGGAGCAGATGCGTTAAAGCCAAGGAAAACATGAATGCCTAATAATCTGGGCGTTATTTCGTTCCTGCAATTCTAACGATTTTGAAAGCTCATGAAATTCTTTTGACGAACGTATGGGCATAAGAGAACGAGGTTCTTTTTGTTTTACTGGCGGAATGGCTACGACAAAGTGACTTAGACACGCAATGCAAATGCCCGACACTGGGCAGGTTTTTTTTTTCTTCATTTCTCTATGGGTCACGACAGGCCGACAACTTCTTACGCTACACAACTAACGATCAGTGAGTAATCTCGTTAGACTCGCTCATCAACGGGGCGCCGTGAGCGTCGTTGTTGGAGGGGACGAAACAACCGAAAAGCAGAGAGAAAATGAAAGGGAAAGAAACTGTCGGGTCGTGTGAATCGAGAAAATTTCCAGTCCTCGCCCCCCTTTTTTTTTTATTTGATTGCTACTTTCCGATTCTCTTTTTTTTAATTTTTTTTTGCTAGTCAATTTGTCATTTTCCGTTTCCTTCTTTGCTTTCTGTATGTCGTAGTTTACGTGAAAAGAGAGTGTGAAGGAGAGAAAGAGGTTTTACTTGTATGTTTACCTCAATGCTTTTCTCCCTCCTCCACTAATTATTGTCTTTCATTACCGATTGAGAAATGTCCTTATACGGAGCTATGGGTGGTCTTGTAGTACGGTGGAAAACTGCCCTCAACTTGTCGGCATCGAGTGATTTTGCAGGTGAAAGGCTACAATCATTTTTCTCAGTCGCAATTCTTACGCAACGTTTTCTCTTATCGTCGCCAGAATTTTCTTTTTAAATTCTTTCTATGAACGACGTGGTTGGAGATTCCTAAAATATTTCTTGCTAACGAAATGTCGATTAATTGTTTATGTCAAATGAGTGTCTACTACATGAGTTAACTAGGAATTTGAATGGTCCACCATAAAAGAGAGGAAAAATAAAAGGGAAATGAGGATGAAGAAAAAACGAGTTTTTGTTCCGGTGAGCTCAAGCGTGCAGACGAATTTGGCTTCTAATTGCGGAAGAGAAGAGAGAAAAAGCCAGAAAAATGTGACACCTGTCGTGCTGGACGATTTTTTTTTAGGTCTGTCGCGTACGAATTGGATGAGTGTTTGAAGCAATTATTGCTAAATATTCATCCTTGCATTGTGAATGAATTCTTTACGAGAACCTTGAAGAATGAGGTCAACCGTGCTTAGAATTTATGTATGACCTATCAAAGAGAATCAAGTTCTCGTCAAGCTGTAACCACATCCTCCTTCATTTTTCGTAGGCCCTTCATTTTGTTGTTTTTTAAGACATTCCCTTTCACGTACGTTGTACTTTTCTTGTTCTGGTTAACGCCGTCGGACTGCCGATTTTTTCAAGTGGCTGTTCTGTTGCCTCAATTTGATAAAGCGAAAACACTAAAAATTCTGTTTGTTTTCAGGCCATGAATTATCCTGTCAAGAGCCTCTCTTCTGTCCCGTCGTGCACGAAAACGGTGACCATAAGAACGGATGGTGGAGACGTCATCAAACTGAAGCAGGATCGAGAGGTTACTGTCAACGGTGAAGAGGTCGTTTTGCAGCCATCCGTTTGGATTGATGGCGTCATCATCCGACACGCCTCGTCCACTTTTCTGGCTGGTATTTGCCTTTTGATTTTGTCAGCAATTCAATTTACAAACGCATATTTCTTTCGCTTTTCCTTACCTAGTGGAACTGCCGAACGGATTGGAAATCTGGTGGGATGGTTTGAGCAGGTTAGTTAAAGTGCATTTATTATTATTGTTTTTTTAAAAGAGATTTTTTTCGACTAACTTTCCTTTTCCAATTAAAAACAAAATTGTCGAACAACAGAGTCTACATTGATGCACCGCCTACTTTCTTTGGCACAACAAAGGCAAGCTATTCTTCTCCGACAAAATATGAAACAATAAATTTCCATCTTTTTACGAGACGGGCTTGACTGATGGGCTCCTGCTTGTTTCTAAAACGTTGAAATACTTACGAGAGAAAATGGTTTTTCATTTTTTTAATACAGGGTTTATGCGGAACATTTAATGAGAACCAGCGAGACGATATGACGACGCCAGAAGGCGACGTCGAACAATCGGTGGCGGCCTTCGCAAACTCGTGGAAAACGAAAGAAGTGTGCCAGGACGCGTCGGTCGATCTGGAGCCGACGCATCCGTGCGAACTCAACGGGCACGTAAAGGCACAAACAGAGCGACAATGTGCCAAAATCAAGGATGCCATTTTCGAACGTACAATACGATTCCTATTATTATAGATGTATAGATTTTTTGGAGCGTGGTATATTACTCGCATTGTCTCGGATCGTTAAAAAAACAAAAAAACATATTCGATTATTTCTGCTTTTTTATCTTTTCAGCTTGTCACCAGGTGGTCGATCCGGAACCTTATTATCGCGATTGCTTGTACGATGTGTGTGCGTGCCAGGTGAAATTAGGAGAATGCCTCTGCCCGATGATTGCTTCTTACGCTAAAGAGTGTTCTCAGAAGGGGGTTCTCGTCGACTGGATCCCCGAAGTGCGAGAATGCGGTATGTTAATTCTTCCCCCTGATTAGGTCATACGATAATAAAGTAATCTAATCATTATTCATCCATCATTCCGTAATAATCATGCAGACAGAAAAGAAAAGCTTTTTAATGTTAAGAGGAGACATCAATTCTCGTCTGGTTGATTATCGCGATGATAACTCTTGGAAGTAAAGAAGAAGAAAAAATGCTAATTTTTCGTGTTTGCGTCTCATCGTAGGCGTACATTGCAGAGGTGGGCAAACGTATCAGGTGTGCGCCAACAGTTGCGCGCGGACGTGCTACGATATCGCAGTCTACCCTAAATGCCGCCGTAAGTGCGTCGAAGGATGTAACTGCCCCGAAGGCCAGGCTCTGGACGCGTTTGGTCAATGCGTTCCCATCCACGAATGTCCGTGCATCCATAAAGGAATAGAATATCAACCCGGTCATAAAGAACTCAGACCAGGAGCTCGTTCACCAGATCTATGGTACACGTCACGATTTTTTCTTCTTTCTAACAATCTCCGTTTTTTTCTTTTTTCCCGTGTGTAATTCCTTTTCTCTTATTTATATCTGTCCAGTACTTGCATTTCGGCCCGCTGGCACTGTCAGACCGCTACGCCGGAAGAACGGGATCTCTTAGCTAATGTGACCTTAAAGACGCAGATGGAATGCCGAGCATCGCATAACGAGGAATACACCCCATGTGAACCGGAACACCAACTTACGTGCAAGGTTTTACATATATAGGCTTAAAAGCGGTTTATATTCCATTTGTTTGGCTATTTAAGATGGTTTCCTTTTAATGTAATTGCCTTTTTTTTCCTTTTTTTTTTTGTTCTTGGTACCTTTCCCTGTCGACAGACTATGAACGAGCAGGTTTCAATGAAAAAGCCGGTTGAATGTCGGCCCGGCTGTCAGTGCAAAAAAGGATATGGTATGGAGAACTATTAGACCTAGTAGACCATCTGTGTTTGCTCTTTCCCCGTCCATTTTCACTGATGCTCGATGAGAAATCTTGTCAGCTTCTTTTTCATTACGTGATTTGCGTTTTCCTTTTTCCGTTGTTGTTCTCGATTAGTTTTCGACCCGACCAGCAAAACCTGTATCAAACCGAGTGAATGTCCATGTCATCACGCCGGACGCAGCTACGGTGAAAATAACCTGATCACCCAGGATTGCAACACTTGGTTTGTCGCCAATTAAAAAATTGTTTATAGGAATATGGTGCCGGCTAGAGAGTCGAAATCTTGATGATTTTTGCGCTTGACTCGGTCGCGAGAAACACTTTGAATTCACGCTCGATGCGATTTCTATTTGCAGTACTTGTCATTCGGGCAAATGGGAATGCACCAAAAATCGATGCCCGGGGATATGCTCCAACTGGGGCGAGTCACACTACAAGACATTCGATGGTATCAAATCATTTTGGCCTACTTTTACCTCTTTGCTTTCGATATCTCGTCGTTTGAAAGAAAAGTTTGTCTCCAATGTGCTTATTTACTATTCAATACCCAGGCAAACAGTACGATTTCCATGGCAATTGCGATTACATGATGGCCAAAGGAGCCGCAACTGAACCTCACGAGAAATTCCACGTCACCGTTCAGGTACGTAAAAATAGCGGATCCTTCATCTGCGATTTAAAGATTAACAAGTTTTTTGCTTCAACTTTTTGAAAACAACTCGCAGATTTTTTTTTATTAATTTTCTCTTTTTTTTTTGTTGTTGTTGGATGCGTAGAGCGTTCCTTGCGGGAGCAGCGGAGTTGCGTGTTCAAAATCCGTCACGCTACGTCTTGGCTCAGCCGATGCCGGCGAAGAAAGTATCACGTTGACCCGCCACAAGAAAATACCCATAGGGAAATTTTCTGAACGGTAGTTTATTTGTTTTTTCTTCTTCTTCTTGTTTAACACAGAAAAAAAAACGGCCCTCTCTTTTTCCGCTTTACTCATTGTCTCATCTATTTCGTTTTATCCGAAAATCTTTTAATTTTGCGAGAGATCAATGGAGCGGGACCCTGTCGTGATGATTTCTCTCGTTTAATTTTTCGGTGTTAATTGCCTTGGTTATTAAACAACTTGTTTATTCCTTTTCGTTATAATTTTTTTTTTTTTAGGATTCTTGTACGCGAAGCTGGTCTTTTTATATTCATCGAAGTTGCTGATTTGGGTCTCGTCCTGCAATGGGATCACGGCACTCGCATTTACTTGCGGTTGGACCCCAAGTGGAAAGGTCGAGTAAGTAAATTGTTTTTCTTATTTTCTTTAACGGTCGTTTGTTGTAAGATTCTTTTTGTTTCGCCCTTGTTTTTTTTTTTGTTTTTATCTTTTTCTTGTTTAATGCGTTTCTTTTGCCTGCCGTTTTGGTCGACCAATTACGGACTTTCATCGGCTCTGTTTTTTTGGTTTTTTGTTTTTTTCAAAATAGGTTCGCGGCTTGTGCGGCAATTTCAACGACAATGCTCTTGATGATTTCCAGTCACCCTCCGGTGGCATAACGGAAATTGATGCTCGCGTTTTCGGTGACTCTTGGCGCTTGCAGAAATACTGCCCTGAAACGCCGAGTGATTACATTGTAAGAAATGAGAAAAAGAAAATGGCTAATTATTTAGCTAATAATTTATGATTTCGAAATGTTTCACTTTTTTGTTTTTTCTCTCTCTCTTCTTCTCTACTTGAAGGATACCTGCACTCTTCATCCACATCGCAAAGTCTGGGCGGTGATGAAATGCAGTTTGTTAAAGTCAGCCATCTTTGAAAAGTGTCACGCCGAGGTGCCTGTTGAATACTACGTCGAAAAGTAAATTACTAACTTTCACCTCCTTCATCTGCCATTTTAGTTAGTACGGCACGAATGTAAAATTTGTTTCCTGGGGGTTTCCCATCTAACTGAACAAATGTTTTTGAAAGAAAACGGGAAAGACCTGATTTGTGCGTGTTTCTTTTTGCGTTTTAGATGCGTGCTGGATTCATGCGGATGCGATATGGGTGGCGATTGCGAATGCTTGTGCACGTCTTTCGCCGCGTACGCTCACGAGTGTAACGCGCATGGTATCGCCATTAAGTGGCGATCGCAAGAGCTTTGTCGTAAGATATTTTCTAAACATGTTTACAATTCATTTGCTACAGGGTTTTGATTAATAATTAATTTGTTGTTTGAAATCCAGCTCTTCAGTGCAATGAGGAATGCGCATCCTACACTCCTTGTATGAGTTCATGCCCGGTAGTCACTTGCGATAACCCACTTGGCTCATCTTCGCTTTGTGCGGCCGATTCCTGTGTCGAAGGTAGGGAACTATTATTTGCAAGTTAAAATCCCATTTACATTTTTTATTTTCGGTATTTAATTTTTTTAGGATGTCAGCCAAGAGATTGCCCTAAAGGGCAAATT
Source organism: Daphnia magna (assembly GCF_020631705.1). Classification (NCBI taxonomy): domain Eukaryota; kingdom Metazoa; phylum Arthropoda; class Branchiopoda; order Diplostraca; family Daphniidae; genus Daphnia; species Daphnia magna. Next base: position 9,240,875 of record NC_059187.1, read on the forward strand.
CACCGATCGGCCAACGAGCTATCTTGCATGCCGATATCCGATTGCGCTTCGGCACTTTGTATGGTGATCGACGGTGTAATGTATGCCGAGGGCGACGTAATTGAACGAGACGCTTGCCACGCCTGGTAAAACGCAGACAGGTCACGTTTAAACATTTTAATAAATTGTTTTTTTATTTGTGCATTTTTTCTTGTTGCAAATAGCTATTGTTCCAAAGGGAAAAGAGTTTGTCAAGGCCAACCTTGTTATGTTCCAACTACAACAGTTCCACCCGTGACCCGAACTCCTGTTCCAGTATCTAACACGACGGTTCCTGAAATGGGAATTTCTGCTTGCCGGACGGGTTGGAGTGAATGGATCAACACACACCATCCCAAAGATGGTGGAAGTAGAAACGATGTCGAACCTATCCCTGATAGACTCAATCCGGTACGTGTGTTGATGAGTTCCCAACAAATCCGAATGGCACTAATGTTATTTGTGTATGGGCAAAAAAGGGTTTGGCCAATGCGCCCGTTTGTCATGCTGACCAAATGGTGGATATTGAATGTCGAGCTGTTCAATCCAAAATCTCTCACAAGAAAACGGGGGATAACGTCGATTGCAATCTCAAATTCGGACTGGAATGCACCCCAGGCGGCATCAAAGGCCGCAGTCTTTGCTACGATTACGAGATCCGCATCCTTTGCGATTGCAGTAAGCTAATTATTCGAATTATCCGTTGGAATTTATGTAAATTTTTTCTATAATTAGGTGAAATGGAAACGCGAAAACCAGTTTACGTTGATCCGACTACAATAGCTACCTCCAAACCAACTCCAACCCCAACCAAGCCATTCTCTACTACGCGGAAGGCAGCAACTACACCGGTTGCCACAAAGAAACCCATAGTTCAAGATCGTTGCGATCCAGCTCGACCGAATAGCCCACATCCTACCAGTTGTCACTTGTTTTATCAATGTGTAGAAAGACGGGGTGGTGTTGAACAGATTGAAAAAACATGCCAACCTCCCACGATGTACAATCCAGATACGATGGTTTGCGACTGGCCGGAAGCTGTTATGCGCCTTCGTCCGGAATGTGGATTTACTGCTACTACTACAACCAAGAAACCTGATACAACTGGAGCTTGCGTCGATGGCTGGACTGATTGGTTCAGCGTCTCCTCACCTGCCGACGGCACTGGAGATTTTGAGGTGTACGAGAGAATTGTTCTCCAACATCCCATCTGCCCGAAGTCGCACATACGCGATATCGAGTGCAAATACATGGCCAGAGAAGCTGGATCAAAGAAGAAGTCTGGTCAGGCCAGGAGTTTGGCTGACTATCGAACGTCACCCGACAAGAGTGTCCAGTGTACCGTTGCAGACGGACTCATTTGCTACAATAGCGATCAAGAGTCAGGACTTTGTCAGGATTACAAGGTCCGTTTCCTGTGCCATTGCGAAGAAGAAGACGTTCATGTTGTCACAACACCTGATACTCCAACTACTGTGGAAGAAACTGTTGATGCTATCACAACACCTGATACCCCAACTACGGTGGAAGGAACTGTTGTCACGACCACCGAACATCCAACTACCGAATACTATCACGAATGTCCAGAGGGTTACTCCTGGAATGACTGTGCTTATTCTTGCAATCAGGTAATTATTCTCTTTCATCAAAATACATTCAAGTTTATTTATTTTCAATTACTTGGCTATTTAGCTTTGCTTAGCTTACGGTTATGAGCTGAGAAAACGTGGCTACTGCAAAACATCAGAGGGCTGCGCTCCAGGTTGCATCGAAGACGACGAAGATGTCCAGCAAACATCTCGCAGTCGTGGTTGTTCCCGTGGCAATATGTGGCGTGACGCTCGTACCTGTGTACCAGCTCGTGATTGCACTTGTCGCACGCCGTTCGGCAAAATCATCCCGCCAGGAGGAGTTGAAGAATCAGAAGGCGCTTGCGAAGTATGTCAATGCCTGGACAATGAATACATCTGTGATAACTCACGATGCAATTACGCCTGGTCGACGCCCGCCGTTGATGTCAGCAAGAATCTCACAGTCGTGACGACGCCAAAACCACGACCTCCCGGACCGACGAAGACACCTACGTCTTGCTCTGCCTGGTCTGACTGGATCAACGAGTATCAGAAACCTGCCTGGGGAGACTACGAATCAAAAACTCCGGAACAGTTGAATCAAATGGGATTCTGTTTACACGGCAAAATTGCAGACATTGAATGTCGTGACGTCAAGAATAATGAACTGTGGACGGAAAGTCGGGACAAAGATTTGGTCTGCTCATTGAAGAAGGGCTTTTCTTGCATGCCAGCTCGTCAGGGCAAAGGTCGGCGTTGCCAGGATTACAAGATCCGCTATTTTTGCGATTGTTCTGGCGGCGATCAGGAAATTGACAGCACAACTACGCCAGCACCAACCACTAGCATAATGATCTGGACCACTACCAGGATTCGACCACGAACAGATGTTTGTCTCGATGAAGACCTGATGCCTATGCTTGCCGATCAACGAGCTGTACCCGATTCAGCTTTTATTGCCACAACCTCAAAAAGTGGTGCCTTTGGCCCGTCTAGTGCTAGGTTCCCAGATCCAGCCAGATCGAAAAAGCTTCCTAATGATGGCAAGAAAGGTGTAAGCTGGGTAGCCGGTAAACGTGACATGTTCCAGCATATCCAAGTCGACCTCGGTGCTCCCAGTTGGATTTATGGATTCGAAGTTAGTGGTAATCCCGCTGTCAACGAATACGTCACTAGTCTATTTGTTCTCTACAGCGAAGACAATCAACGTTTCAGCTATGTCCCTAACAGAAAAGGTAAAACTTATTTTTCTCCGTGTTTAGATCTCGTGAAATCAAAGGTTTTTGTTTTGTTTTTTAAAACAGGAAGACCCAAGTTATTCCGAGGACCACTGGAACATGACGGCCGTAAAAAGAATATGTTCGATGGACCCATCGAAGCTCGTTACATCCGTCTCGAGCCGCAAACTTGGAAGCATGCCATCGCTTTGCGATTCGATCTCTTTGGATGCAACACCACTAGTGATTACGTTCACCTAGCTACGACACCGACGCCGTTGGAAGACGTGTGCAACGACCAGATGGGATTCGAGAACGGCGTGATTGATGATCAACAAATCACGTTGTCATCAGTAAACGGCTCGTTCAGTCATCCTCGCTTAGGTAGCGAATCTGCTTGGATGCCAGCCATCAGTTCTCGTAAAGAGCATATCACAATTGACTTCCTGGAACCTCGTAACCTCTCTGGCATAGTAACGCAAGGTCATGCTGATGGTCACGCTTGGGTCGAATCATACGCAGGTATTTGTTTATCCTTTCCGTGTTTTATAATTCAATCGTGAGTGGATTGTGTTTAACAACCTTTTTTTTTTTTTTTTTGGTTGTTTTTTTTCTTCTTCTCTCTCCAAGTTCGTTATTCCAGTGACGGGGAGACCTGGTTCACTGTCCTCAATGACGACAGCACTCAGCGTGTGTTCGATGCCAACGTGGACGGCAACACGCCTACGACAAACATGTTTGAACGTCTCATTCATGCGCGGTTCTTGCAAATTGTCCCGTGGTCATGGCACGAGAATATCGCTCTACGTATGGATATCCTGGGCTGTTACCATCCCGTCACCGTGACTATCCCGCCTACAGTTCCTCCCACAACGACTACGACGACTCCACTGCCGAAATTCTGTCATCCTTGTCCCAACATTCCAGAAGATCACTTGAATGTTGAGCATTGCGCTTGCCCACTTTCGCAGAAATGGAACGGTACAGGCTGCGTTCACGCATCGCAGTGCCCTTGTTTCGACGGTCACACCAAGTACCCCGTAGGCGCAATCTACCAGGCTCACGACAGCTGTTCTCAATGTGTTTGTCGATTGGGCGGAGTCAGCGATTGCCGGAAGCCAACGTGTCCGCCGTGCGAATCTGGATTGTTGAGCCATCTTTCCGAGCACCCGAAGTGCCAGTGCTCGTGCAAGCCTTGTGATGCTGGAACTCGTTTATGCCAATCGAGCAATGTTTGCTTGACCGAGTCACTTTGGTGCAACGGTATTTTATTATGATTAATTTTTTATTTCTGATTGACGTCAATGAACTGAATAACATTCCGTTGTCGCATCATTACCTTTTTTTTTGTGGATTACGATACTGACAGGTGTGGAAGACTGCCCGGATGATGAACGGCACTGTGTCACGACGAGTAAGATATATTTCTCAATTTTTTGTGTTAATTATTAATGGGAATTTCATTACTATTATTTTGATTAATAGCTCCAGGACCGGTCGAGTGTGTTTTGGCGTTTTGTGCCGAAGGTTACATCGAAAAGGAGACCGGATTGTTCTCGAACGATGGATGCCCAATCTATAATTGTGCACCACCTCCTTCCAGACCTACGGGAACTCCGTGCCCAGAACCTTCGTGCCCGGCCGGATTTATTCTCGAACTGCAAACTGAAGACTATGACTTACAACAATTAGGTCAGTCTCATCAAGATTATGATCATCTTTCTCAAAACGGACAACAACATATGGATTACGACCAACTTTCACAACAATCAAACGCTGATCATTTGGGACAACTCAGCCAATCAACTGATGATCAGCAGTCTCAAAATCAGCAGGTAAATATTGAAAATAAGTTTGTCGTCAACGAATATTTATTGGAATTGTTATGAATTGCTGAAACAGAGCTGCCCACCGTACAAATGCGTACCTGAGCCTACAAAATTTCCCCCTGTACCTGTGACGCTTCCACCTTATATCGAGAGGGATGACCGTTGCTCCATGACTGGCAAGATGTTCAAAACCTTTGACGGAACAGAATACTCTTACGATATTTGTCACCACGTATTGATGCGTGACATGGCCAATGATCTGTGGTCCGTCTCGAGTAAGTTGTTGATATTTTGGTAAGAGTACATCGTTTAAATTTTTTTTTTTTCTTGTTTCCAGTCCACGAAAATTGTCCGGCAAATAAAACTGGATGCTCTCGTTCGCTGCGCATTGATCATAACAACGACATCATCGAACTTCTGCCCGGCCTACGTGTAGGATACAAAGGTTTCGAGTACTCGATTCTCCAGGTCAATTACATTTAATACCGCCGTTTTTGCTGGTCACTTAATATAACGTTTTTAAAACAAAGGCGGAACAAATTGCATCCATGTCACCTGATTTCAGCATTCACCGAGTTGGAGATTCAATCTTATTCCGCTCGGAAGTCTACAATTTCTGGATCGTTTGGGACGTCCATTCCAACTTCAAGGCTGGGGTAACTCCATTGATCACGCAATCAACCGAGCATCTTTTTTTGATTAAACGAATATCTTTGTTTGCTAATCATAGGTGACATCCAAATTACTGAACCAAATTGACGGTCTCTGCGGCTATTACAATCTTAAACCATACGATGACCAACAAACTCCGGAAGGTAAATTAGCAAAATCTACCAATGAATTTGGTGACTCGTGGTCGATTGAAAATGGTGAATGCGCTCCTACCAAATGCTCTGTTACTTCCCAAACTGCTGCCTGGGATAAATGTGCCTTCTTGAGGTTTGAATTATCAGAGATAGCTCTCTCACTTTCCTTAACAATTCAATATCGTTTTGCTGTAGGCAAGAACCTTTCACCCAATGCCACGGGGCCGACGAAGCAGCCTTGGATAAAGCCATTTTCCGCTGTGTGGATATCATGTGCGATTGTATGGGCGCCATCAAGGACTCGGCTGTATCCGCGACCGAAGCTGCTGATTCCTGTGCATGTCAGACAATGAGCGTAATGGCCGTCGAATGCCATGATGACCATGCAACAGTTGATTTGACTGGCTGGCGTTCCAAATACGACTGTTCAGTCGATTGTGGCACGGACGGCTCGGTCTACAAGGAATGCAACAAACAGACTTGCGAACGCAGCTGTCAAAACAACAAAAACCCACACCCCTGCCCGCCTATGCCTGATTTATGCTATCCAGGATGTGTCTGTCCAGACGGTTTGGTTCGTCATGGCGATGGCAAATGTGTTAAACCGAGCGAATGTCGTGACTGCGTTTGCGACGGCTTTGGGGACCCCCATTACATTTCTTTTGACCGAAATAATTTCACGTTTGGTGGCAACTGCTCCTACGTGGCTGCCCGAGATAAGCTTTCAAAATTAGAATCGAAAATTGATCACGATTTCCAGGTTTGATATTTCATTTGGTTGTTTAGCTCAACTAAAACTTGACGAGATTCGTTTTTCGTCTTTTAGGTTTTGGTAACTAATTCGGAATGTAATGAAGATGGAAAGACATCGTGTACAGAGGCAGTGACAATCCTGTACCAAGATCACGGTAAAATTTTTTAGAAATAGCACTTCAAATTCTTTCTTAATTGATGACATTGCCTTCTCGTTCAGTCATTAACGTTCGTAACTCTGAGGTGACACATTCGGTTATGGCTACGATGGATGGTGTTCCCATCGAGACATTCCCGGTCCATTTGCCGTGGGTTAGAATTGAAAAGTTGCCAGGAGAGCAAGTCTCTGTCTTGCTAATGGCGATTCAGGTGAAAACCGTACTCAGGATTTCTATTAGCTGTTTTCCATAAACCATTTTTGCCCTGGATAGGTTGAAGTATCTTACTACATGTACAGTAAAGGCTTCAAAGTTCGACTTCCATCCCAGCTCTATCTGAATAAAACTGAAGGTCTTTGTGGCAACTGTAATTCGGAGCTTGGCGATGACACGATGAACAATCAGGCCGGTCTAGGTTGGCTTGTCAAGAAACTACTTAGAGAACCTCCAACTGGTGAAGAGGATCTTTGCCAGATTGCTCCGCAGCCGGAATGCACTCCACTCAGTCCAGAGAATGATCCATGTCTCAAACTTCTGGATAGTGATCTTTTCAAAGTATAGCTACCACAGATCTTTTTTTTCTATTCTAATTCCATGAATGTTGTAATTTTTTTCCGTCTCAAATTATAGATGTGCAATGCCGTAGTTGACCCATTGCCCTACATCGCTGCCTGCCAATACGATACGTGCAAGAGCAGCGATCCACTAGCAGCAGCTTGCCCTTCATTCGAGTCCTACGCTCGTGAATGCTCTCGTTACCAAGTGTGTTTGTCTTGGCGCTCGCCTCAACTCTGCCCGATCGAATGCCCGTCTGGTATGGAGTATCAACAATGCGGTTCAGGCTGCCAATCCATTTGCGAGGAGGACCAAGAATCTTCGACATGTCCCATGAGCGTTAATGATGGCTGCTACTGTCCAGAAGGCCGGGCTTTCAATCACGCTCTTGGACGTTGCGTTCCTCAAGATCACTGCAAACCTTGTGACACCGAAGGCCATTACAAAGGTTCAGGATAAAAAAATAAGACAAATTACAGATTTGAAATTTTAGTGTTAACGTTTTCCTTGTTAAAAAGGTGATCACTGGAAACCGGATGCCTGCACGACTTGCTCTTGCGATGCTGACGGACATGTTCAATGCGTCAAGAGAAGTTGTGCATTGGAGGAATGTCCACCTGACCATCAGAGAACGATAATCCAGCCAGGGGAGAACGAATGTTGCCCTACTGTCAAATGCATCCAGGAAGAAAATTTAGTTACCAAAAAGCCTTGTCCTGAAGTTCCTGTACCGAGGTGTGGACAGAACCAAGTTCTACGCTTCCGGGATATTGATGGCTGTCCACGCCAGGTGTGTGAATGTATTCCATTCGACGAATGCCCTCCTCTGGATACACCTGCGGCAAATCCTTTGGTTGGAGTCAGTTACGTAGTTAATACCACGGGCTGCTGTCAGCATCTGGATCGAATCTGCTCATTGGACGAATGTCCACCGAAACCTGATTGTCCGACTTTCTATGAAGTTGAAGTTAAGTCCAACTGGGAAGAACTTTGCTGTCCGGAGTACAACTGTGTACCACCAAAAGATTTCTGCATTTACGAACATACATACGGTCAACAGAATGTTGAAATCCTCACTTCAACAACGACGACAACGACAACAACAACAACAACAACGACAACACCTCAACCTAAAGGAAAACCTAGGTTGCGAGAAAAAGGCGGAGTCAAAGGCAAAAAGCGAAGCGTACAATTCACGGTTGGCTCTATCATTGAGCGGTACGCAGTCAATGCCACTTGGAGAGACGGACCATGTCTTGAATGTACGTCTGTTTACTGAATTTCATTATTTAATATTCAACTAATTTGTTTTTCTTTTGGTGTCATAGGTATCTGCGTTACTGAGCCAAACAGCCCGATTGCACGCACTAGTTGCACAGTGACCACTTGTCCCGAACCTGTCGACGACGATTACGCCATTAAAACGGAAGCAGTGTCAGATAGCTGTTGTCCGCGTACCGTCCGTACAGCTTGCCGGCAAGGATCCGATATTTACAAAGTAATTAATGTGACAGTCGTGACTTGGCTGTGGTAGAGCCTACCAATTACGACAAATTATGGAGAAAATAGTTGTAAATGAATTCAAAATTCTTAGGTTGGAGAAACATGGCCATCACCCAATGGAGACCCATGTCATATGTACATCTGTTTAGAAATGTCAGACGGTACGATTGTTAAGCAACTCCAGATTGAGTCATGCCCCACCTGTCCTGCCGTAAGCTTAATTACCAGTTCAGTCATTTGCTATCGACAATTTTTATCTTTTGTTTGTTTGTTTTTATTGAAGGGATGGGAGTACCAGGTGTCGAATTCGTCTGTTTGCTGTGGAACTTGTCAGCAAGTCGCTTGCGTCGATTCAGATGGTGTCCAACATCCGATTGGTTCAACGTGGAAGTCGGATTTGTGCACCCGCGTCACCTGTGTATCGAGAGACAATGGGGTAATCTATTTTAATAAAATCCAACTAAAAATGAAAAAAATTTTGCCCACGTAATTTGTAGTTGCAAATGGAAAGCTTACGAGAAAACTGCGATAAACCCACGGATAATGATAGACTACTGTACAAGTATGAAACAGTTCAACCTCTGGATCAGTGCTGTCCCATACATCGCAGAGTATCTTGCTTGCACGATGGCAAAGAATACCAGGTGAGAATATTAAGTCGCGTTACCGTCACCTCATCTTAATTTGTCTTTCATAATCCGGAAATAGGTTAACGAAACTTGGTCGACAAACGATCAGTGCGTGACTATAATTTGCGCCCAACAAGCTGACGGCCAAGTTGCTCGTCAAGAGGTTATACTCTCGTGTCCTCCGCCATCAGACTGCCTCGAGGTAGCATTAAAGAAACTTGATTTTCAAAAAATGAATTCAATAAATAACACTGCCTCGTGAATTAAGGGTTACGAGCATGAACTTCCAGGCCCATTGGAATGCTGTGGTAAGTGTGTGCAAGTCGCTTGCGTCTTGAACGGAACTCTGCATCCTATTGGATCAACTTGGAATCCGGATCCTTGCACGTTCTATTCATGCGTCGGCACCAGAGGTCACGTAAGTCTTTATACGAACTGATATCCTCTTTTAAGACTTAACTTCGTCATAGTCGAGTTAGTTGCTAACCTTGATTCGTTAACGATCGAAAGGGTCACGTGACTGAGGCGCAAGTGATGTGCGCTCCTCTTTTCGATTGTCCCGAGAAAAATCGTGTAAAAAAACCGGACGAATGCTGTGCTACTTGCAACGCCACCGAATCTCAAAGTACGTTAGACGAAACCCAGTAACATTTCTTCTTTAATTTAACTTTCATCTCGCTTCTTGAATTCTGAAAAAAAAAAAAAAAAAAAACGCAGAGAACTGCTTACCGGAAGAAATATCACTTGAGAAAACGGTTGGTTACATCATCCATGATTCCGTGATGCACGGCAAGTGTGTCAACACTGAACCGGTTCATGGTCTAACAGAATGTGTAGGTCATTGCCAATCTAAAACGATTCACGAGCCCAGTAAGGATAACTTTATCTAGCCTTTATCACATAGAGCCAACCAGTTTATTTGCTTTGGTCTACCGTGATATAGATTCAATTGATCCAATCAGCAAGTGCGAATGTTGTCAGCCTGAAGAAACTAAAGAGTTGAAGACTACATTAACCTGCTCCGACGGCAAGACTTGGGTTCAAGTTGTTCGTGTGCCAACTTCATGTACTTGTAACCCGGCCTGCACAGGATTGCTGCTCGACGACCAACAGCAAGCAACGGTCAATCGGCCTATCGTTCAAGCTGAAAACTTGGTGCTTGTCGATCAGCAAGCAGAAAATGTGTCCCAGACGCAGAATGAAGACGAACAGCAAAATTTGCAATCACTCACGCAACTAGTTCAGAACCAACTACAGGAAAAAGACGAGGATGAATTGCAAATTTTGCAACAACGACGTCAAGGACGTGGTGACGCAATTGCACGGAGCGCCGGTGGTGGCCAAAAATGAGGCGTGACCAATGTTGTTAACAAACGGATGAAGTTGTAAAATGCCTCCGTATTTTTATTTTCTCTCTTTCGCTTTTATGGCTTAATGGGATGCATAGCATATTCGTACGGAATGTCGAAGTATTACTTCGTCCACTTTTGCTTTCTCTACCACTTTTGCAGTCGTTCCGTAATTTTATAAAACGGACAAGAATCGCACTAATTCAATTGACATGTCCACATTATGTTTCACATCACTGCTATTATAACATTTGAATAAATCAAGACTTGTGATTTTATTCAGTGACGATTTTGTACTACAGACTATGGTCGCCCTCATTTAATTGTTATCAGCACGATAACATATGTTTATGCAATGCAGGTTTATTGTGTGCTACGAGATACATATCACACTTTAAGATGGAAAATTTTAAAAAGGCAATGGTGGTTTTCTGCGGATTATTACAAAGCCCAGACTCTGACATAGTCGACTTGGATGGCGGCATCTTCTCCGGCAGCCTGCCATGTTGGGTACCAACCGGCACGTCCATTCCAGAAATCACCGAGGGCCTTGTTTTAATTTTAAATTTTGGTAAGAACAAACGAGTTTAAATATGAAATTCTACTTGAAAGGATATTGTGAGCGAAATGGTTGGATAACTTACGTTGCTCGAGGAACTGGCCCACGGTTTAGGAGCACCTCCTTCATTGACAGCGTCATCCGGGAAGAAACCATTGGTACCACCAACAGCCAAGTTGATAATCAAGTAAAACTGTAATCGTATGAAATGCAAAAACGGTAAAGAAAATTTGAAGGCTGTTTCATCGGAACCATGAATGAGTAACCTCTTCATCGAAAGGAGCCATTTTGGAGGCGAATCGCCATGGGTTCTCAATAGTAGTTGGGAAAGCCCCGGTGGACGTACCGAGTTCCCAGAAGCCACCAGCGCCAGGTGTAATACGTCCAGTTTCAACATCATCGATGCTAAACTTCAAATAATCTAGAAGAAACGAGATGTTAGTCCCTTTGTTTATGGTGTCCGAGTTACGAGACGGTACCTAGTGTCCATTCCAGTTGGTAGCGATGGAAGTCGGTGTTGTACCCGGGAACGGTATTTTTAGTCCAGGCAGTGTTACCATACCCGTTGTAAGGCCAATAGGGACCCCTATTCATAGTTTAGGGATTATTCAAAATCAATCTAAGAGGCACAATCATCCCAAGTTAATTTACCAATGAAGCGTTTGACCGGCTTGCTCTGCGCCAATGTTGACACCATTTTGCATTAAACGAAGGTTGCCTCTTGATTCGACCAAATCGATTTCTCCTGAAGCTGGCCATGTTCCATAGGCATTGTGTCTAGGCAAAAGCCAGATGGCTGCAATGGGGAGGAAAATGAGTTGTAAAAATGATTTAAAACATTTGATATTTAATAACGTTATATTATTATAGAAATTCAAGGGCAGCGCGTACCAGGCCACAACCAATCTCCAGTCGGCATCTTAGCACGTACTTCAACGCGGCCATACTTGAAAGAGAAAGAGTTAACTGTACGAATTCGTGCGGACATGGCGGGATTGATAGTATTGCCTCCGCCTCGTTGGCAACCATAGAACGATGGATTGGTGCACCTTGAGTTTCACAATGACAAGTTTGGTAACCAACGACTTAAAAAATGAACTTAAAAGGAGTCTTACTCATCAGCAGGAGCACCGCCGTTCAAATCAAGCGTACCGGTGGTTACGAAACCTGTTCCGTAACGGTCTTCGGTCAAGGTGGGTTTGATGTGGAGGATACTGTCCTTGGTGAAGCTGTTGGTACGCGAGTTGTCGTAAACTTGGAATTCCCAATTCTTGACAATAAAAACTTTTATTCGAGTCATTTTAATAATACTAGATGAAATAACTTTAATTTACCCCGCCGCCAGACATGGTTTTCTCATGTTGCCAGACAGAAAAGTCCAATTTGTCAAAATTGTCTTCGAAAATCAAAGAACCAGGTGCTGCTGGAACACCATTGACGGTAGTCTGGCCTGAGTATAAACAGGCAAAACGGTTACTATGTGGAAATTTTGAACAACAAGAAAGTAAAGATTAATGCAACACAGTTATACACCTACCGTAAGCTGACCCGATAAAGGCCCATGCGACCAGGACGAGAGTAAGCAACTTCATGGCGGCGTGAGGAATACTGAATGCTAATTTACACAAGTTTGTCGGGCATTATATAGTGATGCTACAACCATAAAGATGCTTGTATAATCATCGTATCTCAAGGAGCTTTGAAATAGTCTTTGACACCGTGATAAATTATGGCTCTTAATCCTGTAACAGAGTGCAACATTTACAAACTTTCTTTGACCGCCAAGTGCGATTAAGAAAAGATAAAAAAATATGTAAGCTTTTAACGGTGCTATTTTTGTTGTTGTTGCGAAGTGAAATCTACAGTTCAACATCTTTAATTGCCAAGCGATTGTAAACAGGGAAAGGCAATATGGTAAAACAATACTAGATGTTAAGATCAGTCGTTTGTGTTTCCCATAGTTAAGATTTTCTGTACAAAAAAAGAAGCAACGAGCTTTTCTGATGACTGTTGTAGTAATTCATTTCGCAGCAGAACACCCATCCTTACATTTGATAGCAGTTAATCGATGTTTTCCCATTTGGCTAAGACAAATCAAGGCGCCATATTATATTCTAATCAAAGTTGGACACGTGTAGTGCAAGCGGGAAGTTATGCAGTAAGGTTGGAGTACAAATATTTCGAGCACAGCTTGTATGGCTGATAAGATAATGGATAAAGTGACCCTTAACGTAATGCGCAGTTGTTGTTTTTGGGGACTGGCGCCTAAAACCAAGTAAATGACAAGTGCTGATGACAATATGGCGACTACCAACTGTCGCACAAGAGAGTTTTTTTTTTATGGAATGGACTAGAGACCTAGTCCCTATGCGACGTAATTTTGCACAGGTTAAAAAAGGTAAAATACTCAACGATTTTCTTGATAAATTCCTATATCTAACATCTATTGTAAATGAGTTTCGAAATCCTTCACTTTAAATGTTTTCATGTTATCTTCTTCTCTTTACATTCCTGTCTTTTCGAAGGGACGAGCCTTCTGATTTACGGTGAATGGGTGGAAACTGGAAAGCGGAAATGGGAAAATATATTGATAATTTGATATTACCATCATACATATTGATATTGCGAAACAATGATTCGAACCACCTATGGCGAGTGCTAGAACAACCTCATAAATCTAGTCACTTTGATAATACCGACCCAGTAGGGTAGCAGGTCAGCAGCGGAGGAAACCGCTGCTTTTCGCTTTCGAATCTTGGAAGGTCTCGGGGATTCTGAATTTGTTTATCAAGGCATTGGCTCAAGGTCAGAAGAGTTCACCATTTGTTATTTAGCCTTGAAACATGTTCTATGCAACAACTGTCAGTGTCTTCAGTATAAATTAGTGGTTCACGGACATCAGTAACTCTGTTGCTGGTGCTATTTAATTTTTATTGCACTCACAGTATTTGCAAAACAAGAAACGACGTGCAATGGAAGCAGCAGACGATAAATTCAATGCCTCTTCACAAGAATGCATAAGATTGAGAAAACCCACCACAATTCCTAGCAGGGAGCATATAGAAACTATTGAGAAGAGAAAAAGGATGGATTCCCCAATCATAACTACACAAGAGGATGATGATAACAGTCTAGAAAATGCTGCTGTTATTCAACAGATTGCTTTAACAAGAGTTAAACACCAGGCTGAGGTAGACTTGTGTTTTTTAAATGTTACTATGACATGTTTTTTTCAACTGATGAGGTTTCTGATTTTTATTTAAATTAAATCAGGTACTTAAGAAAGAGCTGCTTGACCAAATGGATATCCAGCTCTCGTCAATCATGGAAGAGTATGTTGCTGGCATTGAATGTGTGAGAGTACCACAAAAGTATCGGTCTTTTCTTGGGGATGACCAGTCAAGAGAAGAAAGAAAGAAAAGGAAACTACCGTGTGGATCCCTTCCTGAAAAAGAATTCATAGCAAGACATTCTTTGCTTACCGATCTCTTTGAGATCAATCACATACAAACTATATACCACATCTTCATAGCTATTCTCATTCTCCTGTTTATGAACACTGTGGTTGAAGATATTTTTGATAAAGGTCGCATTGATTTAGAGTTTGCACTCATCCTTTGGGCTTTTGGGGATTTTCAAACTGTACTCGTAACTTGGGTAAGTAGCATTAGACATATGGGTTTTTATTTTTATTGAATTCAATTTTTACTTATTCCAAATTACCTAATGTATTTTTTTTTATATTTAGGTTGGAATGATGTTTTTTACCTTAATAGTTGTCTACCCAGCTTTCCACTATTGGTCTCATAAACGTTTAAGCTATCGTTGACAAATCTAAACGATTGGCATGGGATTACTTCTGGCTTGCCTGTTATATTGTCTATATGGGTATGTTTTTAACATCTCTTTATCTTGCGGTCATCTTATCTTTTTCAACATGCATCCGCTGTAGAAACGGAAGTTTCTAATTATTTCATTTCAAAAATGGCCGCGTTTTTTTTTATAGGTGCTGCCATCTGGGTTCCGCTCACCGAAATACTAGCTCATAAGCTCCCTCCCGCCTCGGCCACTACACTTTTGATGGAACAGGTCCGCTTGCTGATGAAAACGCATGCGTTCGTCCGTTCCAATGTGGCGACAGCGCTTTCCTACGATAATCAGCAGTATAGTAAACCACCGGGGACGGTTGACATTAAAGAGGATAGCGATCAAGCTCCTTGTCCAGATTTTTCGAAATATCTTTACTTCATGTTTGCTCCAACGCTTGTTTATCGAAACCGCTATCCTAGGTGAGTTAGGTGTTTTTAAAATTTCGTTAGGTTGATGCATTATCTTCACGGTTCTGTAGAACAAGTTCAATTCGCTGGAAATGGGTTTTCTTCAATTTTCTGCAAGTAGTCGGTGTTTTATTCTACCTTTATTTCATCTTCGTCCGATTCTGCGTTCCGGTATGACACAATTCTTCTACTGTTGCCATTGTTATGATTTATTTTTTAAAACATTTGTCATATTATTTTATTTTATTTCTTTTAAAATTGAAATTTAGGTTTTCCGTCAAATAGGGCATGAACCAATGTCAGGGAAAGCCCTGGTATTGGCCGTTTTTGGCTGCATGTTACCCGGAACGTTGGTCTTGCTCTGCGGATTTTTTTGTCTGCTTCATGCGTGGCTCAACGCGTTTGCCGAAATGCTTCGTTTCGCCGATCGCATGTTTTATCAAGTAGGTCCTCACTGCTCTCCCGCCATATAAATCTTTAATCTTCCGGCCATTTTCCCTACAGGATTGGTGGAATTCTTCTTCTTATGCCACATACTATCGTACCTGGAACGTCGTTGTCCATGACTGGCTCTATACTTACGTCTATAAGGACCTTTACGAGGTTTTCGGACGACGTAATCGAGTTATTCCCACATTAGTCGTTTTTCTCATTTCGTCCATCGTCCACGAGTACATCATCACTTTTACTTTCCACTGTTTTTATCCAGTTTTACTACTGATGTTTGGCGGTTTTGGCAGTAAGTATTGTACTTTATTACAAAGAGGTTTTTTTTTTTTTTTTTTTTAACATACTATTTTTCCTTTTGTTTAGTGCTTTTTTCTTTCGTTACTAACGTTGATCCGCGCCTGGGTAATATATTCATGTGGCTCACATTATTCATAGGAACTGGGTTGTGTATGTCACTTTACAGGTACGATTGAATTTTAACTTAACTATAAATATGAACACTTCACCCAATTTACGGATGGTCATACTATGTGAATTTTCAGTATGGAGTGGTATGCGCGAGTCAACTGTCCGCCGTCTTTCGTAAGTACAGTCAATCCTTTTCAAACCATGAGTTTCGATGCTAAATTCATTTTTTCCTTGACACTAGGAGGGATTTATGGAAATTCTGATTCCTCGGTCATGGACATGCCTGGCTAATGGGAACATCTAAAGTGTATCAATTTTTCGGTTTTATTGCTGTGTTCTGGTTGTCTTTCTGTGCTCGGGTATTTTAAATCAAGATTACGCCGCCGAAAGTTCCATTTGCCAAAACTTTCGTCGTTAAACCTTCGTTTGGAAATTAGGTTATTAATGGCTGGATTATTGCGAAAAGTTCTTAGCTTCCACGCACTTGATCACGAAACTAAGGTCAGCATATTTTTACGGTTTATAATATCTGTGTTTGTCGTCTGCGTCAGTGGTGACTATTTCTCTCCAGAATCCCTTGGTCGTCCCATGGCCAGAAATTTAAATGTGGCAAGTTACGGTCGTAAACATATTGGTTGTCGTTCAGTTTATTACACTTTGGTCTTCATGAAAATATACTTTGCACACATTGTCTTATCTATTTTGGCTGTTGGATGACGGAAGTTTGATAAAAAGCACATTGTTGAAATAGACTGACTTAGACTCAATGTTAAGCTTGTAAATGTGCATAGGAGCGGCTGCACGTTAAATAATACCCGGAAACAGATGGTTGACGAAGAAAGTGCGGGAAAAACGTATCTATATAATGGGAAGTGGGCGGAGTTAAACATTTTCCTCCCTACCTACAGTTTACACACGTTGCCGCTATTGAATATGAGCGCCACTAGCCGTCGCGCCTCCATTTTGTCGAAACCTTTGTTATTTACTGGTTAGAGATTGTACTAGTACGTACGGATGAGTGTGTGGCTTCTAAACGTCTGAAGGTGCCTAGCCCAAAGTGACGAGGCCCCGTCGCCACAGACGAATGTAACGATTTTTGTGAGAACAAAAGCTTCTCGTCGGAAAAGTTTCTCGAATCTATCAGTGTTGTCTAGCCAGTGAATAAACAAACAGGGCTTGCTACGCTGGAGAAATTATTTGTTTCGAGTTTCGTCTTCTAGTTGAGTGTAAGTCTTCGGTTGGGGCGAAAAGATGGTCTACTTTTTCATCTTATTAAGGGTTTAAAAATCGTTTGCCTTCCCGTATTTTGATACTAGGGTATCCGATACATTTAACCGAGTGATGTCCTATCAATACTGCGTGTCTTTATCCAAACCTACAGCTAAAAATTGCAATTTTGTGTGTCTGTTGGGCTGAAAATGGCGCCCGTCGGGTTCTGTTAAAACGAAAGGGACCATCGACGTGTGTGCGTGTATGTGTCTCTCGTCTCGGTGTGTATGGTGGTGTGTGTGCTGTTGGGAATTTTTACGCCAGTCTTCTTGCTGTAAAATTCTCGTCCCGTGCCAAGGTCACTCCATCGGTGTATGTGTTTCGCAAAAAAAAAGTGGAATTCAGAGAGGGAGAGTAAAATAATAAGCCCTTTGGTGACAAGTATTTGGGTGGGAACAAGGAATTGAACCGGTTTTTTCTTGTCAGTTCCAAGAATTCCGTAAAAAAAAAAAAAGTCATTGTAATAAATATTTGGCTTTCCCAAACCGTTGCCCGTTTTAGTGATGGACATGTGTCTAATGAAAAGCAATCTATAACGTTTGGCGTAATTTTTCAGGCCATGAGGGAACGAGGCGAGCCGGACCCGTGGCCAACCAGTCAGGCCGTCTGGCAGGAATGGCTGATAGAGGCAATTGGCAAAATAAAAGGTCAAAAACAGAGGCCTTCCGCTGAAAGAATCTGCCATGCTGTCCGACAAACGCACACTAAGAGCACGGGTCCTGTTCTTCGTGACGAAGTAATTGTTGCCCGTCTCAATCAGGCTGTGGCAGATGCCAAAATCCTTAAAGTATGCAACAAAGGACAGACCTCTTACAAGGAGCCAGGTCATCATACAAGGCAATTGGCACTCAATAAGAATACAGATTTAACCAAGGTAAGAAAAAGATCCAATGTTGACTTAATTCTTCTTATATTTGGGGCTCGCTATTATTTGAGCCTCTTTCAATTTCCGGTCGGAATGTTTATCTGCTGGCGAACGGTGGAATAACAGTTCAAGCAGCTGTTGTTGTGTTTGCTAATCCAGTTTTTATGTTCTGTTACCTTGGCAGGTGCTGATCAAAAGTCTTCGCGAATTGGCCGAATCTGGCGGGTCCACTTTGCCCACAATTGAAAAATATGTACGTCAATCGTTTGCCGGAGCAACCGATGTCAATTTGTCCAAGTTACTCCGTTTGGCTGCCCATAAAGCCGTCGCGAAAGTACGTGATCCTCAGTAAACCTTCTTCCGAGTTTTTTTCCCCTTATATTAAATGAACTGTTATTGTTTTTCCGATTTTAGGGATTGTTATCGCAAGACGGTCACTACTACACGGTCACAGCACGCAGAGACGCAGAGACACCGCGTCGGAAACGTCGGTCTTCCTTTGCTTCGTCAACGCCCGTCCCGCCTGGTGGTGACTCAGATTTTTCGGACGGCGATTCCGGCCACCCACTGGACGACGATGAAGAACCAGACGACTTGCATAATCGAACACATAGTTCGGTAAGCCAGTGGACTTTTCTTCAATGCATTCCTTTCCTCCTTCGTCTAAAAACATGTCTGTACCTGAAAATATCGCCGCCCGCTGTGAGCGGGGTGTGGGTGCAAGTTGTGGGGTTGCCGAAAGTGGCTATTCATTGGCAGTTGATTTATGACTTGTTTAGCACTCTCTTCTCCCATTCTACTCCGCCCCCTCACTGTCTTGGAAACGAATGCCTTTATGTGGGAAAATCCATGCATTTCATTCATTCAAAACAACCGGCATTGAATTTAACTTTCCGTTTTTGTTTTTTTTGGCGCCAAAATTAAAATATTCATATTATTCAAATGTTTTCTCTTATTTTTATGGTTTTATAGATGCACTCGACGACGCTCTTCTGTTCTGAATGTCTCGGTACAAGTGAAAAGAACGGTCAGGGTGAGCACGAAAATCTCATTTCGTGCTCCGAGTGCGGATCTTCAGTCCACCCATCCTGCTTAAAGCGAGCCGGCACATCGTCTCTCAAGGAAGAGGAAGACTGGCTCTGCTCTGAATGCAAGAGTTGTAATATTTGCGGGGAGCGCGCTGAAATTGTAAGTTTAATAGATTGTGTCTTATATTTTCCGGTTCTTAGTTATCCGTGCATTTTAAAGTGACTTTCTTTTGCCGACTGACAGGATCCTCTTTTAATCTGCAACGTCTGCGAGCAGGGATTTCATGCCCATTGTGTAGATCCGCCCGTGGAGAAAAGACCAAAAATATGGTCATGCTCCAATTGTGCCGCACGAAGGAAGAGCAAGTTGGGTACCAAATCCGCTGATGTCTCACTCAAGAAAGGACGCAAACGGGTTGATAGCAGTTCTTCGGAAGAGGGTAACATATTATTTTCGGTACGCAACTACAAAGAACTAATTTTGAATCATCGTGAATTTTTGATTTTAGCGGCTGAACATGAAGAAACTGAGGAAATCGAGAAGATTCCACCACCACCAGGTGTCACAGTTCGGGATGTGGAATTATTTAAAAAGGTTCAACAAACAACAGCAGAGGTAAAACAATGCCTTGTTTTTTTTTTGTTTTTTTTTAAATTCTGTGGCGATGCATTTCTTTTGGTGGGACTCTTTCAAATGCTCGTTGTTTGTTTAAGGCCCTCAAAGTCAGCTCCATTGGGAATAATGATTCTAGTCTGGGAGGAGCAGCTCGGTGTCCAGCCTCTATTCAGTTCGGGAAGTATGACATTCAAACATGGTACTCTTCGCCATACCCTCAAGAATACGCAAGGTACGTTTTGTTATCAGTATACGTTTGAACATCTATCTTAATGTTGGTTCATTTAGGCTATCAAAATTGTTCCTGTGCGAATTTTGTCTCAAGTACATGAAGAGTCGTTCCATCCTAGATCGGCACATGACAAAGTGCTTTTGGCGACATCCACCTGCCACTGAAATCTACCGAAAAGACAATCTTTCCGTCTTTGAGGTGGATGGCAACGTCAACAAGATATACTGTCAAAATCTTTGTTTATTGGCGAAGCTCTTTCTCGATCATAAAACGCTGTACTATGACGTTGAGCCTTTCCTCTTTTACGTCTTGACCATCAACGATCGCAAGGGGTGCCACTTGATTGGCTACTTTTCGAAGGAAAAGCTGTGTCAACAAAAGTATAACGTTTCATGCATCATGACGATGCCGCAGTACCAGCGACAAGGATACGGCCGCTTCCTCATTCATTTCAGTCAGTATCTTTTGCTGCCCTAGCTACTAGAATTAAATTACTTCTAATTTGCGTTTATTAATATATATTTTCAATTCAGGCTACTTGTTGTCTAAACAAGAAGGACAACCGGGCACACCGGAAAAACCTTTGTCTGATTTGGGAAAAGTGAGCTATCATGCTTATTGGAAGTCTGTTTGTCTGGATTATCTTCACGCTAGAAGAACGGATGGATCTCTCTGTTTGCAGAAAATGAGTCAGGATACAGGATTGACTCCGTTAGACATAGCGGAGACCTTGCAACGTATGGAAATGCTAAGGAAGAAGCCCGACGGAAAGTAAGTATTTATATCGGCGGAAATCCTATTACAAATATAAGGTCAAATCCGTACACAAATAACACGTCGTACTTTTTATTTAGGGTTGTCCTTTGTATAGATTGGAGTATGGTAAAAGCATACGCCGATCGCGTTGCTTCTCAGCAATCGCGTCTTGAATTGGATCCGGAAGCGTTGCGCTGGTCACCCTTGGTTGGCAACTCTGTTGTTGGCAGCGATGAGGATCATAGCATGATGTCGGACACTGCTGCCGATACGCCGCAGGAGTCGGAGAACATTGGTGAAATCAACAACGATTCGGTTTCAACTGTCAAGAAGCGCGGCCGTAAACCAGGCAAGAAACCTGTGAAGAAGAAGCAGATTGAGAAAAAAACGCATAAAGTTGAACCTCGGTTGAGGGCCCGACCGCAACAACAGCAGCAGCACGACGAACCAGTCGAAGTGGACAAGAAAATAGAACCTGCTACAAACCGTCGCAAAGTTCTCGTCATCGAGGAAGACGAGATTAGCAGTAACGACTGGCTTCGGCCCAGGAAGCGCCGACACGTTGAAACTGTCGAACCTGTTGCAATTAAGCAAGAACCGGGTGCCAAAACAAGTAGGGCCAGCACATCAAAAGCGGAAGAGCAGCGGCCAGAGGTGGTTAAGGTAGTGGCAGCATCTTCGCCTTTACCGGTCGCGTCTCCCCAACTGACAACGACTGTCAAACCCAAGCAACGTGGAAGGCCGAGGAAGTACGCCAGACCTATCGAAAACACTCCAACAGTATCTAGCGAGAACATGGAAGTGATGCGTGAAGAAGAATCGCAATCTGCCTCTAAAGTTCCATGTCAGTCAGAACAGGATCATGCAGTCAGTCCTGTACCACAATCAGGCGAAGAAGAAGAGCAAAAAGAGATCGTGTCGGTAGCAGCGAATCAGTTGAGCGAGCCGGAAGGAAGCCAAAAGTCAGTCGAATCTCCCGTTCCCGTGTTGGCTGACAAAGAGATGCCAGATGTAGCCGATTCTTCGCCCTCCACCCCTGCCGTCGAAATGGACAGTTCTCGTATTACGCCAGTGCCCGAAAAAGAAAACGAAGCCGAAAGTGCAACTGAGTCTTCTCCATCTCCATCGTCTTCTTCTTCTGTTGACGATCAAGCTGTTAGCGGGGCGCAAGATGCTAATCCGATTGACGAGAAGATGGAAACAGATCAGCCATCCATGTCTCCTCCAATCGAAGAAGTTGTTCA
The DNA here is from genome assembly GCF_020631705.1 of Daphnia magna. Lineage (NCBI taxonomy): Eukaryota > Metazoa > Arthropoda > Branchiopoda > Diplostraca > Daphniidae > Daphnia > Daphnia magna. The sequence goes on from NC_059187.1 coordinate 9,262,967, forward strand.
ACAAATGGAAGAGGAAACCAACGTAACTTCCCCGAAGCCATCACCGGTGGCTGACCTTCCGACTCCAAAGGCAGAGTCACCAAAAGAGGCTTTGCAGGAAAAGGAGGAAGGTGAAACTGAAGTTAAACAAGAGTCCGAATCACAGTTCGAAAGAGATGCTGAAAAGAAATCTGAAGTAGAACCGGAACGGGAACCTGAGAGACAGCTGGGAAAGGAAGACGTGCCGGAGGAGGAAACCGTCAAGGAGCCTGAACGGACAGAAGCTGAGGAAGTGAAAGCAACAACGTTGACACCCGTCGTTGTACCGCAGCCACCGCAGGAGAAACGGGAGGAAATTTTGGAGCAACGTTCGCCGGCCAACTACCTTGTTGGGCCAGTCAACGCTCCAACGACTCCAAGCTCCTGTCAGCAGGTTCCTCCCGTTACTGTCTCGGTCCCGCTGATGAGCGGCCGTAATGGTTCATCGTGTGCTCTGATCAGTTCGCCAAGCCTTGGAGTCTACACGCCGGAATCGAGCACTGGATCTGTCCAATCGATTCATGGCATGACAGGCAGTGAAGAAGTAATTTCAGCTAGTTGCGTCGAATCGCCTCGTTCTTTACCAAGTCAAGAACTGCCACCTACTCCGACTCCGCATGTTTCTCAATACAGCAGTGATTGTAGCCAGCAAGCAATCACATCATCAACAACAACAACATCTTCAACAGTCAATGGTTTCCCCCCAGTTGCTTCACCAACAGCAGTCAGCAATGCAACAACAGTTTCATCAATCTCACCAACATTTGCATGGCCAGCTTCTACAACAGCAGCATCAGCAGTTACAGCAACACCAGCAACAACAGCAGCAGCAGCAACAGCAGCAGCAGCAACAACAACAGCAGCAGCAGCAGCAGCAACAACAACAACAGCAGCAGCAGCAGCAGCATCAGCAGCAGCACCAGCAGCAAGCAGCAGCAGCAACAACAACAGCAGCATCAGCAGCACCATCAGCAGCAACAACAGCGGACTCACCATCGGAGCCGGTCTCATCCACATCAACATATGTCCTCTCCTCAGCAACTACAACCTCAACAAACTAAACCACAACAACATATGGCTATGCATCATGCCCCGTCACCTCAGCCACAGCATCATCACCAACAACAACACCAGCAACAACAGCAGCAGCATTTGATCCATCATCAGCAGCATCAACACCAACAGCAGCAGCAGCAACAACAACAACAGCAGCAGCAGCAACAACAGCAACAGCAACAGCAGCAACATGCCATGTTTCAGTCAGGATTTTCGGCCATGGGGCCAGGGGGTTATGGATTTCCCAGTCATCTGCATGCGTCAGCGGGGTACATTTCAGCCATGCATTCTCCCCATGCCCCCATGTCTATGGGGTATAGCACTAATCCGGGAGTTGTGCCACCTACGGCTACACCTTCGCCAGCTCCGTCTCCAGCGGCCAGCTCTTTCATGCCTGTGCCGCCAGTTCCAGCGATGCCTACGGTGATACAGCAGTCGGGAAAGCAGCGTCGATCCAGCTCGACCCATCGGTATACGCCGATCGCTCCAGCTCCACCTTCTCATACCAGCAATAGTACTATCATTTCACCTTCGGTTACGACGCCATCTGCAGGATATTACAACCAACATCCAGCAGCTGCCCAACCCCAGGTTCCCGTTGCCCGGCCGGCTTCACAGTACTTACCTCCTGCGCAATCTCCCAGCCATCCGACCCCGCCAACGTCAACGTCGTCCACTACTGCGACTGCGCCCTCGTGTAGCTTGGCTAAGCTTCAGCAATTGACTAATGGCTTAGCGGATTCGGCTTCTCCCCATCACACCATGACACCTCCTCCAAATCAAACTCCCCCTCCACCACCTCCGTCGCATCTCCACGGGTTGAGTCATTCTCGAGATCCATACGGCTATGGGGTAGTGCCGACTCCGCCGCCGTCGGCCATACCTTCCCAGCAGAGCTATGCCAAATACTACCAAGGGTCTGTTCCATCGCCTATTCCGGTCAGTTCAAGTCCAGTAGCCGGACTTAACACACCATCAAGTGTCGTCCATTCCAATAACAGCGAACTAACGTCTACGCATACTGGTAGCGGGCACAATGTAAATGCAGCTGGCCAGTCAGGACGCTCGTCATCTTCCACTGCTGCAGCGCCACCGTCGTCATCTTCTGTCGGGCGAAATAGTAACAACAGCAGTTCTCAACAGCGGCAAGCAACGGACGCTGCTACGCAACAACGCCAAGCGCAACAGCTCATGCAGCAGAGCTATGCCGCCATGAATCAGCTAAATGGTTACAGAATGAGTATGGCCGGTATGGCTGGAATGCCCGGCATGCCCGGTATGCCCGGTATGGGTATGCCTAGCATGAGCATGATGGCCGCTCAGCATCAGGCGCTAAACTCGGCCTCGTACATTGCAGCAGCCAATCCAGGATTCATGAATCAAAGTCAGTTGGGCGTGATGAATATGCATGCTCACGCGGCTGCCGCTCATGCTGCTCAACATCCACATTCTGCTCCCCACAGCCACTCTGCCGCGGCCCAAGCGGCGCAATACCAACAGGTTGATCAGCGTACTGGCACTCCGGCTGGCATGTATTCAGCACCGTACGCCTACGGCATCCCGCAGCTTCCCCAACTCAACGGCACCATGAGGAGGTAAACCTACTGTACAGCGTACACACTACTTCTTCTAAATACGCCGTATCCCATGGCGCTTAAATCTTTCATTGACGTTAAAACCCCTTGGTTCTCACCATCTAATTTATAATTTTACAAAAGGACTTGTTTTGATAAGTGATTGCGTCCGTCCCCATTGCTTAACACACATTAAATTCCTCGTTCGTTGTTCCAAAAAAAAAAAGAAAATGAAAAAAAAGAAAAATAAAGAAAAACCAAGAAATTGGCATCGTGCGTCTCATTCGGTGCTCCGAAAACTACGTTATCGACATGTAATGTGATTGTTTTCCCCAAACAGAAAGTAAGAAAAGATAACTATTGTTGGCCGCGTTGCTTGTTTGATTTAACAATACCCGATAAAATGGCTGCTGCATTTCTTTGTAATCTGTTCTCACCCAAGAATTTGGTCGTGTATGCTCCGGCTGCCTTACTTTTCTTCAAGACACACTACTTTCTTTTTCACCAAAATCTTTCATCAATAGTGAGTGTGCTCTGTAGCACTTGGATTGTATATAAATACAATTTGTAAATTTACAGAACTTTCTTCTTTAGTGCAAACATTTTAGGAGATGAAAAATGACTGCGAAGCCTAAAAATTGTATTTCATACCAACAAAATTTCTAAAATTGTCTTTAAAAAAACTTTTAAATCAATCTACGCCAAACTGAGTGAATTGATGGGTGCTTAATTTTGCTTTGGTTTTTTCCCGCCATTATTGATTGGCACCGGTATTTTGCTTGGAGTTTTAACGGGTGATTTGCCGTCTTTTCGGCGAGGTTTTACTGACTCGGGAGTTTGCTGACCTATTATCGTTTGCTAAAATTAATAAAGAAAACCAGAACCAAATAACAAAAAAAAAAAAACAATGCAGATTTTACCCCAAACAAAGTAGTGGAGCTGTTCTCCACTAAAATACATCGTTGATGCTAAAATAATCAGGCCGGCTATGAATAGTAGTCGGTATCCCCAGTGTAAAACCGCTAAAACGGGGTAAACCCAGAAGTCGGTTTTGAATGCAATAAAGAATACCCTAAAAAAAAAAAAGATACAAATAAATAAATAAATAAATACAATTGTGAGAAGAGAGGACCTTGCTTGTGCCCAATGAATAAAAAAATTATTTTTACCAAGCAAGATATCCAAGCATGAGAGCTGAAAGCCCTGCCAAAGCATGAGACCTTTTTGGAAAGATTTTTGGAATGAAGATCAGTTCAATAAAATCCAATGGAACAATTGAAGTGTGCATGATATGGTTTAACCAACCTGCATTCACTCAAAATTAGTAAAAGTACAAATTTTAAGCTCATGTATAATTAATTTGAGACCTGGAAAGAATGCATCAAGAGCAACTGGAAAAACTAATTCACGGTCTATAGCCCACAACACCCAAAAGGTGGTTGCAACAAACTGGTTTGAAAAAAGAGCATTAGTTTAGATATACTGAAGGTGATCCCATTTTTGTGCATATTAATACCATTCCTAAGGGGAAGACCAAAGATCCAAAAAGGAAGTCCCTCACTCTTTGCAAAGCTGTTTGTTCCTTTAGGTTTGTGGAATTGCTGCCCAACAGATCATTCGCGATAGAAAAGGAAAAGTAGAAAAGTTGGAGCACCTAATGAGACAAGAATAAATACTAATTGAGATAGATATTGAGTGAGATACTGAGATACAGTACATGAAAAACAACCATAATATGCCAACAAAATTACCATGTTCCAGAAAGTCAAATACTTCCAGCGACCAGCAAAATCAATGGAGATTTTGGCATAGTCATCAGGTACCTTCAATTCCAAAAGATCATAGTAAATACCATAAGCAAAATTGCTAGCAGCTCCCAGATGAAAAATAATTCTAATTGAGTTTTTCATTCTGGCGAAGTAGAGTTGCGGTATTAACTACGTATTTCCTAACTAGTTTTGCCGGTTAATAGATAACGTATTGTGCGAACGAATATGTGTGGGAATGGCTTAACATTTGGTAGTTACTGAGCGGTTATCTTTCCATTTCATGGCTAAATCAAGTCAAACCCACACAATCAGTATATAGACTTAATCCCACACACAGCGCAAGGCAGGTTTCTTCGAGCTGTCAAAATCAAACACTTGTAATATCAATTAAAGCTTCAGCCGGTAGGTGGCTATTAACCGAAACAGTAGGCAGCGCTCGTATCGCTCTCGAATGTACAAAACAAAATAAGGAGGAGGAGTCTCGACTAAATTTACCACAACAAAACGATTTTGGCGCTGCTTTTGGTAATTCTGCATTCATTTGGTATCCAAATACCATTAAGGGATGTCGTATTAATTTGCCTCTTTCAAATTTTACTCTCATATTTTGTCTTTGTGAAACCCACTTGTTTCGTTTTGAACTCCCTCCTGCCGATTTTCACCATTCATCGAGTTGGTAGCTAAATTATAGTTTTTCTATACTTATCCTTTATTTGTTTTAGTTCTGCCTATTTCCTTGATAAATAGAGATTTCTCAAGAAATTGTGTTTCATGTAACCTAAAGGGGCTTCTAAAATTCACCAGTTTCAATTAGAAAAAATTTTGAACTGAGCATAATTTTTTGCTTTTTGGGGTTGATGGATCACTTTTCCAAAATCTTCATTCAACCAATTCAGGAAAACCCAGTTTTTAAAAGCTTTGTTTGAAATCTCCCTAAAATAAGAAAATATAATTCTATTACCGTGATCAACTTCACCATGGTTCAAGTATTTGTTAAGTTTAACTAAATATGTACAGATCCCTGTGGGTGATGGGGAAATTTTGAAAAGGGTACTTAACTTTTTCTGTATGATCTGTTGGCTTATAATTGTTTTTGTCACAGGCATATCCAGTGTATGAAGAATACATGAAAAAATTTTATGGTGGATCCTACAATCACAATCTGAAAATGGAAAGTTCATTCCCCAGCTCATTGAAAAAAATTTAACCCTGGAAAAGTATGAGGAAAAATGGAAGACAAATTTCTAACCATGAAAGGTAAATTTCTTAATTACTATTCCCATTAGCTTTTGGTTATTGAGTGCTTAAGGCTAAGCCAACATATAAAAACCATTAAGTTCTGAATCAGGCGTCTTCATTGCTTGTAAAGCTTGATTTACTCGAAAAGCTACTGGCGCTCATCCTTACGAATCCTGTTGTTGTAGTGTTGTAAACAGAATTGGGAAGTTCCAAAACCTTGTTTAGAATAGAAGGAAAATATTTAGGTTTACATATTTACTCTCAAAGTACTGACGTATTCGAAAACTTACTTTAGAAGGATAATATTGAATATCTGCCGATGAAAGCAATTCTTGATAGCGGTTCTTTGATTGCTTTTGAACTCGGCGAGCGTAACTCACCAGCCCAGCCAGAATTGCCAGCAAAAGAACACAGACCGAAGAGATAATACCAATGTGGAATCCATAATTGGGTTTGGTGTAAACTGTCAGGTAGAGAGCTTGGCTGGTTTGCGTTGCATTCTGGTTTTGAGACTGGCACCCGTAGATTTCTGCATCACAAATGTATAGGCCCGTGTGTATCGTATGGTTTAACTTTGTCAAACCGTACGATAATGTATTGGAAGAGTTAGACGATTCATAGTTTTTGGATGTGAGAACTGTTGTACAGGCATGTTTGTCCGATGCATCTACATTTGTTATTGTAAAAAAACTGTCAGCGTTGCTATTTCCTTAAGACTTGAAGATCTGTACAAACCTTTCTGACATCCTTCTTTTTCGAAAAGCCATGTTAGGCGGAAATATGGCAGCATTTCTGATGCGTTGTATGGTACTAATTTGCAAAGAAGTGACACATCCGTACCGTGCATTTCACTTATGGAATTCACAGGTAGAACTGTCAAGTTATATGGTCGGGTGTTAAAACTGCATAGCGGAGTTTTGAAAATGGGGGCAATCGGAACCTATTTGTTAAAATTAAATTTATCTGAGTTATTAGAGAACAAGTAACAAAATTCGTTTGTACCCCTGCCGATGTATCGTCTACTTCTGAAATTATAGCGTCGTAAGAACTTTTATTAGCAACAGCTGAGCTCTCCATATTTAGCAGTTCTTCATCTACCCAATGTAAAGTGGCATCCTCGTAATCTGAATCAATCGGTTCGTTATTCTTTACGGGTTGTATTTCGTCCTCATCATCAATATTTTCTCCTTCGCCAACAATGGGTGCATTTCTTTCAACGTCTTGCATCTGTTTAAGTGCGATCTCAGCTTCCTTTTCCTCATCTTTCTCCAGCACATCTTCTCTTGAAAGCTCTAAATCTAAATCGTCACTAGTACCGTTTTCCAAAAGTTCAGAATTTTCTTTAATTGGATTCTCTTCGTGGTTTTCTTGTGATTCCTCAGACGAAGTGCTATTGATTTCTTCATTGTTGTTAGAGTTAAGGTCTTGGTCATCATCAGTTCCATTGGAGGATTTGATTTCTTCCGGAATGACTTCGCCCTCTGACAAACTAATTTCTTCCGCAAAGTCTGGATCTTCAAGTTCCTCAGTATTATCGTTATTCTCGTCCATTTCAAATTCAGAAGATGGATGCGCGTCTCCATTTTCATGAACAGGTTCATCCTTTTCGTCGGGAGGAAAATCGAAATCTTCGACGTCTTCAGTCTCTAACATCTCCTCTAGTTCTATTTTGGAAGAGGGATGAACATCCCCTTCTTCGTGAACAGCTTTGTCTTGCTCTTTAAAGATTTGCTCAGGTTCATCGATTTCAGCCTTTTCCTCTTGCAGCTCACCGTCTCCGCTGAAAGCATTTTGTTCGTCATTCCTTTCCATCTCTTCTAATTTGGATGATGGATGGGCATCACCTTCAACGTGAACGGCCTCATCTTCTTCATTCATTAGGTCAGTATAAAGTTCCGCCATCTCCAGCTTTTCGAGACTTGAAGGATTTTCTTGCTCAATTTTCGTTTCGTTATCTGCTTCCAAGGTGTCCCCAAGCATAAATGTTTTGGCGTCAGTTTGGTTCTCTTTATCTACAATCCAGTCTATATCTTCGTCGCTATACTGGTCATAAATGTTCTCGTTTGCTGTGACCGTTTGCGTTTTGTTATCCCGATCTAAATCTTCAACGGGAAATACCGAGCTGCCAATGTCTTCATTTTTATCCAGATAATCTTCATTACTGTCGACGTCGGTAGGTAAATTGAAGTCAGCTTCTTCCACTATTGTAGTTAGGTTAGCTGCTTGTCCGTCTGTTCCGTTGCGAAGATCATCTTGGGTTACATTTGCCACCAAACTGTCACGGTTCTTTGAAGCATTCTCGTCAAAATTAGGGAACATCCACCAGTAATTGCTTTTCCTTTGCCAACACGGAGCTTGTAAGCGCCAGTACGAACACCGTTCTAACAAACCACTGCATTTTTTTTACAAACTTAGGAGGGGAGAAAATCACTAGAAAAGGCTTGGGTTGTATCGTCACTGTAACGTTTTAGGGAATGCTTTCGGACCAGCTTTTGCTCAACGTTTTATCTTCCCGGGTTGGAGGGGGATCTACTAAGTTACTTATCTTAGTACATAACAATTGTGTGCTTATTTCTAGTCTTATCTGAAATTCGAATGGCGGACTGTAACTACGCATAACCACTTGAACGGTTTTAATTGTTTGATTCTCTTTTTCTGATTTGTAATGTAGGAAAACAATCATGCCTTTTTGCTAGACAAAGATTTTTATTGTTGAATTTCGGTCCCACTGAAAGAGGCGAAAGATCCGCCTAGGAAAGGAGCCAGTAAAAGAAAAAATAATGATTAATGGACAGGTCGTTAAATACGCTAGGTAATGAAGCAGCATCGCGGAAACCCATGGTAGTTTAATTTTGTTGTTATGCCTTGCTGTCTAACCAGATAATGTTTTTCTTTCAACTATTTTTTTAAAAGAAAGATTCAATGATGAAGTAGATATAAACAAAATAGTGCATTGCTGAACTTCAAGACGGCGATCGTTATGCCAATTCAAAAACCAAAGAGGCTAATTAAACAGACCAGCAATCCAGACTAATGCAGTAATTAAGCAACGAGGGAATGGATACGTATCTGTAATTTCACCACCGGATACCGCCTTAAGCGATCCGGAAATGGCAAACGGAAATGTATTATCTGTTTCCAAAGTAAGACTAAAATTTCCTGACAAACTGATTTCATAGTAAACATTTGTAACAATTTTTCCCTAGGTGCAAAGGACGGGCACCCAACCTTACGCAACGTTTTCGAGAAGCATAACGTCTGATAGGATGCTCGCATGTAGTCCAATGTGAGTGGACTCGGATAGCTTCTCAGAATTCCAATATACTGGATGTGTGCCGACAATCCTTAGAATCAATAAAGGAAAGAGCCTAACATACCGGAATTTGGTCGGTGACATCCAATGCCGATCTGTCATGTCAATGAATGCTTTTGTGGAAGCGGAGTCGATTATTTTGCAAAGTAGATATCCAGAGGAAAAGCAATCTTTCAACCTTTTTGGAGTCTGAGGCAAAAGTCTATCATTCCTGTAAATCTTGTAACAGATGATGAAATTGTAATCACAACATCGACGAAATGAACTTTCGAATCCAGAGCAGAAGCCGCCATGACAACCAAAGGAAGGCAGCAAAGACGAAATTGGCTTTGTGCCGTTTTTCGTTAGAAATGGTGAGCACAGAGGATCCCTAAAGTAGGCGCTAGAATTAATTGTCCTCCGTGCTGTAAAAGTTCTGCTTCAATCAAGGTTATTCTTTATTTATTCTGCTGTTTTCATTATGACGTAAGCAAATTAATTTTTTTTTTCTGTTTCTAGCCATTCTTACTATTCAGAGATGATGCCATAGAAGCCGTAGCACTTCTAGGCAAGAGCTTGTATGCAAAACCGCCATCAAAGTTGAAGTCGTGTCATCGTTTGCGTCAAGGGTTTATGCTCTTTCTGAAACGTCATTCCGACTCTGTTTTACCCAGCAATCGAAAAGGTGAATGATTTTAAAGCACTTCGGTTGGTTATGCGTGTTTAATAAGTTAAATACATCTAAAACAGGAAAAACCTTGAAGTACAATAATCAGGAGGGGGAGGTTAAATGATAGAAGCGCCGGTTTGTTGCAGTCAAAGCCTTGTCAACGGTTTTATGATTATTCCCGCCTCCATTACACTCATTAACAGATTAATACGAAAGAAATGTAGCCCGTGGTTAGAATAAAAGCCACGAATTGAGTGCTCCTATGAAAGTCTTCGTGATACTCACTTAGCAACAACGTACCAGGTAATATTTTTTGTATACCCTTGCACCTGAAATGCATGTTAACGGCGATTGGGGGAAGGAAACCATTTGTACTTTAGGTGGTTGTAATCGCCGACATTATCTTTAAGTCCCAGATCAAATTCTTCCATGTCCTGTGGCCAGTTACCCTCACGGTTGAGAGGTATCTCATCCACATTTTTGTCAAAGTCCTCCCCCAGATCCTCGACGACGTAGTCAAGTGGAACATCGTCGTCCCACTCCTACCCGTAATAAGTAATCCTCATTTTGTTACCTTCAAAATAAATATTGTTGCATTTCTTACCCAGGTGCGTTGGCCTTGATTGGTAGCTGAGTGCAATTCAAAGTTCACGATAAAGGCCTGCTGGTGACGGGGATTGGTCACTAGAACACGCTTGGTAAGTGGTAGATAATTGCGAACTGAGGCAGTGATTTCGTATTCTCCAGGAGTCAACAGTCTCCAATAATCTCCGCCTTGAGCTGTTATTGTTTTTGTTAAATAGGGTCGATAAACATACACCTATTACCTTTTTACCTGAAGTTACGTCATGCTTGACAAGGTCTTTCCGTGCATGAGTTTCATTCAGTCTTGTCACATTGCGGGTAGTGATTACGGCGTTACCCAACGGCCTACCGGTAATAGCATCCTTTACTTCACCTTTAACCCCGATGTGACTTTGCCAAATGAGGTTAATTAATGCATCTTTATTATCCTCCCATTCCTGTGCCAAACGTTCGGCTTTCGGGTATTTTTCACAGCCCAATTCCAAAGTGATTTCGAAGTCGTTCGATGAAAGGTAATTGAAATCTTGCATACCTATCAAATGATATCCATAGAAAAAGTGTATCCAGAAAGTGTACGAATGATGAAATTACCTCCTTCGACAGAATACCATGCAGCACCGTTGGTAATGCCTCCTTGTTTCCCGAAACCCGATGATGACGTGTCATCACACGACGGCTGATTAGGGTCTGACATTCGTGGATGCATTGAGGCATAGCTTAATGCCAGATGTCTGTTAAAAAGAATTGATTAATTTGTGATAAACTTTTTAGGACAGAATGAAAGGGGGGAGACAGAACCTAAAAGTGTCATCGTCGGGTGAAGGCGACTCGTCGGAGCCATCCTTGTCGCGTGACTCGTCGAATGGGTAATTTGCTACTAGATCACCGCCGTGCAAATTAGCAGACGCCACAAAAGGCTGTTCCAGAATCATCCGCATGACGGCCAGAGTCTCCGGTTGAGGCTGCCGTTTCAGAAAGTATACACAAAATTTAATATTCCATTTTCAGCCAAAAAGCTGAGACCCTACAGGGTGATCCAAGTGACGAATTTGGTCCATCAGATGATTGTTACGAATACTACGCTCATCTTCTTCAGCGTAAAGGAGGCGATCAAGGTCTGGAAAATCACGATTCAAGTCAACACTGTTATTGTTGGTCCGCCCGACCAAGTAATTATCTCCTCCCTTCATGCAATACAGCGCTTAATCAGTTTCTTATTCTTCTTTTCAAAATACGAAAAAGGTTTCCTTACTACAGAAGTAGCCATTTCCCAGCCATCCGGATTCATGCTAGGCATCAGGTGTATACGAGTCGAGTGAATCAAAGATCGAATGGACTCGTTGCCGGCGATGTACTGCTCACACAGGTAGTCGGCCATCTTTAGAAGAAGTTCCCGCCCCAAAACCTCGTTTCCATGCATATTTGCAATATACTTAAATTCAGGTTCCACTGCCGTAAACAGACCAACATTTATCGTATTCTGACATTCAACATTTTAAGACTAAAGATAATTTGGCTTACAGAGTTCATGGTATCCTGGCTCGCCAGAGAATTCAATCAATAGAAGGGGGTTGCCAGCGACTGAGTTCTCGCTGAGGGCGTACACTTTGGTGATGTTTGGGCACCTAAAGTGAACCTCTTCCAGAATGGTAGCCAATTCTTCGTTGCTGTGATGCTTGAACTGGAAAGCAGATTGAACTAGGGCTGGAGAAATCAAACTGATGCAAAGAAAAAATATCATCAAAGCCGAACACTTTGATGCTGCCATCCTGTCTGAATAAGAGATGCTTGTTCGACAAACACATCCAACAGAATCCGCAGAAGAGCGCAAGGATCCCTTATTTTCAACTGCAACTCCCACGCCAACTGATATCGTCAGATACGCAGATGGTTACGCATAAGGTCTGACAATGTATGGTACAAACGATAACGCGAGCTGCTAAGGCGACTGCGCGTATTCATACGACCTTCCTATTTATCGATCGACTACTAATGTTTTTCTTTTTTTTCTTTCTTTGTGATCTAGAACTTGTGCTTTCAACGACCATTCATTCAATGGCCTCCCCACTAGATCTTAGAATTTTATTATTTTTTTCCGTATAGTTAAAACTTCCAATGTTGGAATTATCCAGATCAGACAAAAGGTTTTTACATCACAGATCTATCTTTTGATTTCTCTTTTGAAAGATTTAAGCAGCTTAAGTAAAAAAAAGATAAATAAAATAAAATAATAATAATTAAATGTTTTTTTAAATCCCCATTTGGCAACGTGTAGTGCACGTTTTCGATGAAAATAGGCGGCCGAATGTTCGACTTCAACAACTAAATTGGCAACTTACTGTTGGACTGAAATCTGAATATGGCTAAAGATGGAAAAGATACAAGTGCTGCCGTATTACAGTATTTGGTAATGCAAAACAGACCGTTTGCCTTGAACGATTTACTTCTGAGCGCACAACTGAAAGAATGTGGGAAAACTGCTGTCCAGAAAGCTTTAGATCAACTGGTTGTGGTACATGAAAGCTATCAATGTGGTCACTAAATTTGCTTCTTATTGTGTGTTATTAATGTTTCTCTCTATGTAGGCAGGGAAGGTCAAGGAAAAAAATTACGGAAAGCAAAAAGTTTATGTCGTTGACCAAGATTTGGTTTCTTCTCCCAATGACCCTGATCTGTTCCAAATGGATTCTAAAATAGCTGAGTTAACAAGGCAGATTGCCGAGGATCAAGGAGTCATTAAAAAAGCAGAGAGTGAATTGAAAACCTTGAACTCCACATTGTCGATTGAGGAACTTTCTGCACAACTGGAAATGGTATCATTCTTGTTTCAATTTTCTATACAAAAAATAATTCTAACACTTACATTGGAATTGAGTAGCTGCAAGCCGAAAATGAGAAAATGGAATCTAAGCTGAAAGATTTATCCCAGATGAAAGTTAAGCTTTCTGCATCTGATTTCAAGAAGGTGAATGCAACTAAAGAAAAAGCTGCATCTGAATTACGAAAACGAAAAAGAATTTGTGTTGATATGCTGGACCAAATATTGGAAAGCTACCCTAAAGGAAAGAAAGCTTTGCTCGAAGAAGTTGGAGTAGAACCTGACTAAGGGAATCTCTTGTCACCACGTAATTCCAGCAAATCAATAAGTCTTTCTTGTTCCCCATGGGTTTGATAACATTTTGCTAAAGTAATTGATAATTAAAGCTCAATATATGTTGTTTATTCAGGACATGGACCAAATTCTTATGTTATGAAAAACTCTGTTATACATAAAATGAAAGATCAGTGGGTCAAGCAAGAAAAGTTCGCGTAGGAAAATGAACCATTAATTTTAAAAGAAGACGTCGTGTGTTGTAGCAGGGTTTCGATGTTCAAACTGTGATTGGAGCCTCCCCTACTTTGGTCAAGGAAAACACATTTGCAGCTATGGGAACGAGATATTCTTTAGGAACAAGACCTTTCTTGCTTCGAGCTTGGACTAGCCAGCTGGCCCCACTCTTGGTGAGCACCTGAACAATCTCTCCACTGTTGACCGACAACTCTAAATTGTTTGTGGCAACATACGCCCATCTGGCTTTGTATTGATCTTTCACTGACTTCAAACTCGGCATGTTTGTGTCCTTGATAATTTTTGACTCAACTGAAGATTGTTCAATCAATTCTCCGTTTTTTATGACGCGTTTCATGAGTTGTCGGTTCAACTCATCTGCCAGATTAACAGGTTCGCTCGCCTTATTGGCCAAAGGTGTGCGAACTGGTGCCGGAGGTCGTGGAGGTGGCTCCTTTTTTGTTCGTGGAAGAACAGTCGGTATTGCTAGCTTTTATTCCGAGATTAAAAGTAGAATTGGACGTATTCCCCGGTTTACTTCCAACTTTAATTCCGGACGACGAAGTCATATTCCTGTTTGTATTGGCAATGTTAGTTTGAAATGAAAATGTCGTTGGAGCTTGAACGCCGTTCTTTGGAAGAAGCCAATAATTCTGTCAGCGATGCTAGCGGTGCTCTCTGTGGTGATGTCCGAGAAAAACACCGTCCTACGGACTTAGTCTCCGGTAATGTTACTTTTTCTACTGATGACGGCTTCGGAAGGCATTTTGTTGGCGGCGATAAGGTATTCTTTTTAATATTACTTGATGGTTTATCTGCCTGACCGATTTTTTCTTGCCAGTAACGGACAATTTTCTTTGTGGCAGGTGCAATTGATGGTGGCGGACTCGGTTCTGGAGCTGGAACAACAGTTCGAGGTGGAGTCATCACACGGTCATAGGCTATCAAGGCTTCTGATTCAACTTCTGTCATAGAAATTCGCCTGGGGTTAGTTACTGGAACGTCGTACACTTCTGGGCTGTCCGAGACGGCATTCACAGACCCAAAGCTGGATAGTTTACGTGATTGTTGGTGGAAAACGAAGCCACTTCGTTTCTGCCGCTTAGAAACTACCGTCGCACTGTTGGATCCTTCTTCATCCGACAATGTGCTTAAAGTGCTTAACGGACGAATTGTGGGAGACGGCACGTCGTACACCGGAAGATTTTCTGGGGGTGCGTTTGGCCATGTAACGAGACCATCAGAAAGACTGCGAGAGTGGTGAATACTTACACCTCGAACCGGACTTACGGCTGGTGTTGCGCTGGTCGGAAGATCATGTGCGGAAATGTTTGCAACATCTTGGACGCTGTTGTAGATATCCTCGCTTGATTGCTTTAGATTTTCTATGCTGGAATAAGGAGTCGTCGATGCAGCTGGGCTTGGTAGTTCTTGATAAACATCATCTACAGCTGACGTGAAGCTATCGACGCTCTGCCTTTTGCTGGATTGCTCTTCTTCACTACTGCTACTTTTACCCCTTAATCGAAACAAAGTAGCCATTCTACTGCCATTATTGGCTTTGGCAATCTTCTGCAACTGAGGAGGTTTGTTCTCTTGTTCGCTTGCCGGCAAGCGATGGAAGATTCCGCCCTTGAATACTTTCCATCCGACTCTGTAATTCTTTTTGCTTGTTGTTCTCTGCGGGTTGGTCAGTGTCGCTGTCACAGTCCTCGTTTGTCTTCGTGGTTGTTAATTCGAATGAATCACCGACTTGAAAGAGAATTGCTTGAAGAGCCATAATCCATTCGTCGGTCTCATCACGGCTTTTGGTGGACATCTACACAATAGTTAAGGTGAGGAAGTCAGTTATATTTTCCGTTAAAACTGTAATGTTTACCTCGTAAAGAGCCCGGTCTTCATGCAGCAGAACAAACGGATGGGTCTTGAGTCGTTTAGTGTCAACACCTTGCTTTACAACTCTCTTGACTTTAATGTTTGGTTCTGTCAGGTCGATAACAATCCGAGGACGGCTGTCTTCATCACTGGCGTACATCAGCAGGTGTGCCGGAAGAAGAACGGAATAACAGTGACGCCAGGCGGACAGCAGCTTCCGACCGTTACGGCGTTTCATGCAGCCATGTCGTAAGGCCTTTTTTTTTTTTTAAGGGAAGGGGGAATTTATAGTGTTGTGGTTTTTAAAATTGTTGCTAAAAAAAGGGGGGGAGGCGGGAGTGTGATTTTACCTGAGCTTTGGCGTCTGCTGCAGCTATGTGCCACCGATGACTGGGTGCATTAGCCCCATAATCGCTGACTCCGCTTTTCATGGAGACGCCATCACTGTCGTTGTTATTGCTTTGTAATTCGCGGACAGAAGAAATACTTTCGTTAGCGACGTACTCGTACTCTTCGTTAGTGTCGATGACTCGGAAAGCGTCGTCATACGTCAGGTCTTCCTCGTCTGTTGTCTTGGCGCCCGTTTCGTTGGAGTAAACATGTTTTGAATTTTCAGAATCTTGAGGAATAGCGGAAGCATCGTCATTATCAATTTCTTCCGCCCTTGGCGGCTTCACGGTCATGGCGTCGTCGTACATAATGTCTGAATCTCCACTTTCCTTCCGGCTCTTGTCGTCCTCGTCCTCAGGAGGCGGCCGAATCCGTTGAGCCTTGGCAGCCGCCATAGAGAAAGGTAAAGCTAAATCCGATGCTTTACTGCGGGTTTTTAATAAGCGATGCATAAATCCCTTCTTCTTCGTCTCGGGTGCTGGTGGCAAAGGATTGGCAATCGGAGGGGCGTCGCACTGATCTTCGGCTGCAGGCTGTTCAGATTCAGAAACTGATTCCCTGTTTGGAACATCGTAAAATTCCTCGGCAATGGGAACTAGTAATTAAAAACCAAATTTAAAGACAAATTATAATTAATAACATATATCAAATTATTTTTACCAGGGTCTTTATCGGAATTATTGTCGGAAGAAGCGCCGTCGGATGAATGAAAAAAGGATTTCAGTGCAGGCGACATATCAATATACATTTCCATTTGATGATTTTCATATTCCTTCATCAGTGAGGATACTTTTGTTGCGAGTCGCGAGCGGTGTTCGAGAGCCAATCGAGACAGTTTCTCCGTTGCCAACGTTTGGTCCAGAAAATTTTGCGTATCTAAACGAGAAAATTGCTGTTAACTGGATCCATGGATTGAGGAAACTCGGAAATCAATTTCAATAGCATCGTGCAACGCATTTGACAGATACCACCATGGTAATTTCCGCTCTGGGCGAAAGAAAGGGCGTCCACCTTGAAGGAAGTAGGGCGTTTTGCTAATGTAAAGACCGTATTTCCGCCTACCTTATCCTCATTTGAATTTTTCTTGTGTTTTCTTTCAACAGAAACGGATTCCTAAGTGTCTCAAAAATTCCCTAATGCATGCTTCCCGTTCCTTTGAAAAAACAAATAGCGGACCAGCAGTGGGTGAAGAATGTCTCGGCCATACCGTCGCAGGGTGGAACCCTCTCACACCTGAGTGTTTAATAGGAAAGGTAAGAGTCTATTGTCTCGCATCGCTTCTCCTATTCTATCGTCTTTTTTTTTTTCTTCTCGTGAATTCTTGATAAGTTAAGAATTCTTTCGCTCCAATCGGGCATTGCATTTTGTGAATAGTTTTAAGTTATAAGCGAAGGCCGATTTATCGTTCGCGCAAGGTCGGTGGCGTCATTCCGGGCGCGGAAAAGCAAACGTGACTGTTCCTTCAAAATCAGCTAACATTTCAGAAAAGCCTGTTGGAATCTCGCGTCAACATTCTGAAATCCGACTTTTGTTTGATAAACCTATGCAAGACCAAGAAATGTCCGAAACCACTTCGGTGATTTTTGCTTCCTAACAAAACTGGGAAATTCCATTGACTAAAATTAAAAACTTCTATTGTGATCGCGTTGGGATGCGGTTAGTAGATTACATCTGTGGTTTAAGCGAAAATTTACGCTCACGACGGGAAACCATGTTTGTTACCAAAACCTAACAATTTTGGCCCTATTTTATCGATGCGATCAAAAAATCTTCATTCCTAACAAACCGCCAACGGTGCAGCATTTGGAACACTCTGTGGTCAGAACAGAATGCAGTCCTATCATTTCCGCATGATTCGCTATAGGTGGCAACTGCCACTTAATGCGAGTTCAAATGAACTGTTCTCATCATAACGAGGGCATTGAAACGAGAGACGTTTTCCACGAGGCACGTAGTGGACACCAACGGTAAACAAGTAATCGGATTTTTTTCCATTTTTTCCACGTTCTTTTTATCACGTAAAAATGTAAACGCAGCAAAGACCCTTTGTCATTTTTCATCACGCGTTTCCCCCAAAAGACAAAAGCGGTTACCGTATACAAGTGAATAAAGAAATCACGTAGTGGGTAATTAGGACTCGCCTTGGAGGAAGTCGTGGACATTATTGATGCTGGACGACTTGAGGCCTTTCATTTCTTCTGTAATCAAAGTCTCGATGTTTTTTCCTCTAAGAATATCTCCCATCGAGGGAGAGAGATGGGGGCCCTCCCGCAGAGTTTAAATACAGCGCGCGCATGCAACGCGCACGCCTCCACACCTTCACAATTACGCTACTAAGAAAACACTAATATGTGTCACCAAGTAAGCCCCGCATAAGAAAATATCAGACGAAATTGATTTTTTTAATTATTACGCCAAAAAAATAGCAAGAAGAATCGTTCGGTAATGCGCGTACGGGAGTGGCGCTGAACGGTCGCTCACACCCGTTAAACACAACACAAACAAAAGATAGCTAAGCAAGCACGCGCCCACAACTGCTGTGGTCCGTGCTCGGTTCTATACTGGCACCCGATCAAAGACCCCTCCCATCGACTAAAAACTCCCGCAAGCGTTGTTGTGTTGACGGCAGGGGTTCCCGTGACACGAATGCAAGTTATTACGTATTTTGGTGCTCGTGTTGGCATCTAGCGGCGGCCAAAACGCTTGTTTCTTTGTTTTTACCTCTTTATTTTTTATTTTGTGGGTTGATCACATAGAAGAAAGCCACACATGCCGTACAGCTAAAAATTGTAGTGTTCCTAATATCGTGAATTCGAAAGCGTGGAATTAGCTGAATGAAAGATCGTAAAAAGGGATTACAGCTTATCTGGCAAAAAGATATATCATGTCTTTACGATGGCACACCTACGCACTTTTAATTAGAAGATTCCGCTAGGCGTCAAATTAATCACTGTGATGAAGAACGCAACTCATGGTCCCGTTTCTTTCACTATCTATCGAGGCATGCGGAGGAAACAAGGCTGACGCGCTGTGACTCATAGCTAAGAGTCATGTTTGCTGGGCAACAAGTGTGGACGTGAAAAACGTGTGGCTACTCCATGATTAATATGTGTATATAATTTGCTTCCTTCGGCTTCCTTTTTTAAGCGTTAAAAGTGATTAGTCATCAGATTTGAGTATCGTGCTTCAGTTGTAACCAGATATTCATTGTGGTCGACTTACGTAAACAGCATTGGACGTCTGTTATTATCATGTTGTCGATACGCTACAAAATTATATTGACTCTTGAAATAACATCAAGTCCCGCAATTAGTTACGATTTTTGTAAAAAAATAATTGTCGACAAATTTGACAATAAAATTACTTTTTATTTCTAGTAGGAAAAAGGAAACAGACGTTTATTGTTGCAGCCTGTTCGCATTAAAGCCTCGTGTTTATGGACACGTTTGCTGAAATCCTTGGGAATATCATCAGTTGAAAAGGAGAGACAATGATCTCAAAAGAGAACCACGCAAAAATCCTTCGGCATGCCAAAAAGAGTAAGAGAAACTCACCGCGAACGGGATAGGCGTAGCATTTATGGTAGAATGGTGACCTCTGTTACAGCAGCGGACAATTGATCCTCATAACTATCAGGTATTCAGTTCAAGGCCCTAAGGAATAAATGAATCATAATTTTTTTTTCCTTTCTATTTAAAGAATGTTAGATTTTGATGTTCACTGCACGCCTTTGCTACGTGATAATCTCGCCACCTACCGTTTATCCACGAGGTGGCGGATTTTAAATTCTCTTGTGGACTTGAAGGCCGAAAAAAAGAAAACATTGCGGATGACCTTAAACACCATGGAGACCACGGCAGCGTGTGATCCTTGAGGTTACGCAACATTTAGCTGCCAGGGCTGGTAATAGATTTTATTCGTGGTAAGAAAAAAAAAAATGATGACAATTCAAATTGTTTCCATTTTTCAGAGATGATACATTCCTGTAAAAAACGAAACAAGTCGGCCATTAAGAAAAATTTTAAGCGAGATTCATTCGTAACGGTAATACCTTACATATTCTTGTTACGTCTTTTGAATCCATATCACTAATAGTTTACCATTATTTAATTTTAATAGTACCTAAAGGAAAGAGAACACCGCTACAGGAGAGGTGCTGACAAACGCGACTATGTTCCACAAGCCAATCCTTTCGAATGCTGTGCTTTATTCATCTTAAGGTAGGAAATGCTCACCATATTTTTGTTTTTTTGTTTCCGGTGAGGTAATCTTCGGTTGTGGACAACCTTTTCCTAATACTGAGAAGCAAGACGATGTGGGTTGACTCTCTGTTTTCCTTTCAAAGCCTTTTGATTAGAAATGACTACAGTGCCTCTTATCTCGCTTTTTGTGACGAGCGAAATCCTTTGTTTACCGTTAAGTCCGACGCTGTTGAACGCAGAGTGAATGAAGGAAGCGAATTTGAATTTATCGAAACGCCAAAATTATGAGGGTCGCATAAGGCACGCCCGCATACATTTCGCTTGATTGACGCTGTAGGTCACTGGATCTTTTGAATTCTAATTTTTTAAATCTTTCTATTGTCGAAGCGAATGCAAGAGAAAGTTCACCACGCAACCCCCATGCC